>NC_072731.1:70842452-71152881 GCF_026930045.1 Uloborus diversus | reverse complement strand
GATCCCGTTTTATCTAGCAGTTATGCCACCCCGCTCGTGAAAGACCTAATGGACAGGGCATAATAGTGGAGAGGGAAATACTTTTTTTGTCGTAGCTTTGCCAAATAATCACTCAGTGCATGAGGAGCAATGCCGTGATGAAAATAACGCGCAATAACTGCAAATTTTTCAATTTTCATTTTTTTCTTTTATTTATTTATTTATTAACTGCATTTTTGTCATCTATTGTACTTCAAGTTTCGTGGCACAAGCTTGCTTATTTGCTTGCCGTTGAAAATAAAACACACAAAAAAAAAGCCCCGTCAAAGTCGAATATTCCCCATTTGTTATTGTAGTTTAAGAGCTAGCCCCAAAAAATCGACTTGGCAACCGAACCAGAGAGTTTTGCTTGTAAAAGGCATATAATACATCCCTTAACGTCCCTGCGCATTGTCCGACACCTTTCCGAGGCCATTAGGTGTGGGTGGAAGCGTGAACATGACTTTTTGCAATAATTTACCGAACTGCAAGACATTTAAGCAACTGATTCGAAATAAATTTATAAACACGTAGCAAAATTGTCCGACACCTTTCCGGGGCCGTTAAGCGAGGATGGGCGCGTGAACATGATTTTTTTGCATTTTTTAAAAACCGATAATCGAACTGCACGACATTTTGGCACAAGATTCAAAATAGTTTTTTAAGCGCGTAACCAAATTGTCAGACACCTTGCGAAGGCCGATTGGACGATATGCTTTTTTTTTTCGCCTGTCAATTCAGCACTCCATTTTTTTAATTGCAAAACCGACAACCGAATTGCACGACATTTTGCCAACTGATTCGAAATGATTTCATAAACGCGTCGCTTAATTGTCAGACGATTTTCCGGGGCCGTTAAGCGTGGGTGGGAGCGCGAAAACGATATTTTAGTATTTTTATTAAAATACCGACAACACACTAAAGGCATTACATCATTATAATAAGTTGTTTTAAAAATGAATTTTAAATATATTTACATTATTTTTTTATTTTAAATAATATTTTCATCTACAATTTTGGCAATCAAAACCTTCTTGGGATTCTTCATCCATCTAATCATTGTTGCGATTGTCATCCTTATTTTTGGTATCGATCAAAAACAAATAAAATCTAATGTAGATTAATTGATTTAATAAAAGACAAATTTAAAAACAAAAATGAAAAACTAACCATCACTCTCGGCAAGAATGCCTTCCACCGTTTCTTGCAGTTCAGGACCTTTGAACCATAAAAACTCATAATTTATATTTTCTTCATTATGCGTCTATCCAAAATCTTTAATCCGAAGAAGATTTTGATTGCCAAAATTGTAGATGAAAATATTATTTAAAATAAAAAATAATGTAAATATATTTAAATTTCATTTCTTATAACTAATTATTATAATGATTTAATGCCCATAGTTTGCTGTCGGTATTAAAAAAAAAAAGCTAAAATATCGTGTTCGCGCTCCCACCCATGCTTAACGGCCCCGGAAATTGTCGTCTGACAATTTAGCGACACGTTTATGAAACTATTTCGAATCAGTAGGCTAAATGCCGTGCAATTCCGTTGTCGGTTTTGCAATTCAAAAAGTGGAGTGCTGAATTGATAGGCGAAAAAAAAAAAAGCATATCGTCCGATCGGCCCCCACAAGGTGTCTGACAATTTGGTTACGCATTTAAAAAACTATTCTGAATCTTGTGCCAAAATGTGCAATTTGGTTATTGGTTTTTAAAAATTGCAAAAAAGTCATGTTCACGCGCCCATCCTCGCTTATCGGCCCCGGGAAGGTGTCTGACAATTTTGCTACGCGTTTATAAAACTATTTCGAATCAATTGCCAGAATGCATTTCGATTGTCGGTTTTGCGTTTAAAAAACATAGAGTGCCCGGTGCTGAATTAATAGGCGAAAAAAAAACATATCGTCCAATCGGCCCAGCAAGGTGTCTGACAATTTGGTTACGCGTTTAAAAAACTATTTTGAATCTTGTGCCAAAATGTCGTGCAGTTCGGTTATCGGTTTTTAAAAATTGCAAAAATGTCATGTTCATGCGCCCACCCTCGCTCGCTAACGAACCCGGAAATGTGTCTGACAATTTTGCTACGCGTTTATAAAACTATTTCGAATCAGTTGCCAAAATGTCGTGCATTTCGGTTGTCGGTTTTGCAATTAAAAAAATGGAGTGCGCGGTGCTGAATTGATAGGCGAAAAAAAAAAACATATCGTCCGATCGGCCCCGGAAAGGTGTCTGACAATTTGGTTACGCGTTTAAAAAACTATTTTGAATCTTGTGCCAAAATGCAAGTAGTCCGATTTTCGGTTTTCAAAAATTGCAAAAAAGTCAAGTACACGCGCCTATCCTGGCCTAACGGCCCCAGAATGGTGTCGGACAATGCACAGGGACATTAAGGGATGTATTACATGCCTTTTACAAGCAAAACTCTCCGGTTCGGTTGCCAAGTCGATTTTTTGGGGCTAACTCTTAAACTTTTGTGGATGCTTTACCTTGCAAAGTCAGAGACATGCTTGTCGTATAATTAGTTTCGAATGTTCTGTGGTTGGGCGTTTGCAGTTACCATGTGTACAGAAATACTGACTATCTTTTAAACGGTCAGAGCCATAGCACAACTCTGCTCTTCTTCCTCGGACTTTGAAGAATCCCTCTTTAAAACATTCCTCCACTCCTCCGCAACAGAGCACCTGGCTAAACCAACCCGTGCAATCAGGAGCGAAATTTTCGGAAATATAACTGTTGTGGATGCCGGATATTACAAATATTAAAAATTTGGTCAAATATTTAACGTGGTTTAACGGAACGATTTCGTTGTTGTTGCTGTCTTGTGCCAGCTAAGCTGCCTATTTCGAATTGGGTACTTCACTTTTCCAACTGAACCATAATTTGCTGTAAAATCCGATTTTCGCAGTACACACATGCCATAAGGACCCGTTTATAGAATAGGCAACTATTCACAGCACAACACATTCACAGAAAAAAATGGACTAAGACAAGAGAGAAAAAGTATATCAATGCCAGCGCCAGAATTCGAACCCAGGACCTCTTCATCGCAGTCAAGCTTCTCTGACCACAAGGGAAGACAACAATTTCATTAAGCAACGTTATTTTTATTCTGTCAGTAGCTTTTCCTTTTCGCAGAGATTTTGCTCTAGTTTACTGCATCTATCTTCAATAAAAGTGAAAAATCTTAATCACGAAGATAAGTCACGCCTAAATGAAGGAATTCGCAATGAGGAGACAAATCCGAGACAACATTTAAGTATGTCTTTTTTAACACGGATCCGTGACATTTTTTGGCACATCTTGCTTCCGCCTCGTTAAATGGATGATGGAAATCGCTAAAAATAAAGCGTTTCAGGAACTCAGTACAATGGATGGATGTGTGTTAAGTTATTTAAACATGCGAATAATGTTAGGGGGCCCCTATCTTGTTTTGATATTTAGATCTTCTTTTAGTAAAATTTAAAAGGACAAGAACAGAAAAAAATGTTTAGTAATCTGCTTCGATTTCAAAGTGAGTATAGAAGTAATGAATGAAACACAAGTAGAGATAGATATAAATAGAGAAATATTTATTTTTAACAAGAGCAGCAATTTGTAGTTATAACTTCGTTAGTTAAACCATGTAAATGCACAAATAATTTAAGCCCCCCCCCCCCTTCGTAAGTTGTTTTCAAATTTATACCTTCTTTTTAAGCAAAATTAAAATGACAAGAAGGGGAAAAATGTCTCGTAGTCTACTTCTATTTCAAACTGACTGTACAGTTCAAATGCAAGTTATTATATCATTTACTGTTACGGTCCAATTTAGGAAGCGCATGGTTCAAAAAAGGCGCATGTATTCCTAAAGTGGACTTTTGCAACTTTGTCAAAAATATTTAAAAAAAAAAATATCGCCATATTTACAGAAAATGTAAGTATCTATGGCGTTTCCTAAATAAATTTGTAATCAAATGCCCTATTTTTTATTTTTGTTTTTCTTCACATTTAGCGACACGGACCTATTGTTCTTAGGGGGCCCAATATAGGCGGTCTTTGCCTACCATTTGCTGTTTACTTATAGCATTATTTTATGAAAATTATTAATTCACTTCCAATATCGGCGGTCTTCCCCTGCTTTCAAAATAATTTTCTTACTTTAGCAAATCTACCTATGGTAACTGAAGACAAATGCTGTTTATTCAGTTGAATCCGTTGTTGATGATGGGCGTAAATCAGATAAAAAATAATCAATCAATACAAAAAAAACATTGTATTGCAGAAATGTTTAAGTCCCTTCAAACTATGATTGCTAGTTTATTGTATTGTTAGCGACACAGCTAGAAACGCCTTCTAAACAAAAATGAATGTGTTTATCTTCAAACAAAATAAAATCATATCAAACTGATTTTAACAAAAATTTGACTTAGCTTTTTGAAAAAAAGTGATTCAATTGCAAAATATCACCAAATTAAAAAATAAACTAATTACCTAGTAATCTTAACGTGCTGTTTCTTTTCACTTTAATGATGATCATGTTTCTTATACAACGACACACATTTTTTATGCAACTGGAAATAAATTTTTTCTCCAAAAAATCATTTTTAGCGTGTGAGCAGCAATATTTCTAGCCGCAATAATAGTTCCAGCATGAAATTAACGCAAACTATTTTATCACAATCACTACCTATCGAAAATCACAGCATTTTTAAGTTAAGATATGAAACCAACAATTTTACATGTATCATAATATGCCAATTGTTTTCAAAAACTGTACCTACTAAGTCATAGATCGTTCGAAACAGGCATCCGGAACATAACAAAACTACCATTAGTGTCAAAACGCAGACTAATAAAACATCAAACATGGCATATTTCACTGACCTGAGCTCTTTCTGCTGCTTCTAAAAACTGCACTCTACTCCCTGACGAACTCGCTGACTGGCTCCGAGGAAAAAGTATGTTTTCCATGGACTGTAACTGGTGATATTTGGCGCCTTTTTATTACGTAAAATTCACTTCTAAAATTTTCAGTGTATTAAAGATAGCTTAAAACCAACAGTTACACTTGCACAGATTATACGTGAAATATCCTTTCCCGCCAGTTCATGTGCACAAAACACAGGAGAGCTTTTTTCTTCCGGAAAGTCTTTCACACGGGAACTTTGAGGAATAGCTGGCGAATTTTGAACACGTTTTTCATTGAAAGAACTTCAAACCGGAGGTGAAATCTGATTGCAGAAAGCTCCGGTTGTGTTTTTTCTTTTCTTTTTGTCTACGTCA
Organism: Uloborus diversus; assembly: GCF_026930045.1. Classification (NCBI taxonomy): domain Eukaryota; kingdom Metazoa; phylum Arthropoda; class Arachnida; order Araneae; family Uloboridae; genus Uloborus; species Uloborus diversus. The sequence goes on along the minus strand of NC_072731.1, from coordinate 71,147,602 downwards.
TCCTGATTCACAAATTTTAGTTTTTCCTTCACTTCCAGTCTTTGAGAAGTTTACAGGTGCAGCGAAACAGTAGTTCCTGTGGAAAATGACACATTCAATTTATTTACATTTTGTTTATAACATAACACGCAGACAATAAAGTTAAAATGCTATAAGCAGATCCATTACTCCAGATATTTACAGGGAGGGTAAAAGGTAGACACTCTAAAAGTATTATTTCGTAATACAACCAGGGGGTGCTCCGAGCTTACACTTTTGGGCCAGCGAAAATAATATGGTATAATAATAACGGTATAATATGGTACTCGTAATATGGTATAATAATTACGAAATAATAATAAGGTATTATTTCGTAATACAACCAGGGGGTGCTCCGAGCTTAAACTTTTGAGCCGTCGAAAATACACAATTCACGGTTTGGAACCACAAATTTTAGTGAATGATAACAATTATGCCGAATGGAACTAAACTTCACAGAATGATGATAATTTTGAAAATTGAACATTACCGAATGGTGATGATTTTGCAGAATCGTCAAACAAAATTTCTCGAATAAGGAAATATCATTTATATATAGGGAGCTTACTTATATGTAATAAATAATTTATTTCTCAAAAGCAGGGAGTGTGTGTGCCATTGCACAGTCAAGTTTTACTAATTCATGGACCAGCATTTAAGCTGAAATAGCATGCAAGATAACATAATATTAATATAAGCAATGAATCATTGTGCTAATCCATAATGTATTCATTGTGAATCATTCACATTTGGATGTCCCGATAACATTATATTTGTATTTATTGAATTATTTTAAACCAGATCGACTTCGTAACATTAACAAAATAGTATTTCTCAAACAAAGGCTAGTTTTTTTTTAATTTTCGATCCAAAATGTGCATAAGACATGGTGAACTAGACTTTAGAAACATAATAAAATTATGTTAAAATGACGAGACTGCATTCTAAACAGTCTGAACAACTTTCTGAAAGAAAAAATGTTTTTTTTTTTTGCAAAGCTCTAGATTAGCTGTTGCCAAAAAGGCAAGGGCGGATCCAAGTATTCTTCCCTCTAATTAGCTGCTTTTCTTGAAACTAATAAAATGTAAAGATAAAGCCAAAGAGGAGGAGAAGGAGGCAGTACATAAACATTGTCCCTCCTTTTTACTTGACCAAAATTATTGTAAAATTATTTTTTTAGGATTTCAATTTCAGAAAAATTACGGAGGAATGTTCCAGAAACCCTTTTTTTTAAACGTATTAGAAAGTCGCCTAAAATTGCGCTTATGGAACTTTAGTTTTGAGATATTACTAGAGAAAAGTCGCAGAACCCAATCGTTGCCTCTAACATTACCCAAGATGGTCAACAATTGCGTCATTTTGACTTAAACTCTGAAAAATGTCCGCGGGAAATCCTTCATTATCGGTGCAGAATCTCTCTCAAGAGATGGGCGGTTGAGCGATCGCGCCCATTGTCCCCTTCTATCCGCCCTTGCCAAAAATTGACCCTTACACTGAAAATGGTGACCAAAAAAAGACATTTTGGTCGTCAAAACTGGCATCCATTTTTCGGTAGTAGAAATATCTTGACGATTTCTGGATTTGTTCTCTAAATATTTGGCTACGCTCGCCAGATAGCAAACGTAAAAGCTAAGTAGTAAGTTACCGCCCTAAGCCAGGGCTAAGGCTGAAATACATAAAATACACCACCAGCTCAGTTATTCCATCCGAGGACTGCAGTTTCGTGCTTTTTAACACTCATCAGCCCGGAATAGGAATCACATGAGCTGGAGGCAGAAAACCTCTAAAGAGAGCCAAGAAAACCAAACAAACTGGTTTGCACCATTGCTGCTGTCACTCATCTGGTGTGCTAATTCTACATATGCTACCAGTGTGCTAAAAAGCACGAAACTGCGATCCTCGGATGGAATAACTGAGCTGGTGGTATATTTTAAACATTAAAGCTATGGATATAGTATTCCCGCCCCCAGGATCAGAGAAAGTTTCTCAGTAAGGGAACCCACACAACGAGACATTTGTATAATGTTTGGACTGAGACAGATTTTTAGCATTTATATTTTTATGAGAATTGAGGAAAATGGTGGAGTTGGAGAAAAAAACGTTGCAGCAATGTATATCTAATAAACACTTTCACATTTTATTAAGCATTCCTGCAATGAATTCCGACATGGAAAGGATATAAAGATAAGTAAAATCGGATATTATTGGAACGAAGTGTGCAGTCGAAGAACAAATAGTTGGAACGAAGTTCTTGTAGATAGATTTACTTTATTATAAGAACGAGTGAGAGTGAAAAGCATTAGAATTTTAGAACGATTTTTACTCAGCTATTAATTTAAGGTGGTCTTTTCCTGAAAAATACGTACTTCAGGGCTTTTTGTGATGCATGTAAGTGTATATTTATTTAGAAATGGCAACCAAAAGAGCAAAAGCAGCTACCATTTTTCTGACTCTAGTGGTCAAGTGGTTACTATTCATACTCGTATGTGTTCGTCTAAAGATTTATTTTTATATTAAAGTAAGGTTTTCCGTTTTATAAAAAAACATATGTAATCCATGCTTGAAAACTTTGAGGCGTTATATTTCATTCAACTATAACTACTAGGAGATCCAGGCTCATCCATATAAATAAAATCTGTGTGCGTCTGTCTATGTGTGTGGGCCTGTGTATGATATTGAGAAGAGATAAAATGGAGAGATTGAAGACTTAGTTTCTTGAACCATAGATCTCACGTCACGTGATATATTTTAAAGCAAAGCACTGGAAGAAATCAGGTTTCTTTCGCTAGTTTTACGCAAAATGTATCAACCAGTCTTCGTTGCTGAATCACGTAACTTAGTGTCGTAGCTTCCGCTTTTGCTAAGCCAATGAGTTGACTTGCTCCTTCCCTTTATATTCCTGTTCTAAGGTGTATGCATGTGTGTCTGTAACCTCCATACTGTCAATTTTTATCTGGTCGATACCGTTACCGTTGGATGTAGTATATCCGGAGGAAGCCATTTCGACCTAGCTCATCCGTCTAAATTTTAACACGCCGGAGATAGAAATCGAAAATTACCAATGAAATCCTCAATTGTCATGTCAGTAGCGTCAAATGTAACGACATTTATCCGGATTAACCGCCAAATCTTTCGAGAAATTACCTTCACTCTCGACAAATTTTGCAAAATATTGCAAAATGACCGACGAATAAAGCCCTTTTACAAACCACCAGCCACCGCAGCCAGAAAGGAGGGGATGAAGCAACCGAACTGCACCACCGAAGGCGGTGTACACAACTACCCGAAGTCGAGTTGGCGATCGAACCACCGTGAAAGATGAGGCAGTAGCCAATTAAGGCGAACGGGGTTTTGACGAGTGAATCGATCAGGGGGTGGAATCCCGTAGTATATGATGAAATGTTGAAAGCAAAAAACAAAAGCAATTAATTTTCTGATAGTTCTACACAAATTAGGATTTTCTCCACGCAAGCGGTAAAAACATTCTCCTTACAGTGAGCAGAGCAAAACCAGCTATCATAATTTATATTATAGTTTTCAAAAAAGAAAATTTGGAAATATTTGAAAAAGAATCGACTAAAACATGCTTAACAAATCGAAAATTACCACCAGAAGAATTTTCATAGCTCCAATCATGTACAATAAGCCAAAATTATATTGGCTCTTTTTCGACTAAAACTACTAGACTTCGAATTTACTCATGCATACAATATAAGCCAATAAAATTTCAAATCTAACTTTCTTACAGAACAAGACCAAGCACGAAATAATTGTTTTCATTAATTTGTATTTTTGTGCCTTAAATGTGTTTTCACTCATTCACAATTCTCAACACAGGACCTGATTAAGTTTATGAACGAAACATATTAATTAATGTTAATAAAAAAATATAGCGTATCAAAAATGTACAGATTGTCAGAAATTGGAATTCCTTTAGGTTCCGCCAAAGTAAGAATGGTTCCCCCCATAGTTAAAAACAATTTCAAGTTCTTTTGAGCAAGAAGAGCAGTAAATGAGTACAGTTGAACCGAAAAGTATTTGCTACATTTGGCAGCCTCGAGCCTTGATCACAGAAGTTATTCCTTTGGGAATTGAATCCATAAGATTTTTCAGAATTTTTGGAAGCCAAACTTTCCAAAAAAAAAATCTTTGCTGTTCGATCTACCATTATTTACACAGTTGGAGAAAAAGATAGTTTAAAAGAAAAGATGCTTTTTTTTTTTCTGGTCTTGTTCATCAATAAGAAAAGTTTGACTTCTCTAACTTGAAATTGTTTTAATTAATAGTGTAAAACTCAAGTATTATTCATCTTGCTATAAAATTTCGTTTAGTACAGATGTATCTTAATTCAAAAACAAAAATAAAAATGATTCTAACTATTGAAAGCTTGAAAAGACATAAGTTTTTATTTTATCTTCAAAGCAATATTTTTCTAATTTCTTCAGTAAACGATATCAAATAAGCTAGACAAAAGATTGAGAAACCGATATTATTAAAGTACAAATTTTAGAAAAAAAAAAACTTCTAGTTTATTTTTAAGAAAATGATGTTTTGTCGATTGCAAAAACAGTTGTAATATATCCTATTCGCGGCGATATAATATTTCTGAAGACTTTCTGCGGGAATATTTTATGTTACACTTACTCTTTTGGAAATATCAGTTTTTTTAATAAGAGAAATGAAAAAAAAAATTCATTGGTTCTGTTATTTCAATTTAATTAAGCTATTTTGAAATATGCTACGTTATCGACTGAATTAATTGTCCACCTCCTAATTATTGCTAGTAATACACAATTGTATGAATAAATATTTTAAACTTATTTTACTAAATCTTTGATAAATACTTTTCTTATCTATTATCAATATATTTTATTTTCGTTCTTTAAAAATGCATCTTTGCTCATGGATGTATTACATAAATTTTCATCGTAATTGTTTGGATTTTTTACAATGCTAATAGATGCATGAATTGTTAAAAACTTCTAAAAACATAATCATGTTTCGCCAGAAAAGGCATATTTGGTCAATTATAATTTTGACATATTTTAATTGTTTTATAAATTTAAACTACATTTTTTTCACGAAACAAAATTTTCATTTTAAATTTTAGTTGAAGAGATTATGGACAAGAGTTACAAAGATACAAGGATGCAACTTTAAGGCAAGGAAGTGTTTTTTTCATTTTTCAGGGTCAAACTACGTTTTTTTTTTCAATTCTTAAATTAAAACGAGGTAAAGGAGATTCACATTTAAATTTTCCGTTGCCTGCTATGACAAATATTTTGTTTAACTGAAAAACTATTACATGACGGTATAGTTTAAGCAAATTTGATAAAACAAGAAAAGTTTTACACTAAAATTGTTGATTTTCAAAAATTTCATGAACAATTTCCTTCAAATTTCAAACTGTCATAAATATATTGTTAGGAAAAACATTGTGTAGCATAATTAAAGATAAATAGCTTCTAGAAACATTATCAAATACATTTTCTTACTTCCGCATTGCTAACTCATTCAGCGTCGCACATTTAATCACTCCTATCGCATACTTTTTCAAACGCGTTGGCTCATTTTACTCACGTCAGATCCTAGAATTAATCCTAGAATATCAGATCCTAGAATTAATCCTAGAATATCAGATCCTAGAATTAATCCTAGAATCTCAAATCCTAGAAAATTTAATGAAGTATTATATAATCAATTGGTTCAGGAAGTAAAATAAAAGAAAACAAAGATAAAAATGAATGATGTGTTTTTTTTTTTTTTTTTTTTTTTGTCAAATTTACTTAAATCAAGATGTTTTAAGGAATTTTGCTTAGGGGGCGGTAACTTAATGCTAAGCACAAATCTTGTCTTTATAAAAAAAATGCTAAACTGCACACCTCGTGGAAAGTTGCAAAATTGTATTGCAGTTTTTTTCCACTAGTTTTTTTTTTTTTTTGGTAACTTTTCTTTAAACTTATATATGCTTTTAAAGTCACAAAAACATGAGGGAAGTTCCACAAAGCTTTAAATATTTACATAAATTACGATAACACATTGCGTGTCGTAACAGAAGTTGATTCCAGACAGAAAAAGTTACCTCTGATGATCAAAGCATATGATAATACAAGCCATTTTCAAAAATTGATACTCAAATTGTAGAATTTTGTTGAAAGTCAAAAAATTATTTTCGTTATTTTCAAATGATAAAGTTCTTGTTATTGACATTTTAAATATTGATTGGTTTTTACTAATATTCGATGCAGTATTTAGTTAGTTAACATTTAGCTTATTTGCACTTTAAATATTTTGCCCGATTAGTCAAGTGCTTACGGGGTAAAGTGAAATAGTTTATTTTGCTTATTCACTCAATCATTTACTAGATCACTTTCATAGGGGAGACCGGGGTTAGTTATGCCAGGGGTAAGTTGTGCCATCGACCCTCCTCGCTGAGCCAATAGGTTTCAACACCTTTAACGTCATGTGAGTGAGCAAGTTGATGGTCTCAGTGTCTTGTGTAAATTAGGGAGTATAACGATGGGTTGCTTTTAAGATAAAAATATTTATTGTGTTTTCTACAGCAAAAGTAAATTTTGCCTGCATTGGAATTGTCATCGTCACTAAGGACACCGAGGTGTGGAAACTTTCCTAACATTATTTAAATACCTATGTTTCGAGCTGTTATTTCATTTCTTGATCATGGTACTATTTCGGAAACTATTTAGTAAAGTTCAAAACAAGGTAATTTGGGGCTAGTTGTGACGAAGTCAAGCCGGTCCGTTATCCATTAGAGATGAGAGCGTAGATGAATATATATATAATGATAATAATAAATATGAAGCTGTTATTAAATCTCGCACTTCAGCAATAAATTTAGTCAATAATAATAAGAATGTAAAGAAGTCTTCAGAACCGAGAAATCTCATTGCAATAGATGAGTCTACGGCAGTTGACATTAGCATTGTAACAGCGGTACGTTTTATGAAAAAAAAAGATGGTCACCTAAAGCTGAAAATTGAAATTGCAAGCTGTTCGCTTGTAATTTCACCCTTTTCTAGCAATCGCACCTAAAGAGAAAATTCGAGCAAAACAATAGCAAGAGAACCTAAGAAACAAATTGAAGAAGAAAAAGAAAAACTTAAACTCTAAAGAGAGAAATGCCAAAAAGTGCACAAAAAATTACACCACGTTAATTAAAAAAATGAAGAAAAAATACTCGAATAGCTCTAAAGATAATAAAAATTAATTTTTTCTAGTTCGCTTGGAGCAATAGAAATTTTCTAGACCCAGAAAAGACTGGGTATAATGAGTGACACTTAAAAACTGGTCTCATGTCAATGTAACAAAAATAAACCTTATTTAATTTGCATTAACGGCACATCGGATTTTGAAACAAGCCTATATTTATATTTATATGGGCCTACACATTGCATCAAGTCAAAGATTAATGCGGCCAAAAATTAATGCTGGTCTACGTTTTATCTTTCTCGATCAACGCAGTTTTTTAATGTGTTTCTAAAAAAGAGTTAAGCGTTAATAATTTCTCTATTTTATTTTCACTTCGTTTAAAGTGTTATTGAAAACATGAAGGTGTTCTTTTTTGTGTTCGAAGTATTATAAATGAATAATCATTTCATTCTTAACTTAAAATATCCCATTTCATTGCATTTATTATATAATTTGTACATGTTACAAGGTATTTGTAAACGTTCTTTAGGTATCACAATGTGCCTCAAGCATGTCACTACTACCCCCTACCCTAAAGGAGCAAGTTGAGACAAACTTTAAGGCTACGCAAATTCCATTTTATGTCACGAAAAACGTCTGAAATGTTGATTATTGTTTTATAAATATATTGTTCAAAGTTTACTCTAATGATATGATAAATTAAATATTTCACATAAGTTCCTATCTTACTGTAATATAAAAAATGACAAAAATGTCACTACTAGCCCCGGTCTCCCCTATTCATTTATTCATAAATTCCTTTTCATTCCTTCATTTGGTAATGCACTTATTTATACATTCATTTACTTATTTTCTTATTCATTCACTCTTTTGCTATTCCATTTTTTGTTCTTTGTACATTAATTTATTTTTTTTATTTAACTATTTGTTAATTATTTCATTGTCTTTTCGTTTATAAATTCAAACTTTCATTTCTTGATTAATTTGAACGCAAATTTTTTTTGCAAACAAATAGAAATTATTTCATTAGAAAAACACATTATTTTTCAGTTTGTCCCAAGAAAAAGAAAAGTAAAGATTATTCATTTACATTCGTCCATTTAGCAATTCACTAATTTATTCATTCATTCACTATTTATTGCTATCTTTTACTCACTCATTTATTTTTGCTCATATATTAATTACATTATTCATCTTTTTTTTTCTATATCTTCATTTATTCATTCAACCTTTCATTAACTGGTTCATGTGTTAAAACATATTTTGCATCACCGAATAGTAAATATTAAATCAGAAAAAAATATTTTATTTTTCACTTTGCCCCAAGAAAGAAAGTGAACATTTCCCCCCTTTTTTGAACGCCGTAATTTAATGCCTAAAACAAAAAATTATGTTACAATGAAGTTTTATTTTTAAAAAAGAATGTTCTTTCTTTATGTACTGAAGTTTTGAAAATAAATTTTTAATTTGTTCATTTTGAAAAATCCTAGTCATCTTAACTATTTCATTTTGCCCCACATTTCCCTACTATAAATAAGTAATGCTCAACCTGTGACATAGGGGCTGCATGCACTAGTTTTTTAATATAGTCAAAAACAGGTAACAGCAGATTGGAACTACCCATAAAAAGCAAAATAGAAAGTGTTTCTTCTTTCAAAAGTGTTGTTTTCTTAATGTTTACTAATTTTATTGTTACTTGTAATGTGAGATGTGATTTTACTTAGAAGTTTATATAGTTTTGAGTGGAACTTGACGTGCACAAAATATATGTAACTTTTTCAAACTTACGTCTCGTGTAATGTGGCATTATACAACAAGAAAACGCACCCAAAAGTATACATTTCTCTCAATTTTATTTTATTTTCTAAAATTATGGAGCAAAATGTTTGTATGCAGTAGAACTACTAAAAGTTCCGCCCAAAAGCAATAAGCTTAAAATAATTTTACCTGTTATTTATGTTCCTTATTTCACGCATTTGTAGATAATTTGTGTTTTGTCTTTCCATTACATATATAAATTTGACTGTATAGCCTTAAAATGCTTAATGTAACTAAATTTATTATACCCAGGAAAAAAACGTGTCCATATCAGTTGTGCTTTTGAAATCGTAGCCTTTACTTGTTTAGTTCTCTTATGCATTACTTTTAAATATGAATCCAAAACATCTGGTGTATAATGTAGAGTTAAAAATTATAAATACAATAATACGGAAAGCTGTTTTTTATCGATGTTATACACGTACCTTTTAGTTGAGTTGAGATATTATCCATTAAATATTTCTTCCCATACGGATGACCCATGAGAAAAATATGTGAATGAAATAATTCCGGGTTTTCCAATCGAGTATTTCCTGAGAAAGTAAAAGCAAATATTTCCACGGTAATGATAAAAAATCTTCAAAGGTGATTGGGCTTTGGAGAGCAGTTGATGACGTAGTAAATAAAACGACACGCGTTTGTTGTACACGTTCGTAAATAACCACCGTAAGCCGGCCGGAAGCGCAAGAGCAGATTCAAGGGACCGCCACCTTGGCGTGAGAAGGTGTAATGATTGGCGCATTTATCGCTCAAATTTTGTGTAATTTATTTTTATTTCTTTCAAAGCAGTAAAATCTCAAGGTCACTTTTGGACGATATTTCCGATAGAACGGCCAAAAGAAAAAACCAAAGGAAAAAAAATATTGTTAATTTAGGCCTCTCCATCTCTGAGGTGACCCGATTGCTTTAGAATTTTAGGTAGCAGTATGATTAAATTTCAAAAAATGAGGAAGAAAAAACTTTTTTTTCACGGTTTGTGCTTCTCACGAAGATTCGAAGGGAACAAATGAAAAAGTGTGGTACCTCAGATTTCAATAGACACATATAATATCATACACTTAGTCAATCACTATTAATAATTAAAACTGAATCTGAGAACGTTGAGGCTTCGTGTTTACCGTTTCCGTCCTGTCAGACCAATTTTATCAGATGAAAAGTGTTGAAAATAGCCCAAACACTACTTAAAATTAACCGAAAAATTGCTAACATGTGTTATAACTGAACCACGTTTCAATATAGGTTTGAAAGCTTTAATTGCATCCACTAAAGAGGGGAGTGGTCAGTGAAAACTCGGAAATTCTGGGGGGTTGGAGGGGGGACGGTTTTACCTCTTTTTCCGAAGGAGAAAGATTGCAATCGGGATAAATTGAAAATTTAAATTTCAAGCTGAAAATTATGCAGTCCAAAATTTATATTTATACTTGAATGTTCTGTTTTTTTTAATGTTTAGTATCCCACATGCCCCCCCCCCCCCACACAGCTAACCTCTGTTAACTATGTTGGTGGAAAACTCCAAGACAATTTAATTTCGCTATACACCGAAGTATTATTTACTACTTTTTCCCTTGGAAAGAAAATTGGATTAAGACAGTGGTGCCCAACCTTTTTCTATCTGAAAGCCGCACGTCGCATTAAAATGCTTCTCGCGGGACAGAACACAAATAAACTATTTAACATTTTTTCTAAATATCAAGGGAAAATTAAAATGTGGTAAAATGAAAAAAAATTAAATATTGTTACATATCATTGCCTGATGTTTTTATTAATTGCATCTGTTTTTGAGAAACTAAATTTTGGTTATTTAGCTCCAAATTTGTAACATTGTCATTATTATTAATTTTATTATTATTATTATTATTATTATTTGCGGCATTTAAACTACAAAGCGGGACTAAGGGATGTGCTTCGCGGTTTCAAAGGGGCCCGCAGGTCGTAGGTTGGGCAACACTGGACAAAGGTATATAACATAGAAAACAACATTTTAAATATTAGTATTTTTCAATTTCACTTCCGTAAAAGTAAAATAAAGCGTTGTAAAACGTATAAAAACTGGTATGCATCGTTTTTTATATGATTTAGTTTGCATCAAACTTTAATTAAAAGTTTTTTATCGGATTAAAAAAGCATATTTTTATTCTCCTGCACGGACACACCAAAAAATGGCATCAAATGCAGTTTTTCAGTGATCTTAAAAACAGTTTTCAGTCTGCGGGAAAAAATATTCATTCAGATAAATTTATTTAGAATAAGCATTGCAATAAACAAATCTGGTATATATTATTAAGATACTATAAATATTTGTTCCTTTTTTATTTATTAAAGGTAATAAAGTACAAAATTTAACACAGAAAGCAGAATATCGAAACCAATAGAACATAAGTGACAGCTTTGTTTTTTAGTTAACACAGAACATAAATTAAAAACAATAATCACATCAAAAGTTATTTCGCTCAAAATATTCATTTTTGAAAATAACTGTAGAAATCCTTAACTTAAATTAAATAATTATTTGCATCATTGTAAAATAAACATTTACCTGCATTTAAGAATAAATATTTACCGCTTCATTTATGAAAAATATTTGTCAATTGGAAAACAACCCTTTGTAAATTATCGCTTCCACTGAAAATCATTACCAAACGGTTTTTCAACTGAGCAGGTTGGAACAAGAGTGATATAAAAGTAAAATAATATAATTATTCAAGACAGGAACTGTCATGTATTTTAGGCAATAAATTTAGTCATCTTCTGGTGCGTCGGACACTCTAATGATAAAGTTAGTCTTACATTTAGAGGATCATTTTGCAACCCACTATAATTTTTAAATTGTGTTTGAAAAGAAAAATAATGATGCAAGCTGAAGGTCGAATAGTTGCATAATATTTCAGTTGATACATAGCGTTACGACAACAGGAGAAGAATCGTGAATCATTTATTTGCAGATTTTTATACTTTAACTGTCATATGTGTCATTACTAAATCCTGCTAAATAAAGTAAAAATAATGTCATTTAAATAATGTCGACTGAACAAAGTGCTTTTGAAATGACATATTTTATGAGCAGAAGGAAATATATCATTATAAAATTATGGTTGAAGTCCAAAGTCTGGTTTTTCGGTAGCGTTCTTTTTTTTTCGCTACAGATATATTTGAAGCACATTAGAGATATTTAAAAATGATACATATAATTTTCATGTAATCAGAGAAAATTTTTATGTTACTCTTGAACAGAAAATTTAAAAAACTTGAACATCGTGAGTTTTTTGTTTCAACTGCATCATAAGTTGAAAGAAAAAAAGTGGTTCGTAAAAATTTTCGATTTTCGAATTTACTTGTTTCAGTTGCAATTATTAAGAAGAAATAACACATTTCGTCTTTTTTTTGAAAATACACCTCCTCAGTCTCTAACATTGTACATGAAATGTGTACGAATATTTTTTGTGACTGCTCTAACCAAATACGTAAAGCATGGAATCGAAAGAAAAAAAAACTTAGTACACATGCCTCCCATGTGACTTGCTGAAAAATTTAATTTTGTTACTTACGTTAGTACTTACTTTTGTTACCAAAGGTAGAGAACCTCTAATGTCAAAAATGGAGAGTTTACATGGGAGCTAAAACTGATCTGTATTCCCAATTATACATAGGGCCTTTTCCATTCATTTGGTGATCTGACTTGATGAATAGCGCAGCATGTCTCAAGCGAATTAGGTAAATTTTACTGAGTTCTTTATAGTCATCCCTGGGATGTTGCTTTTTGGGTATCTCAAAAAATGAAAGCTTGAAATTTGATCTAAATTACTTTCTTTATTTCGATATTCACTTGCCTTCTCTAAATCGTAATTCTTAAATCAATTTTTGATGATATCTTTTCGCTGCTCATAAAATTGCTGCCTGTGGAGTCATAGGAAATTTCAACTTACAATTGAAATGTCTGTAGGTCATAACCTAATCCCTCTGCTGTAGCTTCTACACCTTCTTTATGGTGAGACATGAGGCAAATTAAAAGTATGTCCTGTTAATGCCACATTTATCTAAACCAAGCAGATAAAATTTCGTGATGGCAACGAATGTTTAAAGGCTGCTTTATGTGTTGTTTATTCGTTTTACCTTTAAAATTATTTTATTTTACGGAATAAAATTTGATTTTGATATGGTATGGTTTTCGTCGATTGAAGCTGGTTAAAAGATACCTTCTAGCTTATTTTATTTTTTTTTTTTTTGCTGCTGTAGTCTCCATGTACAGCACTGTAAAAGGAGGCTATTGGCTCGAGAGGTTGGGCAACTGTATCGGCACCATGGCTGTCGTTTTTTTTTTTGCTAAGTCAAAGAGTGGTCTCTGAAACTTTTCAAGCTCAAGGAAGAAAATGTATGATCATGTATATAAGAAATCTAATTCTCTTTTTCTTTCTTTCTTTTTTTTTTTTTTTTTGTAATTGCCACTATGCCAATTATTACCTTTAAATATGGTAAATTGAAAATGTGCTAAAGTTGGTCTCACAATAATTTCCTTGGACCAATTTCATAAAGAACTTAAAAAAAAATTAGAGCATGTGTGTTCTGGATTGCTTACCAAAACAGCAATCTAGAACGCGCATGCATTAAATTTATAATGTTTCCATGTTTTTTGAGGCCAAGCGTGCACAAATATCGTTAAGTGCCATTTTGCCTTGCTCACCCCCAGTATCCGTAAAATAAGGTATAGCTCATTTGCTCTTCAAAGTAGTAAAAATAACCAAAAATTGTGCTTAAAAATTTGCATCAAAATACCTCTTTTGTAAAGTAAAATACAAACTTTAAAAGTGAAAAACTAGCTTTGGAAAGCTAAATATAAGATGCAATACAGACTAAGAATTTGTCTTTGAGAGAATATGTGCAAAAAAAGGTATCGATTTAAAGTCTTATTCAATTGTCTAAACTGAACTATTCAAAGTTATTTTAAATAAATATGAGGCTTTTAAGGAACTGCCGAAAAATTGTTTTATCTATTTGTTGATATCTTAGCTCTACGTGTGTCTTTCTCCCATTGTATGTGTTCCCTTTACAGGACGTTATTATACATCTGTGCTTGATCTAAGGAGAACAAGCCGGGATCCTTGCCGCGGGAGACAATTTCAGTTGTGCGGCAAAATCACCCTATTTCTGTGTTTTTTCGTCGAAACTAGATAGTTGAACTTGAAGATGGATAAGGGTGGCAGTTTCAACATTTGACTCGAATCGGAAAAACCGACTAATCGCAATTTTAAACACAATTTAGAAAGAATTATCAAAATGGCTAAAACTTTTAAGTATTAAAAACTTTAGTTACTTGAAATACAAATTTATGTCTAGACTACATTGTAGCAAAGCCATTACCGAGTAATAGTGCTCAGATTAATGATTAAATAAATTACTTTTAAATAAAAAAAAACCGCCTTCAAAAAACGCCTAGGAACTAAAAAGCAAAAAATAACTGATTACACTTACATACTATTTTCTACCCAAACCTAGAAATGAAATTTATTTTACAATTCCAGTGCAAAAATCAACTAAACTAAACACCGAATTTTAAAATAAACACTGATTTTAATTACTATACGATGAATTATCATACCTAACTAATTATGTACGATCTCCTAATTTTTAATAACCTTTTGAATTCAGGGCCTCCTACAAACTACTACCTAACGTAACTGACAACCCATCGAATCCTGAATTAAACACTAATTTAAATAAACACGAAATTAGTCTTTAAAACTAAACCTTCTCAGTTACGTCCGAAAGCAAATGCACCAGTTACTAAAAAAAAAAAAAAAAAAAAAACAGAAATCGCTTTGAGTTTAAATTTGTAAATTTGTAAATTTGTAAATTTTAATATTGTAAATTGTAATTCATGTTTCGCAATATGTATCATGTAACTCATGATAAAAGTCACATGTTCTCACTATTGATGAAGATAAAAAAGAATCCAGTAGAATGAATTTTATGTTTGCTTCAGAGAAGAATCTTGATTCAAAATTTTCATTATGATTACTCTTAATAATAATTTTTTACTACATTCTTTAACTATAGGTATAGAAAGTATTTATGCCCTTTTTTTATCAATGGGTTTTACATTTAATCGTTTGTGAGAAAAATTGCAAGATATTTACTGTTTTTAACCAATAAATTTTCCCTAAAGAACAAATAGGGTAAATCAAAGATTTGGAATTTAAATTAGACCACCCTCTAAACAAAACCATCACTAAACAAAAAAATCATAAAAACCGGTTCACTGAGTGAGGCGATATACAAAGTTAATAAAGTACAATTCCATTTAAATATAAGTATGATATTTGAAGAGTTCCCACAATTTCATCAAACCTGAACTTGATTACCATTAGACCGCAGGGAAAGTATACCGTTTCAAACAGAAAAAGAATTTTCCTTATCGGTACAGGCAGGAGCGTGCATAGAAATTTTGGGGCCCGTCACAAATGACTTTTCCGGGCCCCTCTCCATTTTGTTTACCCCTATATTTCACCCCTATTTATAAAAATATTGGGCCTCCTTCAGGCTCGGGCCCAGGCCAACAAGTGTCCCTCCCCCCTCTCTGTGCATGCCCCTGGGTGCAGGTGTCTTCGGGTATTTATGGAACATTGTACAAAGAAAAAACAAATCCGACGAGTTCAGAACCTCCTCCTTTGTTTGAAGTCTACTAATTAGTATAACTCTAATTTCATTGGACTGGAGGCATCGTGAAATAGTAAATCTAGAATATTGGTCAAACTTCAGAAATCAGACACCGTTATAACATATATACTAAAGAATATAAGTTAAATCGTGGGGCAGGGGTGTTCTGTATTCAATTCCCCTGAATTGAACACTAAATATATTTAAAAACTGGAATATTAAATAAAAGAACTTTATATTTTAGTGCCTCAATAAAGTTATTTATTAGTAAATAAAATATTAAGATCGACTATTAAAGTAGCAAAATATATTTAATTTACTGCTTTGCTACGTAGTAATAAATACATTTGTAGCACCTATAATAAAAAATTAACAAGTGGCGCAGCGTTGCGAAAATGAATCATCCATGTGCCATGAGAATTAAATAAACTTTAAGAGGAAGCTAAAACCTTAGGTGTGAAAACACACTGATCACGGCACAACCACGTGACCTGTGACGTAATTCGGCCGTTGACGTAAACTGCAGTACGTAGCCATAACGTGTGAAATTTAAAGTTTCTTGGATTTCTCCGGGACCTCTTATAAGATCCAGACCAAATTATCATGGGACTATCTGGAAGTATACCCTTCCAAACAAAAAAAGAATTTTTCAAATCGGTTTAGTATTCTTGGTAATATTTGAAAACATACATAAAAAGCCGCAAGACGAAATCATAACCTCTTTTTTTGAAGTCGGTTAAAAATAGTTGTATTGGAATGAATTTTTAAGAGCAAGAAGTACAGCTGATTTAAAGTAGGTCCTTGCTTGACGCGGGGATTACGTTCAACAAATGGCCACGTGAATCAAAACTACATAAATTAAGACTTAACAGTAGCTTAAAATAGGGGTTAGGTTTCATAACTCTAAAAAAAAAGTTTCATTCTGGTCATAGATAAATATTTTACTAGTTTAGTGTGCACTTATTGTGATACATACGCGCAACGTGTATAAAGAAAACCTGAATGAGATTAGTGTTTATAAAAAAGAGCTGGCTATGATAGTCTTTTGGCAGTTATTAATTATTTGTCTCTGTAGTTATTTGTAGGGCAATAACTCATGCATGACCACTTGCATTACTTCCATGACGGACTCTTCCTATATTTATAAATCAGTAAGTATATTTCCCATTGTCACGCAGTGGCTCAAATTTTCATTGTATAAGTTTTTGGTTATATGTCATCGATGTCGGTTTTCTTGTTGGTTTCACCTTCCTTTGCCTTTTCTAAAAGCTATTCTTCTGTGAGCTCTGACTTGCATGAGTTTAATAACTTTAGTTTTGGAAAGAGCTTTGAAACTAATCGCATAAAAATGTCCCCAATTATCCAAGCTCATTTATTAGCAGGTCAGTTTGTGGCATATTATCTGCAATTTCAAAAGTTTGGATTTTAAAAAAAGGGAGTATTTTATCTATGTGCAATACCGCATTCGCGTGAACTTAAAACTCATCCACTCAAAACAAAATAAAGACGTCAAATCTGAAATCATGCATAATCAAATCCGCGTGAGATGAGGGTCTATTGCCCTTGAAATATGTACAAGGTGTCTATAAACTATTGTCTTGATTTTTAAAGAAATATTTTTAAAAGAAATTTCAAATTTTCCTTTTTTTTAACCTCAAAACATTTTTTTATTCACAACGTTAATACAATCAACGTGAGCCCCTTTCGTAGTTCTGAAAAATATGGACGATTTTCAACTTCACGCCAGGAACTAGCACAGCCAGAATTTACCTTCTGGGGAGTGAGAATTACGTCATAACAGTCTTTGTATGAATATAAAAACTGCGGTATTATTGTTGGCAATATTTAAAACCAAAGGCTCTGCGGCATCGGTGGACTGGGTCCCGCAAGAGGGCGCCAATCTTGGCCTCCATAGCGCGCAAAAAATGAGTGCAAAAAAAGAAGAAAAAGTTGCAAAAAAAAAGTAAATAAATAAATAAAAATAAGGAAAGGGAAAAAAAACTATGATACACAGGTTTACAAGTTTAAAGAAAAGAAAAAAAAAACAATGTGAAGTCGCACAGATTTTTGAGCGAAAAAAAAATATTAATAATAAGGAAGTTGCACAAAAAAATAAAATAATATGATAAATTATTGAAAAATAAATGAACAAAATAAAATAAAACGTGTTAAGGCTTGAGGGCGCATAGGCAGGAGGGCTCATCGACCCGCAGGCTGATGGGCCAGTACCAGGGGCCGGTCCGCCCCTTTCTGGCGTCTCTTGGAGTACTTTCTTTTATAGATGCCATTTTCAGTTTTCGATGCTATCTCCATCTACAAAGATAGTAGATCACTAATTGGAAAAAAATTCTTTACGAGATAAGGATCAAAGTAAGAAAGAATAATGCATAAAATCTTTAACAGTTCCTTAAAAAAGTATTTAGTTTTCCAGTTCAAGACTTTATAAATACCCTGTGTAACTGATAAACTAAGTATAAGTGAAGAAATAAACGAAGAGAGAAAAAGAAAAACATGAAAAAAAAATTTAAATATTTTTTATGACTGTTTTTTTGCAACATGTGACTCAATCAAAATCTCAGTAACATGTACAACGCATCACAGATTAAAGTATTACTCACAGTTTTCCCTGTAATCGTGTGACTGCTAACTTTCACATCCTTAATTTCATTCTTTTTGCATTCAAATAATTGAGAACAAATAAATAAAACTTGAACTTTGATTTGCTTATGATAAAAAGAAACTCAGAGCACTAGTTCCGTTAGATTGTAAAGAAAGTTTTTTCCTCATTATGTGCGTGTAGGGGAACATAAAAATTAATTTGTAACTTCGCTAAAGAAAATGTTACGCTGCAAGCATTAAATTATGGCACGGTATCTAAACTTTATGGAATCCCAGTAATTAATTAAAGCCAAATTAGAAAATTCGTTCATGAAAATAATTGTTCGATAGTTTACTTATGGTTTTCAAGCTGTAACCAAAACTTATAAAACCAGGGGTTGCCAAACCTTTCCAAATCACGGCACCCAGGACAGCGCCGTCCCTACGTGCGAGGTCGTGCGACGAACGACGGTGTCAGAGCCAAAAAGGCGCCGGGCTCTACCTATCAAAAATGCTCCAAATGAAGGGAAAAAAACTCAAACGAAAAAAGTAAAATAGAATTCTTCATTAAATCTAATGGTCGGCGGTGAAATTATACTGGAATAATGGAAACAATTAATCCCTCTCCCTGAGAATCTAAAAGGAAAAATTATTGACTTGTTGTGTCTAAACATGGTATTTAAAAGAGCAATATTTACACTGAAAACAAGTGACTTTAATTGATGTTTGCATTAGCAGTTTCCTTCTTAATGAGGAAATGTGAATGCTATTTCGGTATGTCTATAGTACACAAGGTTGAGCACACGAGGCGCAATAAATTTGCTGTTCCCCATTTTGGTTCTTGAGGTGAATATCTTGTAATAGAATTTGTGCAATTATAGTCTTTTGTGATTTTTAATTCGTATTAATTTCATTGATCCGTGTTATGCATAAAGAAATACGGTAACCAGCTTTGCATAGCATTTACTAGATGTGCGTAATATTTAGAAATTGTTGACAATAAATCTTAGCAGACATTAACTTTTCAGTTCTGAAAAGTAACGACTTGACCATAATTACTCGATTCTCCTCTCAACCCCCTTTTATTTCTTTAACTGTTTGTGCTATATGTTTAAAGCAAAAGCTTTGGAGAGACTTAATTTAGATATTAAATGCTATGCGTTTTGTAACGGTTTCATATTTTAGAATTTTTGATTTTTCTGGAAATGTGTGATTTCAGTATCAAATTTTAAGCGGGAATGTTCTCTATTTCAATTTAGAAATTTCTTCAGTACTCTGTTGTCATGTTTTGACAGGCATAACACTTTGAATAATTATTTATCAATTAGAGTCTAGAGAGACATTTAGAGCGGCGTTAACTTTGATATTTAAAAATGTTTTTTTCGGTATTCAAAAACACATTAGGATATCAAAAGCAGGATTTGTAATACCGGACCCAGCACGAAAAAACCCGTCCTTTTTTTTTCGGGCCGGCATACTTGAAAAAAAAAAAAAAAAAAAAAAACACTATCTCGGGAAAATGGTGTTAAGATGCCCGCCTGCGGCGGGCGCACATCTGAATGAAGTCAAAACTTTTTACATTTTGAAACATTTTCTTCAGAAACAAACTAAATATTCATGAATGCGAAGTCCAGAAATGGACACCTTGCTTTCTGGACAGTATATCAAATATTATAAATTTAAGCTGCGTAATAGCCGTTTCCCATTTTTTTTGAAGTACTTATTAGACTAAAATGAGCAATAGGTATTTCAATCAAATTCCAAGGACCCTTTTTTTTAAAAAAATGTTGGGGTTACATGCTTTGATTCACTGAAACTAAGCATCTTTTTTTTTAACAGCAGCTCATTGCGAAGTTTCCAAGAGAAAAAATCAATTTCGATCGACCCTCCCTTACATCCGCCCTTACTCGAAATAACTTCCAGATATATGAACTAAAAACGTACACTGTGTTCCAAAAATTAAAAATTAGAATGGTTTTTTTTTTTTTTTTTGATAAATTAAATACCAAACGTATTTTTTTCCACATTACATTTGTCTACAAAACCTCATCCCATGGGTTAACTATATTTTGCTCGAACCTAAATGCATAAAGGCGCTCAAAAGACAAAACGCACGACGGCGCCGATCAGGCTTGGCGCGGACCTGACGGCACCCTTTGATGAATTAGAATTTTCTCTTGGCACACTAGTTCATCTTTGTTATGTATGTACCCGTATGCTACTGCGAAAGTTCGAAATCTGTTTAATGTCACCAATAATCGGTGAATATCCACATTCACTAACAAAGACATCGAAAAAAGACCCAATATTTCCAGTGAATCACCACTGAGAATCGATAATTACCAATTTTTGGTTTATGCAGTAAAATTATATTGACACCATCGACATTTCGCAACACACTTCGCCTGTCCTTGCCCCACCCAATTTTGGAACCCCTATATTATACTGTTTCTCTAACGTCAGCTATGTCATTAAAACACAATTATGACTGGTTGGGGGAAATGGATCACTGGGGTAAGTGGGTCACCCCTAGAACTGAAATATGCAAATGTTATTTAATTTCATTATATTTCTAACTTC
This sequence comes from Uloborus diversus, assembly GCF_026930045.1. Taxonomy (NCBI): domain Eukaryota; kingdom Metazoa; phylum Arthropoda; class Arachnida; order Araneae; family Uloboridae; genus Uloborus; species Uloborus diversus. The sequence goes on along the minus strand of NC_072731.1, from coordinate 71,126,767 downwards.
ATCAATTTCGTGCAGTTAGGGGTTTGTGCTCATATCATCATTTTGACTTCAATTAGTTTCATTTGTATATTTTGTTTTACCTCTCTTTAATAGTTCGCTCTGTTCTGTGTTTAAAAGGTTGCTTATCAGTTAGACTCAAACTCAGAGAGACTTTCATGGCGGAATTATTAGGGTAACATCTGTTAGGTAATTTAGACACATTGCTTCAATTCTCCTCACTGCTTCAGGTTTCAGTTCGTAACTCAGGATATTTTATTCTTATGACTACTTTGGTTAACCAAGACTCACATAAAGTAAGACAAAACAACGTAAGCAGAAGCACAAATTTGTAAATTACAGCAGACACGTGTCTGCTGTAATATACAAATTTGTGCATCTGCTTACGTTGTTTTGTCTTACTTTACGTTCAGCACAAAGGTATTTATTTATCTCAAGACTCACATAGTTGCAAAACAATTGTAATTACTTTTTTTTCACAAATTTTTACTTATTTATTTTTGTATTTAATTGTTTGTATGATGTATTGTTCAATGATATTTTCCAAGCAATTTAGTCAAATTTTATTATTTTCCTCTTTATTTTCCTGCTTGCATTTTGTGTCTCAGGTTTTCTTACTTTTTTCTTTTTTTTTTACAAAAATATGCAGAAAACGTTTAAACAAACAAACAAAAAAATACATTTCACACATATTTCTAATGTTACAAATATTTTCATGCATTCACAAAAAACATTTGTGAGTTATTATTGGTGTGTGTTTTTAGCAGCGAATGTTTTCTAAACATTTTCCATGGATAATTAATAGGAGAGTTAGTTTTTATAATGTTGCAACTAACAATACATTAGTAACAATAAGATGTATTTATCTTAGAGTTGACGTCTGATGGGTTTTTTAATTTTAGTGCAATCGACTTTCATTTTCCAGAAATTATTTTGCTTTCTGATTCTCATGATTATTTTTATATTTTTATGTAGCGTTGGAAAAAATAAAATGTACGATTTCCTTTTTTTCAAGCATTAAACTCAAGAAACCATCAATTTTTCATGTCACTATTTTTTTATTTGTCGTTCCATTAAAGCTTAAAAATTGTATCTTCCTTTTTAAAAATTTTATATTGTTTTTATTTAATTTCGTCTCTGACTATCGTGCTCGCCCAAAATTTTTTTTGCAGGTTTTGAACTATATTTGCAAGCATCTTTTTTGGCGCCTAAATTTATCTTTTATTGTAATTTAACTTCTTAAGATTTATCTTGTGCTCGTAGATGAATGAACGATTATTATTTTTAATTCACTACACTCCTAAACGACTTCAAAAATGCTCTACTGCGATCACCTGCAAACCAAAGGACCATGGAAAATCAAAGGAAAAGAGCAACAAATACGTCATGCAATCAAACAATTGGAAGCCCACCTCATGGGACGATACGGACAACAATACATCTAAAATAAAATCGAGAGAGATGGATGCTTATCCCGTATCAAGTCCTTGCAATTGTTCTTTCTACTTATCAGGTGCTTCAGCGAGAGGGGAGAACAGTGGTAAGGTCCATGGTGCAAATAGTAAAATTGAACCTTTTAGGGGACAATTTGAGAGGGATTTTAATCTCGTTTTGGAGTCTAATCTCCTTTTGGGTCTTGAGAAAAATGTTCCATAAATTCAGCAAGATACTATAATTAAGGGAAACCTATCCTGGTAGCGTCGTAATACAGTTATTACGATTTCCGTAACCTTCACAATGTTGTCAGGTTTAGTTTGCTCCAACTATAGTTATTCCTTGAAATATGTGAGAACTGTGAATAGATGTCTGACAATGTACTACTTTCTGATTCTGATTTGTATCTTTGTTTCTCACCAGCAGGAACTTTAGAAACTCGAATGCCTCACCTTGTGTATGTACATGTAGTTTACAAAAGTAGTTATGCTCTTGAGAGACCTAAAATCTTTCTTGTTCTCATTAAAATGTTTTATTAATTTAAAATAATTTGAGTTAAATCTGGCTACGCAACCGATAATTATCGACAACTTGATTAATTTTCTCTTTTATATTTATTATCTACCTTTTATCATTCGTTCTTAGAAGTGTAAAACATTCTCCCCCGAATGATGATAAAAAGTCATCTACAGTTTGTATATTATTTCAAAGTTTAATTAGAAACACAAATAATAATACTACAAATTCTTATTCATAATGTTTTTAACCGATTTTTTTTCCAATTGTTTACCAACACTAATAAAACTTAGCTTCATAAAAAAAAAATAAAAAAAAAAACTCCAATTTCGCCCCAAGCCAGACGATTCTTGTTCTCCGATGTCTCCTAGAACATGACCTTGTCGGCCCTCCCCAATTCGATATTAATGCCAAACTTGGCGATTTCGCCGAAATTCCATCAGAAAGGGGCAACCCCTTTTCGACCACCATTCTCGGGATGCACTGTGGGAAGAGAATCCTTTAGGCGTCTGTTCCGGTAGCCAGATCGATCGAGGCTGGCATCAAGAGAATCAGTACAGTGACGTCACGATCTCCTCACGCTCTTCCTCTGTACTAACTAATACAAAGGTCACTGGGTTAGACAGCACTACTACGTGGATGTAACAATGTATTTCTGCGTGGCTGGAACACGGTTGTCCTCACGCGAAAAAGGTGATTGATTCTGTTGAACAATTTCCAGAAGCGATTTTTTCCCATCTAATTTAGATAAGAACATTTTGAACTGAAAACTTTTTTTAATACAGCGAGGGAAATTATTTGACATACCGGCAAAAGAGTGATTTATAACCGAGTACTCAAAAGAAAAAGAGAAAAATGTGGTAAAAATTATTTTAAGTGAAGAAAAGTGCGGTTTGTCCACTTCTACCTCCAGAACAGCTTCTGTCTTTAATCTGCATGCTATTTTGCTTTGGTAGAACGTTTTAACGGCGAAGGAAAAAAAATGGAATATTTATTTAGTTTTAAGATGATGAAATCTAAAATCATTCCAATAAAATTAATTTAAAAAATGGTTTCATAAAAATTGTAATTGTTGGCCAACATATTTAATGAAAAATAGTTAATCTGATAGCCTATTAAACATAAGTATTTGGGTCCCTTCCGAAACTGAATCCTAACTACACCACTGTAATAGAAACCAAAAGCTGTAAAATGTGTGTTTCATTTTTCTTCTTTCTCATTTCTATTTTGCAAATTATTTTCATTCTTGAAACACCGAATTCCTTCTTTTCAAGTCGACAATATTTTGCTATTTATGCTTTAAAAGAAACAGAATAAATATCTGCATATTATGGAACTTCAGTTATCAGTTTATTGTTTCAAATTAATGAGTCAAACTCAAATCTTCACGGTATTTGTTAATTAACTTAGGGGAGGGTGACCCAAAGTGGGTAGATCGCCCAAAACGTGTAGGCCTTTGTATCCCCCCCCCCCTCCCATGATGTGTAAGAGGCGATGCATTGCATACGTATGTCTGTTTACATGAACACCTCCGATTTTTAATCAGTCCCAGAGAAGCAGCAGTGAAACAGCAGGGCGCAACTAGGCTTAAAATTAAAAAAATGATACATTTCTTTTTAAAAAATGAAGTTCTGTAACTTGTGATTCGCGGAAGACCAGCTTATTTCTTAGATTGTCAGTAATATTACGTTATTCTGACATCATCCATCTACAAACTACGGTAGTAATTTCGTTTCTTTTTTTTAAATAAGGTTATTATTATTGAAATATAAAACGTGGCTTCGGGCAAAGCGGGTATAGGATTTAATCATACATTTATTTATAATTTCTTGACTCGTGCGCTGACTTACATTTTCTATTTCAATAGCATAAGTATAACTTTACAACGCTTTTTTAACAGATTTTCAATTCTTCCTTTTGATTCTGCTTTTGCGACTAGCAACACTTGGTAGATTTGATCACTTTTCCTTTTCCGTGTTATCCACAGTTATCTAGAAAACGTTTAATTACATTTTAATGTTATATATGTTGCGACCCGCGAGGTTCACTTCAATATGAGGGGAGACAGTGCTGCGTTTTTAAAATTTTTAGTTCAAGATTAGTTCTTGATTTAGTTTTGTGTGTTCGAAGTAAGAGGTTCTGAAATTAATTCTTGTTTTGGTTTTGTATGTTCGCGGTAAGGAAGTTCATAATTTTTTTATTGAATATGAATTCTAATAGTTCAAAGCATTGAAAAACTAGACATTACATGTATTTATTTTCGGTTTAGCACCGAATAATGGTTTTTAATACTTCAATTGCATAGTAACTCCCATTTTTGTAGTTTATGTCACTCTGGAAACTGAGTGTAAGTTGCATATAATACTACCCGATTTAACTATGCATTTATTTCAACGAGAACTGCTGAGGTTGAAGCTCGACTCAACTCAAGCTGCACTCCAGATATGACCACACCATTTACGGAAAGTTTGATATTTTTTATCCAGTCCAAGAGCCGAATAATCCTGTTCCAATATCACAAGAGAATTGATTTTGAGCTGAAGTTTGAGAGACTTTAACAATGACAGATTCAACAGGTGCCTAAATCAACATTAGCATGAACGGAGAGTCTTTGACCGGCCAGTATCGAACCCGTGACCTTTCGCTCACGAGAGGTGATCCAAGTGACGGGCCACCTAAACCTATTTTCTATTAGATCAGTCCACGAAAAAGTCACCATGTTATCCCTCACGGAACAGCTCATGTATTTCAATGATCTAATAACTTTAAAGGACAATGAACAAACCTTTTTGCTTAAGAAATCACAAATAATTCACAATTTCTTAAGCAAAAAAATGTTGTTCATTACCCCTTTTAATTATCAACTTTAATGAAGTATATGACACCGACTTGAAGGACAAAATGTCCATTTTTTCCGTAGAATGGTTATCGTTCTTGTAAAACAACCTCTCTCGACTGAAATAAAAACAAAGTTTGAAGAAACCAAGTAGTTTTAATAAATATTTGTGAACTTTGAACAGATACATTTATCCACATGAAATACAGGTCCAATAATCCATTATCATTGGTTAGTATCAACACATGACACAAAATGCACCGTTGAAGAAAAACAGAAAAAGTTCATTTGAAAATTAATAATAATCATATTTAATTTTCGTATCACCATTTTTACATTGCAGTATGTCTTGTCTGGAAAATAAAATTTAAAAATAAGGAATGAAGTTGAGCGCCATAACGCAGTGATATAATTCAGATGTTTTCCTTCAATATAAAGTTGTATTTGAGTACACTTTATTCATGAGAGATTTATAGGCGGAATAATTTACAAACTGAAGTGGAACCAAATTTGTGGCTGAGATAAATTTCCAGGAAGAGGCAGCTACTCACTTTAATAGTCGTGAAAAATTCTGAAAAATAAAAGCAAAATGAAAATGTTATTTAATAAAATATAATTATTGTTACGAATCATTGAAAAATGGAAACTGTTAATAAAAATATACAATGTTTTAAAATTAACTATTTTCCCAGTGTGTCAGAAAGTTACAGAGAAACATTTTTTGTGCAGTAATTTTACTTTACCATTGTAAGTAGGAGAACGTAGGGCAAAGTAAAATAATTAAAATCCCCTTTTTTTTCAAAATAAACAAATTTGATTTTTTTTTTCCTGAAAATTACGGAACATGATGAAAGGGCAATATGTTTTATTATAAAACTTGCACTGACGCATTTTTTTACTTTCGGCAGTAATTTTATACCTCCGAAAAAATGTGGAATTTTCACTTCTTTTCTTCATAAGGCAAAGTGAAAAATAAAATATATTTACAATGAAATATTTTTTATTCGATTATTAAAGGTATATTTAATCAGGTAAATGAGTGAATAAAATATTTAGTGGAATAAATGAAAAGGAAATGAATCAGTAAATAAGCAAATAAATAAATAAGATAATATAAGAAAATAGCTAAATTGATGAATAAATTAGTGAGTGGAATAAGAAAATGAATAAATGAATGAACAAATAAGGGCCACTCAAATAAAGATAATTTAATGTTTTACCCCTTAATTTATATTACAGTATCAAATAAAATTTAAAAAAATTTATGTGTATTTTTAGTTAAAACAAGTTCAAGCAAATATACAATACATACTCAAGTAATTTCTTTTCCTTTGGACAATATCAAAATTACTCTTCTTCTTCCTCCTCCTCCTCTTCTTCTTCCTCATCTTCTTCCTCTTCCTCCTCTTCTTCCTCTTCTTCTTCCTGTGGAGGTGGTGAGGGTGCTTTGATAGGTTCAGGTTCCAAGTCCAGACCAGGAGGCAGCAAATCAACAATGTCTTCTTCGTCATCGTAGTGTCTGGGTTCAATGACTTCCTTGGCTTTGGGGGCTGTTGGGTCCCATTTCGGTAGATTTTTAGGTCCTCGCTCTTTGAAACTCTTGATTCGTTCCTCCCATGATTTTTCCATAGCCTCTTTTACAGATTTCTCTAATCCCTAAATATTGTCAATTAATTAGTGCATATATATATATATATATATATATATATATATATATATATATATATATATATATATATATATATATATATATATATATATATATATATATATATATATATATATATATATATATATATATATATATATATATATATATATATATATATATATATATATATATATATATATATATATATATATATATATATATATATATTAAAAGTTTAAATAGTACTAAAGTTATTATTCATTTGTTCAGACATTCGTTTGCACAGCAACTTTTACTTCAGCTACAACGCTGAAAAATAGTAAAGCATTAAGAGTAGTACAAGCTTAAAATGAAATAAAGTATTATTTTTTTAATTAATTGAGCTGCATTTAATTATACTTGTGGTTTTAACTCGGTGAATTTGTTTAACAACTAAAGCAACATTTCTGAATTTATTACAAACCAGTACAATATATTGTCTGCTCTCATATTGGTCAATACTACGCTATATATATCATCCTTAAAAAGTTCCGAAAATGCGATTTTAGGATCTATTTCTGCAAATTATCACGAATACTATAAATGTCACTTAATTTAAAAATGAAAGGTGATAATTAAATTACAATTTTGCGTACTACATATAAAATACATTTGAATACAATTTTTCAAAAACATAATTGATATTTTAAAATTATTTTAGATCTTTCATCTACAATTCTAGCCACGTCACTCTTTTTTTTCAGCTAAATAATAATAAAACTAAACATGAAAATACGCACGCCTCTAATAATTATTTCCTAAATAAAAGAAATGGGGAAAAATTGACTTAGAGAGTAAATGCCATGAATACGTTGTACAAGTTTTACTTTCCATTTCTTATAAAATCTCGTAACTAGTGCCGAGGAACGAAATTTTGTATCCTATATATAAAACTGAAAAAAAAATAATAAACTCTCGCAAATGTTTTGTATTTGCGAACCTTAGGATGTTATGTATGAGTAAGGCTCTTACCTACAGCATGCGCTTGTGGTTTTAAAACTTAAGATTCTAATGTTCATTACGTTTCTTTTGAGAATGTATCTTTCTTAACCGAAGAAACTTATAATAGAGAAGTCAAACGTGCTAACATTGCACCTCTGTCTTTCACAACTAAAGAAATTCATGAAAGTAGATGTTGTCTAATACTGGAAGGGTTGTATATCTCTTCCTACTGGAGTGCCTATAACTGGGATTCTATTTTTCATTCTGGAGGAAACCAATTCCATATTATGAGGGATTAGCGGACTTCATCATTACCGGAATTCTAGCATGTGATCATGGGCGTAGTCAGAGGAGGTTAGGGAGGGGAAACTGTCTATCCCTAGAAGAGAGGATCTTCTTCTCATGCCTCTTATTTCTACCCTGTAATGTCACAAAATATAATTTAAATTTACATTTTTAGGACTTCAATTTCAAAACATTTCTGGTAGTGGGGAGCTGCATAACTGCGTTTTCCCCCTCATCCGACCATAAATAGTATAAAATGTGTTTTTTTTAGGGGAGGGGCATTAATTTCTAGCGATTTCTGGGATTCGACACAATTGGGGGGAGGAGGGGGGACTAAAAACCACTGTCTTGTTGCGTCTATGCTAGCTCTTCCCTAACGGGAATCCTGGCTACGCCCATGCATGTGGTTAAACAGTTTTTTGAAATCATTTTATGAGTAATATTTATAGAAGATGTAACATTTCTAACCTATGCAAATACAGAAAATCAACATTGTGTTGCTGTTGTCCCTTTGTCCTTCAAAAATAAAGAACTGTAGTCATAACAATAGTTGTTGCCTAATACGGAAGATGCATGACATCACGTTCTACTGATGTGGCTACAACTGGTTTCAAATTTAACTCTAATGTAACAAATTCGAAATATTACTACATTACATGGGTACAAGAGTTTCTGAAATACAGTTTATATGTAGTGTTTTTGATGATGTAACTTATTTAACCTAAGAAACTGCATGAAATCTAACATATTAAACCATGTGACCATCAAAACTAAAGGAATTCTAAGACATTAGTAGGTGTTGCTTAACACTGGAGAACTTTGAGATCACTCCCAAACTTTGTGACCACAACTTGCTTCTCTTTTTAACTCAAATGAAAACAATTTCTGATATTTCCGGGATGATCTATGGACTTTAACATCACGTAGATGTTGTTCTGAAACCATGAGTTGTTTTTTAATTTCTTAAAACTAACTTATAAGCTGTTTTTATATGTACCCAAAACACTTTTTATAACAAAAAGACAAGAACTAATGTTATAGGAATGCAACATCACAAAAATAGTTTCACAGAAGCAATTTCAGTGCAAAATGCTATTTTTCAACAGAAGCAAACGCAAAACCTATACGCACCGTTATTTCTTTACTAATAATGGTTAATTTTAATCGGTTGCATGAATTTATCACCGAGAGACGCTTGAAAAATTTCCATTAACGAAACATAAAACAGTTGAAAATAAAATGATATTTTCATGGCTTGATATCTGTCAAAATTATTGATTGCTTTGATTGTTTTTCTCCCTCAATCTCCTTTTCTTTTGGTTACGGAAATAATCGTGATAATCATTGAGAACAAATGTGTGGCAACTATTTACATAACATTACTCATATTTCAACACTGCATTGAACTAAATATTGTCGCCTCAAGGCGACAGTAAGACATCTAATCCCAGAAATAACATTAAGATACCCCACTATTACTTTGCAGTGCCAATATTAATTTCTTAAAACAATTTCAAAATTTGTAAAAATAAAATAGTGCTCACTGTTGCAATGTCTTAAACGCTTAGTATAAAATCAAGCACTTTTACTTATTTTTTAGTGCAACTTAAATTGTTTCGTAATATTTTAAAATATATTTATTAGGGGTCTAAGGACCCTTAACCTTCAAAATTTTCGACTTTCTGTAAAAAATATATGTTATGCATATTTTAATTCTGAACAATTTGATACCTTATTTATTACCATACGCCAAAAACTTTTCAAGTTGTTGTAAAAATGCGTAAACTCTCCCCATAGAGATTTATGCTAACAGCAGCTGTTTAGCCTCTTTTTCTCAGGTGCCTGTTTCTTCGGTTTTCTCGTTTTGCGCGCATAATATCTCTGAAAGTGTCTTATATATTTCCGTAAAACTTTTCATACTTGTTTGTCTGGTTTATATTTATGACCTAAACCTAAATTTATTTGATTTTTTTTAAATTATCTATTTATTTTTTGAAATTTTACAAGTCATAATCAAAAATTTCCAAAATTTTGGGCAAAAATATATATCTTTTTTAATATTACCTTTCATTTTTAGTTAAAATTTAGGTTCAGATCATAAATATGTACCAGACAAACATGTATAAAAAGTTTTACGGAAATATATAAGAACCTTTCTGAGATATCATGCGCGCAAAACGAGAAACCCGAAGAAACCGTTACCTGAGAAAAAGAGGCTTAAACAGCTGCTATTAACATAAATCTCTACGGGGAAAGTTTACGCATTTTTACGATAAGTTGAAAAGTTTTCGGCGTATGTTAAAAATAAGGTATCAAATTGTTTAGAATCAAATTATGCATAACATATATTTTTTCCAGAAAGTCGAAAATTTTGAAGGTTAAGGGTCCTTAGACCCCTTTTAATATATCTTTAGTGAAAGTGACAAGTAATAATGAGCAAAAAAAATCAGTTTTAGCCTGTATTTTGTCTGTAAAACCTGGTTTCAAAGCTAAAATTTAAAAGAAAAAATGTATTGGATTTTTTAAAAAAATTCTTTAGTAATGTCTAGATTTTTAAAAAATGATAGATTCGAATGTGACCTCTACGATGCGGTGTTCACATTTCTTTAAAAGTAGTTGTTTTAATTCACACAGAAATTCATATAGATCAATATGAAATTTAAAAAAATAATATTCGCTTTTTCAAGGTTAAAACCCCTAATATTTACTTCTTCGTCAAAATTGTTGTTTAAACAATCTAGTTTTTTATTAATACAAGAATTAATTATATTTACTTGAAATAAGAAAAACTATTTTAATGATACGTTTTTGGCATTTGTAAATTAAGGTGATCTATATTTCCTTTTATAAATAATAGAACTATATTTCCTTTAATAAATGATTTTTCACAAAAAAAAAGTTTATTACAAGTTTCAGAAGTGGTATTTCTCGTAAGTTAGAAAAACCATAAGTCATGCCAGTCGAAAATACATGCTGTTATAAAAGAATGTTTTCTGAACAAAAGATATTATTTTAAAGATAAAATCAAAGACATTAAAATTCGAAAAAAGTACAGTAGAACCCCGCTAATCTGAACTGATTGAGGCCGCTTCCTGCTTAGTTTAAAAAAAATTCAGATTACCCGAAATTCTGATAATGGTAACGAAAAAAAAAAAAGATGAAAAATGAGTTAGAATAATTCATTGCTAAAATATCTAGAAGTCGTTTTTAGAATTGATATAAAATATCTTCCCTTTCCATTAAAACAAAGCAGTGCTGTATTTGAGGCGGAGAGGAGTGGGGAACCCGTCCCTCAAAATTTTTGATTTTTTATTGAAAAATAATGCAAATTTACTGTATATTGGTTTCAATTCATCTTTTCTTTTTTAATTCCCCCTCCCTTCCCCCCCACCTAAATATCAAATAGAGTAACCCTCAAATATTTTTTCCTACTGCAACACTAAAATAAAGGATGTGCTTGTGTATGAAATAAATTTATCTTCCTGTGAGATAAAAAAAAGAAATTTATTATGTAGAGGTGTACATGTGAGCCTTGAATTTATTGCATTGGTTTCATGAACAGAAACAATATTATGCACGCTTAAACTGTTTTTTCTATAATTATTTTTAGTATAATTAAATGTTTTGTAATAATGCTTTGAGTTATGCTTTTAGAAAATCAACTCGGCTCACATTAACAGGTATTTCGGAATAACGTGGTTCAGGTTAGCGGGGTCCGCCAGTGTGTTAAAAACATAAGGCAAATAATTTTTCCAATAAAAGGGGGGTTAACTATCAGAAAAAATATTGCCTTTTTACATCAACACCGAATAAACTAATAATTCAAAATAAAAACATTTTTAAAATTGAAACTTTCAAAAACGATGAAATTATTTCAAAAGGTTGTGTTTTGAAGTCCGAGAACTTCAAAAAAAGTATTAATTAGAAACATAAAATGTAAACGATCTCTTAAACGGTGGGAAAAAATCAATTGGTAATAGTGCAGGAAAAACACAAAAATGAAACACATAGCACATTCCTTGTTGTACTTAACATACATTTAATTTTTAGCTGCTGTCTGAAAACATTTTTAACCCATTATATTTGTACAAGAGCTTTTCATACATTCATGCAGGTATAAATTTTGCTCGCAGGATACAATAGTAACTACTTTTTTTTTTTGCTTTGAACAAAGACACGTGACAGTAAAGGATACATTCATAAATAGTGTATTCGATGATTCTTTGAATTTATCAAGTTTTTATGACTTTTAAAGATTTATTTATCTATTTGTTATATTTAATTAGATTTTTTGTCTCAAAAATGGCATTCTCATTTTTTCCCTTCATCTATGGAAAGGGATAGAATTACAATGCCAGATTTGTTTAAAAAACACAATGAATTTTTAACAAATGAAATATAGTGATGTTCTTTTTCAACTAATGTATGTTTTTGTATGTGACCAACAAAACAAATTAAAAACATTATATTTAGCACATACACATTTTCTACAGTTTTTGACTTTTCGGTATAATTGTGACAAAAAAAGTTAATATTTAAATCTCTAAGAAGAGGAGGAGAATAAGTACTTTTTCTCATCGGCGTTATTAAATTTTCGCACTACACCAGGTGGACATTTATCTCTCCCGTATCCCCGTCTCATAAAAAAAAGAAGAACAGACTTGACTGGCTACCTTTTTTTAAAACTTTATTTTTATTTATTTAGAAAATTTTTACTTAATTGACTAAAATAACGAGAATATTTTCTAAACGCAATTTTTAATCACTGGAAAATGATAAACTTTAAGCGAATGTCCGCAAAATTAAAATAAAATAATTTCAAAGATGATTTCTTCTCCTGTTTTTAACCCCGACGCAAAAAAGGGGATTGGAAGTTAGACATGTGTGTCTGTCTGTGGTATCGTAGCTACAAAATGAAAAAAAAAACGATTTTGATTTTTGTTCTAAAGGTGACATGATCTAGAGCGTTCTCAGCTAGATCTCATCTTTGGAAGACTTCAATTACCAAAGATATTAATAAAAAAAAAAAAAACGCAAAAATTACCATTCTTTCGGAATGTTGGTATTGAAAACTTGCTCTCACATTTAGAATATTAGTACCAATCAAAATAGAAAAATTTTCATGTACAATGGAATTTTTTCGGAACTTGAAAGTCATGTAGAATTTTAATTAAATTTTAATTTCATTGTTGGCAAACGAGGGGAGAAAGCCCAATAATTTAAATTTTTATATGCTGCCATTTTGCATTTGTTAGCAAATAAAATACTCGTAATTGATTTTATTACATTAAATCAATTTTTTGAGATAATTTTCAATCTTTTTTTTTTTTTTTTTTTTTTTAATACGAGCACAACTATCTGTAGCTGTGATTACATTTGCTTTTTGGTGTTTTTCCGTGTTACCTTGATTAAAAAAAAAATCAAGTATTTTTAACATTTATCCGTGTTCTGGTCAGCGAGGTTCATTTTAATATTAAAGGGAAGTTTTTTTTTATTACTTTAATATTCTGTTATACTTTCAGGTTATGCCAAAAGTGTACTAACACAAAACTTGATTGAATGCTGAAAATTGTCTTTTTTTACTGAATATGAAATTAAAATAATGATGATTAAACTTGTTTTGTATTGGAATGACCGTTTAAATATGGATCTATTTTGAGTCACGTAGTCTTAATTATAAAGCACAAACATCGCCAATTTCTTTTAACCGAATGCAAACTAGAACAACACATTTTATTTGTGAAACAGATTCTCTAATAATGCATTCCACGGAAAAGCAGACACTTTGTTCAAAGCACACAGCTAATCTATTTCATTTGAAATAATAATTAAAAGGGTAATGAACCAAAACTGCTGCTTTAGAAATCACAAACGTACTAGTGATTTCTTCAGCAAATTATTTAGGTCAATTACTCTTTAAAATGTGTAATTTTAATGAAATATATCAGCTGTCACTGCGCCATAATATGGCGGCTTTTCCTTAAAACTAATCTAAAGAAGACTAATCTACAAATGCTGATTAGGAAATAGAAAGTTTAGGAGGTTTCCAAAAGAGCTACTTCTAAACACAGGCAAAGAAAAGGGCTAAAGATTTGGGAAATAGAACACAACATTCATTTCTATTCGATATACATACACCATCGAACAAATTTTTCTTGTCACCATACGTCCTTCTGTCTACACGTCGTTCAAACTTGCTAGCAACATGAATTTTGGGCTACGACAAAGAATTAAAACAGATTAACACATTATAGATTTCCATGAAAGAGGCCATTTTGTCAGTACGCTAATTCAATTTTTGAAACAAAACCGCATCAACTATAGGACATCTGGGTATTTTTTAAAGCACTTTTCTCTAACGTCTGCTATATGTCACTCATATTTAAGTCAGAATGAGGCTTTTGTTGGAAATACGCAGACACCACTCTGAATATCAAAAGAAAAATTACTTTGTATTGTTCTTGTTTCTAGGAAACAATTTTAAAGAACTTTCCTTGTTTTATTACGATGCATATAAAAAATAAAAATAAGCCATGGATTTTTCTTTGTTGCAGTCAAAATACTGCCCTTGATGTAGGAGACATAATGGCCACTCTCATCATGAACAAGGCATCAACTTACGTTTTCAAACCAAGATTTCTTGTCTACAAATGACCTTCTATCCAGGCGTCGTTCATATTTGCTGGCAACAGATATCTTCGGCTTCATATGAAGAAATCGAAGGATGAGGGAAAATAAAGGTAGAATTATGGTAAATTTTAGGAAAGGACATAGGCAATGGAGGATATAAAAAAAGTTATTCATAGTGTAATGGGAAACTAACCAAGGTGCATTATTTCCAAGTACTTAAAAATGGTTATTCTAACAAAATGAGAAAAAACGGTTTAAAATCCACAATATTTTTTTTAATATGAATCAATGGTCTATTTACTAACTAGAATTAAAATTGGCAAAAATGACACGCACAAAATTCAAAAAAAAGTCAGAAAAGTTCACATCAAAAAAGTTCAAATCAAGAATCAAAAAAGTTCATACCAAAAATCAAAAAGTTCATTTCAAAAATCCAAAAAGTTCATATTGATTTTTTTTTTTCAAAGTTTGCAAGTCTACTGAAAAAATCGATTAACACAAAATACAAAATCACTACCACTATTCTAACATTAAAAATCTAGTCAGAATGGTAACAAAAATGTCTACTATATTTTTTCAGAGAATCAGATAGCTCAAAAATTCATAAACAAAGTTTTATTAAAAAGATTTTTTTTCTAAAAAAAATTAAATTTTTATTATACTTCAAAAGTTTTGAAAAAATATTTCCTTTTTTTTCCATTGAGCAAAAGTTTTTTCCTTCAATGTAAAACTGATTTTGTTGTTTGGTTTTATCATTAAAAGTATTTTTTCATATTAATAAAACCATTAAGAACTAATTGTAACGCAATTGTCAAAACCTCAGGTAGCACCAAAAACATGTTTCTTTTTTTTTTTTTTTTCTTTTTCTTTTTTCAAAAAATTCTTCTTTCAAAAGTTTCTTTTTCCAAAAATGTGTTCAAAAATTACCGATGTTTTCAAAAATATCAATTTGATTTCCTTGAAATCAAATGTTTTAAATTTAGGTTAAAATGTTATTCTATTTTTTTAAATCCTGAGTTAGCTCACACAAGTAATGTTAGGGGTTATTTTACTGGAGGGGGAATTTACGTAGTTTTAAAAGGGTAGTGAAGGAAATCAGTGTTTTGGGGTTTAATAGGTAACGTTGCCCAGCATTTGACCAATAATTTTATTGATATTTAAAACAATCCACTTCTCTATGGATTAATTTCTTGATATAGCTTTACTAAAAGCAGATTTCTACATTTTTACTTGCGCTAATATTTCTGGAAACATTGATTTTAGCTAAAAAGAATGAACATAGTTTTCTTTCCAAGAAATTCGGAAAAAAATTATTTTAATGTGTTGGTCATTTATTAAACAGCAGATCATATAATCGTGATGTAATTTTTTTTTTAAATAGAAACAGAATCGTGATGTAATTTTTTTTTAAAAATAGAAACAGAAATTTTAAAGCAACTTTTCATGCAGATACATCTTAAAAGTAGTTTCAAATGGAAAAAAAAACCAAGACGTTCAATAAATTTAGATAAAGACACATAAGTGGGTTTTAGGAGAAAACCTAAAGACTTAATTCAAATTTCTGATTAGATGTGTCATAAGTAAAGTTACACTGTTCTTTGGATTATTGTCACATAATCTTAAATAAATCTCCATGGTTTTCTCATCCCAATATACTTTGGACAATCATAATTGAATACATAAAGGTAAAAATATAATTACAAAGCATCTCGTTTTAAAAGTACTATTTTTCTACAATAATGAATATGCTTAGTCATATTGTCTTCGTAATCATTTTTCCTAGACGCTACTTTGTGATATTCTGCAAACGGAACAAAACGAATTAAGGTGGTCGAAAGGAGTATTTTGTTCCTACGAAAAATCAAATTATTCTTTAAAAATATCAACTTTAAGGCAATGTTGCAACTAATTTTAGTTAACCTTCCCTTAAATTCAAAATTTACTGAACGTCTTGATGAACCATTTTTGCAACAAATATTTAATATCAACAGAAAGAAACACAAATTTTAAATGTAAAATTTAATGTCTAGCATGGAACTTTTGACAATGAAATAGTCTTTGTATGAAGATGATAAATTTCATACTTCGAGGACGATATCTATTTTCTAACATCAACCAAAAGCGCATGAAAAATCCTACTGTGTAATAAAAACAACTGTATTTTGCATGCGCTTTTATTAATTAAATTTCTTCCAAATTAAAAACATGTTTTTTTAATGACTTTTCAGTTGGAAAATTTTTGAAAGATTGTCTTCTCTTTTTTTTTCTAGACAAGATTACGAAAATATCATGCTTGAAATATGCTTATCATACCTTTTCACACGCAAAATATGAAAAAGTAGGAATTATTTGATACCTTAAAAAAACTAAAGAGCAATCTAGTAAACCTACCGGGTGTTTTCCTTCAGCCTCGCTGAAAAAAAGAAAAAAAAATATTATAAATTTTATGAATTACTTTTACTTATTAAAAAACAGAATATGTACTAATAGATACATTGTAAGAATTGCAAAATATTTTCGAGTAAATTTTGGGGTTTTTTTTACCTTATCATTTATAATGTTTTTTTTTAATAAAATGTTTTACATCCCTTTTTATTATTTTGAAAACAATCATATGTTTAACAAAACTAAGACGTTGCTTTTTAATTGTAAAGTATTAAATTTTCTTTAACAAAACCTAAAATTTAGAAAATAACATCAAGTACAGTGAATTAAAAATATTTCTAATTAATGTAACTAGTAATAGAAAATATCATAAAAAGCATCACTTACGCAGGGTCAATGCCTTTTTTCAGTGCTTTTTGTCGATTAATTTGTTTCTGCCTCTCAGTTAATTCCCTCAGCTAAAAAGAGACAATAATTTTATGATATTTTCCCCTTTTTATGCTAATGATTTTCTGTAAAAATAAAATAAAATAGCATGATAAATATAGATTAGTTTCTTTTAGTTAGGATACTAACAAGTGGGGTGGGAATATTTCAATGAATGACTATTCAAAACAAAACTATCCTTCATTGATACATTTTTATTTAAAGGTTTGAAAAAAAATTTACAAATTTTACAACATAATATAATTTTAAGGAAAATAAATTCTAAAACATGAATAAAATTGACAAATAGTACCATTTTTTTCTAGAAGTTTATTCTAGAACAATAAAACGTTGTTTAGTTTAAAAATAGAAGTAGTGAAATTCATACTATTTCATTAAATAACATTAATTTGTGTGCTTTTTTTTTTCTTTGGAGGACAGGGGGTTTGTGGTTTCTCATTCTGTTTCTAGTTCTATTTTAAAAATATGTGCACGGGATTCAAAATAAGTACAGGGTATAACGTGCACCGGAGCTCACCGGTGCATAGCTCCTGTACTTATTTTCAATTATAATTTAACTTTTACGAAGTAAAGGCAACTGGTTCTGTAGACTACATGGCTCTTTTTCTTTTGTTAGAAACAAAGTCATGAGTCTGCGGTTTAGCTATGTACAGAATCTGTTGTAAATAAATAATGTTTCATGAAGTCTTAGAAAAGTGGCATCTAGTTCTTCAAATCGCCAACTACGGACATTTAACAGTTAATAAATTTAGAGGAACGTTTCTACTCCATAGGCTTAGAAAGGACTGTATAACCATAAGCAAAATAATTTTGTTCTGAGACATGTCATTCAAGATGCACATTGAATAATCGAAAGTTTACAGTCAAATATTCAAAGAAAAAAAAAGGTTCATAAGAACCAAAACTACTAACCAAGCAAAAAACAAATTCATGTGATACTCACATCATAGTCTTGTCGTTTCATTTTCTCTTCCAAGTCGTATTTCTCACTTTCTAATTGCACAATTTTTGCCCAAAGTTCCTCGGCGGTTTCTCGCAACTTACCGGATCCTAAACCTTCGATGTTCAAAGGTTTGACTCGATAAGTGAGAGCGATTTGTTTATCTTCAGCCAACTGTTCTTTGCTTTTACCCATCTCGGCACGAGCTTGCTCAACGCTGCTCATCTGAAAGAACATAAGAAATCGTGTCACTCTAACTAGAGTTGTTCGACATTGTTTGATAATCAGAGACCAGTTGATTTGTCTGCGTGGTTGTAAAAATGAAATCGTCATTGAAAACATTGATCATCCGACAATTTGAGAAAGATTAAACAAATTCATTTTACAAATAGTTGATCAGATTTGCCACACATTGCAAGAAACATTTTAACCGTCCACATTTAAACCGTCCTTACACTTGAACATGTAAGACTTTTTAATAATAATTACACCCTGGAAACATTTCTAATATTATATATATTCCATATCAACTATTCATTAAAATCTAATTTGTCTCTGTTTCTATAGCTTTTACCAAATTGTTAATATCTCCAAGGCTAATACAGTTTGGTACAGGACATTCAAAGAAAGCCATTCTGTCTTGTTTCATCCCTCTAAACCTTTACGGGAAATAAATGTTAATTTAAAAATACATTCGATTAAGATTCTCTTCTGTCATTCAGGTTGTTTCCAAATTTTGGGACAGAACCAGCAGTTTATCGAAAAATCTAACGGCTTACAGAACATTTAAAGAATCAGTGCCGGAATTTTAGGTAGATTATAGTGAATACCATGGTTCCAAAAAAATTGTATCTCCTGACAAAACGAAAAAGCCTTTTTTTTAAAGCAGTTTTTTGTACGTAGATGGCACAATAATGTTCTTTACTACTGAATATGTCACTTGATGAAGCATGTGCTTGTCCAGAATGTGAAGCATAGTATTTGTAACTACAACTGTATTTAAAAAAAGAGAAGGTTTTCACATTGTAATACACAGCTGAATACAACCTTTTTTCTCTTGTAGGAATGACCTGTCTACAATCACGGCAGTACTTTTGAAAAATAAATTTTATAAGCATTTACTTATTAGAGCATTAAAATTAATTTTTGCGCAAATGAGAACACTTTCAGTGCAGCAGAAAAAAACGAAATTTAGATAGTCAACTGGATAAAAGCTTTATTTTCAGAAATTTTGAGTACATTATTTCTTAATTCCAAGAAGTTTTTATGAATGCCATTAAATAATATTTTCCGTTTTTATGAAACTCTGCGCTTCTAAATAACGCCTACGAAACATTACGAATGTCCTAAAAATTTCGTGCAGAGTCTCCTTAGATCTAAAATAGTTTACGATTGGTTATTAAATTGCAAAACAGTTTATCTCGAGTGACCCTATTACCAAAAAAATATACTATGTGTAGATACTGCCCGCATTTTTTTTTTTTTTTTTTTTTTTTTTTTTGCAAGTAGAACATTTGTCATTCAACAATCGATGAAAATATAAACCATTACAATTATCGGTGTAATGGTTTATATTTTCATCGATTGTTGAATGACAAATATTATTTTTTTTTTTTTTTGAAGAAATGATGATTTTATTAAAAATAATCAAAATTTCAAAGGGTAGCTTACCTTGTCAAAAGCACCTGGATGGCTGGGAGCTACAGGCAAACCACCACCTTCCTTCTTTTGAATAACGAAATTTGGTTTGACTCCCTCCTTTTGCTTTCTTTGTTCTTCCAACATGGCTTGTCTCTTCTTTTCCGCTTCTTCAAGACGTTTTCGTTTAGCTTCGGCTTCTTTATTCTTTTTCTCTTCCTAAAATGCACTGATCCATCAGTAACTAGAAGTTTACAATAAGGTTAGCTCTCAACCTACAAATTATGAGCTAAAACCACCTTTAAGTTCCTAAAAGTGAGCTTCAATGAAATATTTTGTAAATATATCACTATCTTTTTTGTCTGAAATTAATAGTTACTTTTACAGAAATTTAGTTTAAGTAATGATTTATGATTATGTTCGATTTATGATAATGTTTTCAATGACACTTTTCTTTGTATTTATGATGAGATGAAAACCTCACACATTCTCAAATCTATAGATATAGAAGATTTATTTCGTTTATTTATATCGTAAGTTCACTTCCGAAGTAATGAAACTTTATTTCCGGTATTAATACTCAAATCATCAGTATTTTCATGTACTACTATGGAACATTTACATAAGACCCTTCTTACTGTAGTCGTATGCTGCTTATGGTTTTTAAAAAAACCCCAATTTCATTATTATTTTTGTTAACAAAGTAAATACTAATGCATGTTTGATTTCCTGAAACCTTATTAAACAAATTACATTTAAAAATTAACCTTTCATTAAAAAATCGATAACTTTTCAGAGATTGTTACTAAAAATTTCTATAAATTTTATTATTTAAATATCAAGTATTTATTTTTTCTTACTACTGCAGTAAAAAGAAACATGATGTGATTTTTACTTCACCTGTTTGCCCTTAGACGAAGCAGTTTTTATTAAAATGTTTAAATAGCCTAAGAATCTCCAAAAGTAATAAATATATGCGGCAACTTGAAACAGTATTAAATTTTGTCAATAGAAACTCAGCATGAAAATATATTCAGCAACATTATTATCCCAGCTTCTGGATTTTTTTTACAATTCAAGACTTTTTCTCATTTTGTTTTCCGGAACAAACAACATTTTTTGCTCCTTAAATTTCATCAGCAACAAAGATACTTACGATTTCGCGTTGCCTCTGTTCTTCTTGCCTTCTTTTGAGCTCCATCATTCGCTTCTCTTGCTCAGCTCTAGTTACTTTCCTCCTTGCCTAGAAGATAATGCAAGAGCTTAAATTTGTATTTCAGCATATTTAAAGAATATCTGAGGAATTCAGTAGTTTAATCAAATCCTACAGCCTATAGAAATTTCAAAGGAATTTTTTTTTATCTGATACAACATTAAAACTGAATTAACTTTTGAAGATCGCAATGTAAGTGTTTCGTTTCCTGTTGTAATACCTGTCGTTCTTTTAGTTTCCTCAATTCTTCTTCCTCCTTTGCCCTTTGTTTCCTCCATTGCTCGATGTACTCAGCCCACATGGCTTCATCTTCTTCCTTCTTCTTCTTCAACTTCTCCTGCAAGATAAAATGAAAAAATATTGTATATCCAAGAACGGAAAAAAACAAGAGGATTTGAAGCAAATTGCTGTTTTGAATTTTAACTCGTCATTTATCAAAGTTATCTTTAGAACAAATAATAGTGAGTTAAGGTTAAAAGAGTTAAGGTTATTACATACAGAGAGTTTTCTGTTACGTTTTTCTTTTAATGAATAGAATGGATATCAAGCTAATCACTAAAAACAAAAATAAAGCTAAGTAATTAAATTAAACAAATCAATTTCTTGCTTTCACAAATGCCTTTTCAACTCTCTTTTTCAACGTAAATCGTATTTTTTGGTCAAAGATGCTAAATCACTGTATTTAAGGCCATAAAGGGAAGCAACGGGGTGTAAGTGGATTTATGACAATTTGTAGTAAAATGTGTGCAAAGACCTAAACTTAGGAAGGTTTTCATTGAAAATCTTTCTAAATCATGCTGTATAGCAGTACCTATCAGGGATACTATTGTCTCTTGCCCTGAAACAGATGAGAGTTTCTGCTATCATTTTTAGTAGTTACTTTTTTTCCCCTCTTACAATCCTTCGTTTTGATATGCTTCATTTGACCTTTATATATCATCAAATTTACTATCAAACTATATCCCCGACTAGAAACTAGTTGTTTAATCACGCTTTAAATCCCTTTCTTTATTTAAACTGCAAAAAAAAAAAAAAAATAGCCGTTAAACCTTTAATAAATTACGCGAAATTTTGTCAAAAATTCACTTGCATTATAATTTAATGTAAATATATTATTACTGCTTGATGATTAAAAATATTTTTAATGAATGGTAATTATTTTCACGAATATTTTTCATTTACTTGTTTATTTATTTTTTCAGCCAACTGATACAGTGGTTTCAATTGAATCACTTGCGTTCAATTAAAAAAAAAAAGTCTTTTTATAATCTGTGCCTCAATGAGTTAATAAAAATTGTTAAACAAATTTAAAAATTTCACAATGCGTACCTCCATTGCAATTTCGGCTTCAGTCATTTTCGGTTGAGATTCTTCTCGACTGAAAATCAAAAATATTTTTCATTATCAATCCAAATAATACTAAAACAATTAAATACGTTTCTTAGTTTCAATTTTTTGTACTTAAAACCGTGCAAAAAGTAGCATTATTAACAACCATTTTGTTTTCAAGCTTATGGTTTACTATTATTTGTAAAATATGGGTTTCTAAAACATGCATTTTATATTAATTTGCAAAAGGAACTAGAAATATATATTATTACACTCACCTATGAAATTGGGGGGGTGAAGATATTTTTTAAAAATATTCACAATGAATGGTACCATTAAATTTTTTTCTTGGTAGATTCTCAGTAGTTTTAATTCTATCTTCGTTAGTTCAGTTTCAAGAACAACCTCAAATTAGTTTTTTTTTTTTTTTTTTTTTTTTGTTTTAGTGCTTGTATAAGACAATCTTGGTTTTGCAGATCTTACGCATTTATATTATTATTAAATGACTGTTTTCAAAAAAAAAAAAAAAAAACTCAGGAGCATCGACTTTTAAGTTTTGAAAAGTTAAAATTTGGTGTAGTTAATGGTGTTTGAATAGCTGAAGTAAACTGACTTTTATTGTATGAAAACAATCCGTTCACAAAAAAACTAAAATTAATCAGTGGTGAAATCATTAGAAACTGAACAAAAAAAGAACCAATTTGAGGAAAGAGATTTGTGTTGAATATGTTTTTCTTTATGATCGAAGATTTTAAAAAATACTAAATATATATCTCGAATATTAATTCAATGTCTGACAAATATTTTAAGTTTATAAACGATTACGTTTAGATTATTGACCTAATTAAACTTTGTGAGTATTATATGCTATTAGTTCATAAATTAGTGATTTTTTTAAATTTATTAAAATTAACTACAAAATAGTTTTCCTTTATGTCTGTGTAGCAAAATTTACTACCTTAGTTCATGTAGCAAGATTCCGTTACATTTATTATAAACTTTTAAGTAAAAACAAATAACACATTTTTGTATAAATAAACTTTAAAACTCTGACACAAACTTTTAGAAGTGTCCACAGAAATACCGTAATATGGATTCAATTTTGATTCATAAAATATAATCAAAAATATGTTGTGTCAAAGAAGTTAAGGCCTATTTATGCTCAATATTCAACATTATTGAAACTTGAAATCAATTTTTAAAGAAACCACTGAAATTTAAAGCCATAAACTATTCAAGCTATACTCTAGTAAAAGCATGCATTTAGTTGTGCTACTTGAAAGACATTTGAAAACATGCATACTTAAACGTTTAGAGACAGGTTTTTTTTTTTTTTTGATATAGTTTTATAAACTATGACAGTTATTTATTTATTCATCAATTAAATGTTTGCTCTTTTTTTAATGAAACGGATAACTTTATGTTTCAATGATGCAATAATAAAACATATTTAAAAAAAAACTGAAAAAAATGTGTTTCTGGTTCTTGCTCTATAATATGGTGGTTGCTTTTATTAATTCATTTACGAGATACTGAAATTCAACAAATCCGACTAATAAATATGAAGTTATTTTAATTAAAAGCTGGAAATGTCAAATGTTCCTTTTTTTCTCCAAAAATATTGACTTTTTGAAAAATTAAAGTTTTATAAAATTGATTGGCAAAATGTATTACATGAATATACATGAATATAGCTTAGTAATATAATGTTTAATAAGTTAGATCCATGTTGAATTAAGTCTTAAAATCTCAATTTTGCTGATGCAGTATGCATCTAAATTAAATTTTAAATTTAGGATAAAATCTGGATACATTTTTGTTTTTGAAATAAATCTTCTGCTTGGAACTGTCATTTATAATTTACATAGCATGAAAAAAATATATATATTTTTAAATGATTATCTTTTAAAAGTAGTTTTCTCTCATTAAGTTATCAAATCAAAACCGCCGGGCGTTTCTCCTAACTGAAAAACCACCCTATGAATGATTTTTTTTTTTTTTCAAAGGACAAAATGTCAATGAAAGAATATAGATTATTCTACAATCAAAACAAACAAAACGGAGACAAAACCAAAATACAAAGTGCAAAATTGAGAAATTATTTTGGTTGATGATTTTGGAGGAATTACGGGGTTCAAATAACAAAAAAAAAATATCATGCATTCCTGTTGGGGAGACTTTAGTGAGAGGGATTGGGGGAGGGCTCGGGACTTTCGGACTTGTTTTTATTTTTCAGTCTTATACTAAGCGCACTTACGTTGTTTTTTGTCCACTGGATGCCCTGGATAGAAAGGAAAATCAAAAATAGCCATTAGCACCAGGAACTAAACTATTGCTTTTTAAAAGAACTGCTCTACTAGGGAAATTATGAAGAAGTGTTCTCAGACTTATATTAATTTATTAATATGATTAAAATTACTTCGTCCCAGTTTTATTTTGAACTTTCCTGGGAAATATTTAATGTGTTATTACTCATCAAGCTGTTTGATTAGATTTTTTGAGTACTTTTACAATGGAGGTCTTCTTGGTAATGTGCATTAAATAAATCACTTCACGGGATTGAAAAAATTCCAAATGACTATTGCATCGAAGTTATATGTTTATTGTTATTTTAATAATAGAAATGTATGGTTAATATCATTTAGAGTGACAGTTTCATTGGCGGTGTGATTTGGCGTAGAATGCTAATTAGTGTCCCTTTAAAGGACAACTAGTGTTTGGTCTTATAAAAGGAAGATTAGATTTGTTGTTCTCTTGCAAAACTAGTCTAAGAACACCTAGTTTCATCAAATGATTTCCGTTAGTTTTATTAAAGAAATAAAATTTGAACGTAACAAAAAATGTGTTTCCTTTTATTTTCTTTTTGATGCATATTGAAAAACAAAAGATATTATGATTGAAAAAAAAATGCTCGAAGAATATTGTCCTTTAAAACTAATGCATCTGACTTATTTTTCCCTTTAGAAATGGCTACTTTAAATAAAATTTGCATCAAGTGTTTCTAGATTTTAAGAGCCTTTCTGAATCATATTACATATATGCAGAAATCTTCATTGTTGTTATTCTTTTGTCTCTTTTCTGAAACCTTAAAAGAGCGTCGAAAAGATCTGCAAATTGTTAATTTCCGAAAAAAATGTTTCAATGCATTATTTCACAAAAGAAAGGCAGCAAATTTTTGACAGTGATACATTCTGTATTTTAAGCAATGCTTTACATTGATAAAATATTAAATAGAAATCAGGAAAGAAATAAAAGTTAAAAAAATAGCAGCGTTAATATTGTTGTGGCATAGTAGAAACATGCCATGGGCTTCTGTGGTACCACAGGAGATATATGTAGCTTTACTGATCTCTGAATACTTGGCGTTTAAGTTAACTTAGGTAATACAAATTTAGATTTAAAAAACGCACTTAGGACATTTCCTTTTCCGTATGCATCAATTGAAGTAATCAAATAGGAGAAAAACTTT
This sequence comes from Uloborus diversus, assembly GCF_026930045.1. Classification (NCBI taxonomy): domain Eukaryota; kingdom Metazoa; phylum Arthropoda; class Arachnida; order Araneae; family Uloboridae; genus Uloborus; species Uloborus diversus. Next base: position 71,101,016 of record NC_072731.1, on the reverse strand, counting down.
TCCGTATCCCCCTTTTCCAAACTTTTGAAATGTTTTCATGTTTGTGGTCTAAAAAACTGCGTATTTAAAAATCGTGTTCATCAAAATTTTAACAATTAAATCAAATTTGAAAAAATCGTTGGAAGAATTTCTGGCAAATGACAGTCTGAGAACCCAACTTATGTATATGAAATTATAAACATAGCCTATTGTGCAAAATGATACAATAAATTACTACAAGAAAAAACATTACATATAAATATTAAAACACAATAAATTATTTCCATATAATTACAACAGCAGAACTGATCACAGTTAAATTTGCTAATGCAGTTTATAGAGAAAACAGCAACTCTTAGCATAGTGCATGCGAGATTTTTATTTAGCGTGTTTAAAAGAGTGTTTGAGGTAGTCTAAGCTCGCAACATCTTTTATAAGAGTAAACTTTCGGGCATAATAAATTTTGTTAGAATTTAAAAGCATTATGTTAAATCTGCATGTAAAACTAAAATTACGCGTAACTATAAATAATAGTGATTATCAAAAAAAAAAATCGTTAATAAATTAAGATCAATATTTTCAAAAGCTTATATTAAGGAATTTACGATAGCATAAGTAAATTTATAAATTCAGTATAAAATACTTCCCTATAGCATAAATCGTCCTATTTACTTAAGAATTTATAATTTTTTTCAAACAATACTTGAAAGTCAATCATCTGTATACGTACTTCTTCCTGAAATAAAGTATTCAAGACATTAGTATTGACAAAGCATAATACATGACCTTTTTTATTTTAAATCTTTTACAAATATTAATTCAAACGTTGAAAAGAAAAACTTAATGACTCAAAATTATTTGCTTTTTGAGCAGATAATAACTGCCCATTAAGTTCTGAACTTTTACAAAAGATGAAAGTTTTATCTTAAAAAAAGAAATGTTTTATCTTAAACATTTGTTTGCTTCTCTTTGTCTCTTTTTTAAATTTATGAATGTTAGATATGTACTGCGGTTTAATTGATTGACATTGAACATTGTTGGTGTAGTACTTCTTAATCTTTTAAGTGAGTGCGATTATCTGCTTACATTAATTTCATGGAGAAATAAGTTACATTTACCCCTAACCTATGGGGTGAAATAAAACATGCCAAGTTAAAATAAAACACGATTTCATTTGCAAAGAGTCATAAAAGTCAAATTTTTTATTGTGTCTGACATCATTCAAAGGAAATATCTAAAGTTAGAACATTGAAATTCTGTTTCCTTACGCCCCAACTGACCCTAAATGAAACTGTGAAATTTAAAGATGCTTAAAATCAAATTCCAATGGTTTTGAATGTGGGGACATTCAAAAATAGTTTAATCGCAAAAGTATTAGCAAAAAAAATTCTCTAATATACAACACGAATAAACAGCAAATGAAAATTTTCCAATCTCACATCATTTTTCTGAAATTTCGGCAAAAGTAATCTTATTAATTTTGCTTCTTGAATTGAAATGTTGAAATGAGTTTCTTTCGGTCGACTAATTAAATCAAATTCTGGTTAACCCTTTTTTTCACAGATTAACCAATACGGTTTTTTTATAGTTACTATTAAAAAAAACTAATATTATAAACTGTGAACACAATACCAATTTTAGAAATTTGCTACAGAATCGCATTTAGCAAAGGATCGTGGGAGATAAAAAAGCGGTTCTGATATTAGTTTATTCAGGTATAGATCCTTCTTGTTAAAAAACTGAAATGGGATCTACACTTTTTAAACAAAACTATTGCTTTCTATCAGTGATTTTAAGTGAAAAACATTTTATGTTTGTACAAAAGACCTAATATTGTTGTATTTGACTGAATAAAAAAGAAACAATCTTCAGTTCACTTTCTGATTTTTCGGAATTAAATTCTTTTTGAAAGTCAAACTCTGACATATGTATGCATTAAAATCTTAAGTTTATTTGACTTTTAATAAATATGTAGCCTTTATTTTAGACCCGAATACCACTTTTAAAGATTATATTTGTTTTTTATCACTTTAAACAAGATGAGAAAGCAAAATGTCATACCTTCCTACGTCTTCTTCCTCCTCCTCTTCGGATTCGCTATGAAAAAAGATGGAAACTGAAATTAGAAGCAAAAAAAGACAACTCGACGAAAAGTTCTCCTTTCTTGATTCAATTCAAAAATGATGGATAAATCCTTTTATTTTGTGAATTACAATGAAAAAAAGAAGTTTAAGGGAAGAAACAATAATCTTGAATGCTTCACGTTGTTGAGAAAATAATGATAAGTAGTTTTTTTTTCTAAATATAAAATTTTATTGTTAAAATTTTAAAGGTTCTTTGGTAAAAATAAAAAGTTGGATATTTTTTTATACAATATCAGTTGCCATAAATTTAAAATATAATGACCATTTTTATTCTGTTTGAAAAAGACAGCAAATTACCTATCGTTTTCAAAGATAATGAAAATAGCACTATAATGAAAAAAATAATAATAAGTTCGGTAGTTGCCATAGTTTCTGAGCAAACGGTTTAATTCCAAACTTTATTTCATAGATATTTGTCTCCTATGATAGTTTTTTATCGGCAAATTGTAGAGGACAAAACTCAAATAAAAAAACAATGCTGTCAGTAAATTACAGATTATATTATTTCAAAATTCTTTTTTGAAGCATTAGATCATCGTCTTTTCTTAATTATGATTAAACGTTTAAAAACGTAATTTTTATGAAATGCTTTGTGTGGGAAAACTTTATCTATATTCTTGCGTTGCTGAAAAATATTTCTTAGCCGCAGACTTCTAAAACGAAATATATATATTCACAAGCTTTAAAAAGTCAAAGCAAACAGAAGATAAGTTAAAAGAGTTCAATGAAGATTAAAACTAAGTTAAATTCAAACGGTAGTCGAAATTTTTACTGCCATGCAGGCATTCAGTCCTTTACATAGTTCATCATTTGCTTCATTCGCTTTGTACTGATTTTTTCATTAGTCTCTCAGCGAAACAAAACTAAAAGAGTTTACTTCCCTGTAAAGGCAAACGAAATTTTTCAAATAAAATGAAATATATTTTAAAGCACTTCATTTCTTCTGAAAAATCAAAGTATAGTTTTGCTTAATTATGAAACACATATGTCGAGTTAGTCATAGTACTTGTTTCTTAGTAATATAATAAGATAGAAGCAAAACATAAATAAAAGTTTTGAAATTTAATTGCATTGGGTAGAAACTGACAAAATTGAAAAAAAAAATCATCTCAAAACAATATAAATAAAAATGATCAAAAGTATTTTGAAATTCAAAATAAAACAGGATAATAATTTTTAAAAAGATTATTATCATTATTAAAAGATTAAAAGTCTGAAAGTAGTTGAATACCTGTTACTTTAATTCATGAGGGGAGGGGGGGTCAAGGGCACTATAATATCATAATAGTTAGTGGAAAACATGCAGGAATATATTTATAAAAGAATAGAAAGAACTTCGTGCTCAAAGGGCAAGTAGCAAGCATATTTTTTCAAAAATGAATAAAACAATTTTAATTGGAGAAAAAATTTCTGTTGATTTTACTCTTATATAGAATTTTGTATTTACAAAGAATACAAGATTTTACACAGTATTCCAAATATATTTTGGATTTTTTTTTTTTTTTTGATTAGACCCATTCGAGTTTTTAGGTTTTCACGCGCTTTTATAGCATGGTTTCATATTTTTTTGGAGGTTGGAATATTTATCTATGCAAATGCTAAGGCAATAAAATTTCTGAGTTTTACAGATTTTTTTATATTTATTGTTGTTGTTAACAGGTTTTTTTTTCTGAAGTTTAATCGTTTACACTGAAATAATTAACTTTGTTATGTGTTATCAAACCATTATTAAAAACAAATAAAAAGTATTAAAGCATCACATTTTTTCATTTTTAATTAAGTTTGCAACATGAATATTTATTTCAACAAATGATTCGAAATCAAGAGAAAATTATTTATGTTGAATAAAAAGTAAAATTTATGGATTTCAGAAACGATTTCTTGAACACCTTCTCTTCTTTAGTCGCGGGGCTATTCTAAGTTTTACTGTCTTCGGGTTTTTTTTAATTATTTTTATATATGATCAATACTGAATAAATAAACAAGTTACAGAAATGGTGGAAATTATTTTCCTTTTTTATGCATCTTTCCCGAATTAAAAAAAAAAAACGCTGACGTTATAAAAATAACTCAAAATGTTAAAATAATGGACAGAACATAGTTTTAAAAAGTTATTCTGAAAGCTAAATGTTAAAAAATGCATGGTTCCCTACGATGATAATAAGATCGGATTTTAAAAGAATGACTTTGAAACTTATCGGGGAATTGTTTCAGACTAAAAACTGATTTGTTTCATCTTGGTTTATTTGTCTGGGTTTAACATCTCTACTGTTGATAAAGAGACGATTTAAGTGGGTAAAGTAAAAAGAACCCTACCTATTTTTAAATGGTGAAATTCAGTAAAAAACAATTAATGTAAGATTTCTAAAAACGACATACGTAATGTGTGTTGAGATGTTCACTCTGATGATGCGTATAAGACCATACAGAGCAAAAACAAATATCAAATATTCAAAATATTGGGTGAATTTTAGCTATGTCACATTTTAATTTAAGATAAAACTGATTTTTCAAACTGTTTAATTTTAATACAAATAAAGTAAATAAAATATCAAAACAAACTGGGGATTTATGCAGATTTAAAATGAAACAAGATAATTGGAGGATGGATCTTGCAGGTTGGAGGAAGTACCATGCTGGATTTCGTCACACGGGATTTGAGAACGCACAAGGAGGCAGTTCCCTACCTTGATCAGATAGGAAAGTTTCCCCAAAGCTATGCTTGGGATACAACTAAAAGTGGCTTTTGCTGAACTTCAAAAAACTCGGAACTTCTGCTCGATTGTTTCTTTCAGCTGCTGTACATGGAATGGTAAGAATTAACAGGGCACTACGGATTATAGCTAAAAGCTTCAGAAAGCATGCACTCGTAGCTGGATTATTGAACATTGGCATTCATAAAATTATTACACTGAGTTCATTTGTGCAATTTTCATTTCAAATATTTTTTCAATCTTTTAAACCTTGTTACAGTTTGCGATATTTTTCGCAGCTGAAAGTGTTACATAAAAAATATTTAACCCTAAATCACCAAGTTTCATTTCTGCAGGGAATTTTTACTTTACGATCCGTATTGCCGTACAAGGTGGAAACCAATGTCTGTAAATTCAGAGGGGTCTAGTCATGCTCTTTGACTTCATTTAAGTGTTCTAAAAGGAATATTTGTACGTTTTTTGGTACGAATCCGTGTTGATGTCAGTACAGACTAAAATAATGTCATACATTGGCAACTACTTGGCGAAATATGGCCAAGCTTTTGACCACCTAAGTTTTTCTCCCCAAATGGGTAATATATCGCCGGTTTAGAGATAAATGTGGTGCCGTAAATGATTTTCCGAATATGGTGTTAATTTGGCGCTATTGATGATGTTTCGCGAGATATATTCATGGGATCATGTTACAATTGTCAATAATTCGATAGTGAATCTTCGTGAAACACTTTTTTTGCATCGGTTTGCTACACAATAGGGCTGGAGGAATGATTTTTGGTGAACGTCTGGTGATCACTGCTTAGAATTATTCAAATAAAATGAAAGACAGGAACAAGGTGTGACATATTCGTATTTGACACCGACTACAAATATGAATGTTTTTATTTATTTTGTTTTCCTTATTGTTTACTCATTATCAGAATTGCTTCAGTTGTAGGCAAGCAATTTCAGAAGGTCAAAGCCACCCTACTCCCCTCCCCCTTTTTTAATAAATAAGTAAACAAATAAAAATGCGTTAAACTGTTTTTTTTTGTTTTTTTGGGTCCAGTCAAAGTAATTTGCCTACAAAATAAAATTCCAAAGTATTTTCAAGCTTTTATCACTAATAACAGCTAATGTAAACATGTAAACAATTAAACTGATTAATCGTGTAACACTTTTAAAACATGAATGCCAAAAATCAATAAACCACATCAAAAGCTAAAGCATTTACCTATATCTACATAGAATCTATAACTACCATAAGATTACAGCTAAAAGTATTATGCTACGAAATGAATATTTAAAGCAAATAAAGAGCCACAAAAGCTGAAAATTAAACATAATTCAAAGCAAATATTGGAAAAGAAATGTTAAAGAAAATTAAGTTCATGTTTGAAGTAAAAATATAAAAACAAAATATTACCTTCTAAAAAATTTTTTAAAAAGTGGAAAAAATAGCAATATGGTTTTCATGAAATGAAAAGAAAAATGATGTTTTAAAAATATTTAAGTAATCTTTTTTTTAATGTTCTTAGTACTAAAGATGTAAATTGTATCCGGTATCCAAAGCTACTTTTTCCAGTATTTTTCTTCAATTTTATTTATTTTTTTGGTACAATAACTCAATATTGCTTAAATTATCACATTATTATGCATGACACGTTTTAACATGTGCTGCAATGGTTAAATGTACATTTCATTCAAAATCGATATTTTAATGTGTATTATGGAATTTTAACTGTGAATGAACACTCCCCAGCGAATGAGCAAGTTATAATTGAAAAAAAAACTCTTATAATTTTTTCTTGAATGAGTAGGCAGCAGTAACTGTATCTATACTCAACAAAAAAAGAAAACTTTAAGCAAAAGCTGTGTTTTACCTCAGGTTAGAGGTTTTCGCCAACTGTGTTGGTACTATTTCTTTTTCATCCCCCCCCCAAAAAAAAACCTCCGCAGATCCATAAAAGTTACATTACTTTTTTATTTTTTTTAAATGTAATTACATATATCAAGAGTGATGTTTTTACTAGCATGTGCAATAGGGTGGTTCAAAAAAACTTTTTTGAGCTAGAGTCCAGGCCAACCTCCCCCCCCCCTTTTTTTAGATTTACTAAAAGTATTATGCTGTAAAAGTTTTAGCTTCTTACTCAAATTTTTAGAGGGGTGCTCAATGACCTCCTAATTTAACATTAGCTGCAGCATAGAAAATGCCACACAAGTTTAGAAATATTTAATTTATCCACCTGTTTTTTTTAAGTGTTAATAGTTACTTTGTTTTAATGTAAATGCATGTTACTAGTGTATATTATAACATCTAGCATTGCCTTCTTAGTTTGATGCATTCTTTAACCCCTCCCCCCCCCCCGTTAATATAGGTATGAAGTTTGGGGAAAGGGGTTAAGCAACTTTCTTCAGTTGAAATTGGAAGCTTAAATTCTTCCAGTATATTGCTATCCACAAGTCTAAAAATATTGAGGTGTGGCCCGTACCTAGGAGAAACATTTTTTTTACCTGTATTTTTGAAACACCCGAATGTGCAAACTGCAACGTTTTCTAAATAATGTTTTAAAATTTTAAAATGAAATGGCGTTTAAGTGTTCAGTTACTAGTCACTAACGAGTTTAGACCATATTTTTCAATTACATTGCTAAGTACTGGCTGTTAAAAAAATGATGATCCATTTATATGTGAAAACTAATGTATTGATGGATCGTCAATTTCGAAACACACTGCATTTTAACTATTTTAATAAAAAATGTGTACGATTGATTATTTAAAAAACTAATGTGCTTCTATCTAACATAAGCGTTCTACCTACTTTTTTTTTTCAAATGTTGTTAAGATTATAATGCCTTAAAGCTTTAGTTCAGAAAATCTTTTTCAACTGAAATGAAATGTGTTTTCAAAAGTTGTCAAAGTGTTTAAAGATTATTATTCTTATTGATTGCCTTCAACAATACGCAACGTATTAAAAGGCAACTTTGCCGTTTATTTCTAACATCAAATGTAAAACTTTTTAGTTCTTTTATCATATTACACTCTATAACAAAAAAAAATCGACGCACAAAGATCAGACAACTCTTTCTTGGTGCGTCGATCTTTTTGCTATTAAGTGTATTTGAATATATGAGTAATTCTTATATTTTCAAATGCTGAGTAGAATGCAGGACGAATTTGAATACCATTAATTGCTATATGTAAGAGCTTTGAACAAAAATTGCGCAAAATCATGCGCAGATGTTTCGCTCTTGATTTACAAATATTGCTCAAAGTTTGAAAGCACAACCAGAAAAAATGTTAAATTTAAGCATGTAAAATTATAATTTGGATAAACGAATTATGAAATCACATTGATAAAAAAGAACAAGATGTTTTGAACCTCCAAAAGTATCCTAATTTACGTCTAAGTAGCAAAACAAATTAATGTTTCGTGTAATTTGGATACTTGTATACAGTCGTCCATTATAACACAGAAATAATATTAAAACTGTACATTATTAGATTCAAACACATGAGAGAGTACTTAAGCACAAAGTAAAAATCAAATACCTGTATTCTCGATCATCAGCCATATGTAAGATTTAATGGGCTATGTACACCTGAAATCAATATTCAGGAATCAAATATTTTAACGGAAATAATATCATGTACAGTAGTAACATATAAAATGATGGAGAGAAAAGCTTTATTATTCAACTACACTATGATTGACACATTTTTTACATAATGGATTAGATGGATGAGAGTTGGAAGGTGTTATTTTAAATTCCTGGTTCTGCTGATTACATGTACATTTGTGTATAGCCCATTTAAAAAAATAAAAAATAATAAATAAAGAATAATTTAATTGCATCCTGAATTCAACTAAACCAAATTATTTAAAACAAAATACATCTGTTTCGTTATATTTTGCTCAAACGCTACTTTTATCTAAAAGTTGTTTATAACTAAAAACATTTAGCTCTTATAATGATGCACTTTCAGATTATCAACAACTTAAATCCTAATTAGTTGCTTATGTGAGCATGGATTGAGCACACGCCGACACACAAATAGAAAAATTAAGTTAAAATTTTATAAATTTCAAATATTTTTAGTTTGAAACGCAGTTTAAATTAGTATAAACTATACGAAATTCAAATTTCCTGAACATTTAATAAAACTAAAGTTCAAAAATAATAGTTAGCGACATATTTCAGTTAAACTACATTAAAAAGCTAAAGTACAGTTAATAGTACATTTTGTATAACCAAAGTATAGGAATTATACACGCATGTTAACACATTAAATGAAATTAAATTGCTGAACAAAATTTAATTTTAAAATACTCGTTGTTCATTCCGCTTTTTATTGCTGTGAATTTTTTCTACTATTTACCAGCAGTATACTGTTTACATTGGACAGTAAAATTACTGGAGCGAAGATTTTGAGTAATATTTGCTTAAAACATCTATATTAGTGATGCTATATATTAGCTGTCTTATATTGCAATGGGATCTGATTGTATGTTTTTAGATACTTCTTTTCTTTCTTTATTTTTAATTTAATTCAATTCTTAATTACTTATCCGGCAATTTATCAAAACAAATAAATGTTTTTTCCTCGACTGATTATTTGAACACACAAATTAAAGCTAGCCTTTTTTTCCGATAGTTACGTCAAATCTCGAGTTAATTGATCATTGTTCACCTGTTCTCTTAAGCATTTATACTCATATTTAAAAATGTATTTTTTCCAGCAAGAAATATTTTTCCTCTTAAGACATGTAAATTACGGAGATGTTTTATCCAATCGTTGTGAGGTATTCCAAATGCATTAGATACTTCAGGCAAAAATTTCAGCAGCTGATATAAACTACAGCCTTAGCAATTAAATTCTTCAATGCAGCAAATCTTATGTGAATAGTTGTGTCTATCCAAACCACTGTACAAGACTAATAAAGGCACAAATAATGCGCAAATAATTTGTATTTCAACCGATTGGAAGTGATTGACGTACAGACAATTCAAAATAGTCAAGGAAGAGGAACAAAGTTCCTCCTTTGAGAAAACAAGAAATAGAAATTATTTTCATTGTTTCCAAATTACTCGCAGACTTTAGGCATAATCTTCATTTCAACAGTCATTTGATCCAAACCAAAGTTTCCACAAAATTCCAAAATTTTACAAAGTTACCGTAATAATGAACACTATATTTTGTACAAATGAGATTAACAATAGTCACATTTGATTGTCCGTACTCACAAGCTTCCGGGTGACCACGTTCCAAGGAAAAATGGTGTAAAACAATAATCCGGGGCTTTAAGAGGGGAACCTTACCTCACTGAACTCTCAGCACCTCCGAGATCCAGCAAAGAACAGAAAGAAGAACAGGGACACAGGCTGCTGCAGCTCTTCAAAGAATTCTAGCTTTTTTGGGAGCTTTGCCAGGAACGAGGAAAAATTTCTACCACCCGAACATTTTTAGAACTCGATATTCGCGGATTGCGGCTTGCCTTAACTTGGCTGAGACAGCTCAGAGGAGTTGCTTGCCGAAGAAGAAAACACCCGTTTGCCATTTGAACCTGGAGCTCTATTTTATTTCTGTAGTTTGAAAAAAACCTTCAAAGTAGGGTGCAAGACTGGTGGATTTTCAGTGACTACTGTTATCCTCTGGGCTTTATTTAGCACGTACTGGGAATGGTGGGGGTTTTGTCTGTCTGTGTCATTACTTGTAGCAAGCTTTTGTTCGTGAAAAGACAGAAAGTGGAGCAAAACAATGATTTATGACAGTTATTAATATCTTTTTTGAGCAATGTTCTTTTTTTCCCTTCAGATTTAAAGTCCGATTGGGATTTTTGAAAATTGTCCTTGCGTATTCTTTGGCAATATTAAAAGCTGTTTTTCATCTTAAAATTTGAAATAAGTTTTATCGTATGAGACTTATTGTCTTTAAGATTTTACTTTGTATTTTAATACTTTGTTTTTTTTTCTTCCTTACCCAGTTAGGAGTTCTCAACATTTCAGGCCCTGTGCCCCCTTTTAAACACTGATGTGAGGTCACTCCCCTCTTATACCATATGTGGTCAATACAAGTAGTGCAATTTTAATTTAAAACTGAAACTGAAGAGGTTGATAGCTCAATCTAGCAATTATATAAAAATATAAATGAATCCTTATATAAAATTTAATATTACTTCACATCTCTTTTTTTTTTTTGAATATATTAAAAGTATATGAAGTACTATTAAATTACATGAAATCAAAATCTGCTTTTATTTTGTTTTAGGACATTAGGTTGTAACTGACAAAGCACATTTCAGGTCGCTATTTTGTATTTTTACAAAATAGCAAAATAGCGTTTGCTAATGTTGAAAATCTAGGGTTGGAAATACATAAGAATGAAAACTACTTAAATCCTCAAGAAAAAAATTATATTTTCTAACTCTTTTTATAATTAAAGTGCGTGTCTTTATACAGCGCTGATTGTGAAGTTGACATTTTCTGTTTAAAGGGTTGTAGTACGGAATTACACATTTTTCTATTCTGAAGTTCTTAAACTTTCTGCCTACTACTTCAGTTTTTATTGCTTCTATTGTAAGTTGTTAAGATTTTTTAACTACTTTTGATTACGTGGGAGCAACACTACGCTTTGGCAGCTGCATATGATATTTTTCGTTTGGATAATTACCAAAAACTCTGAAAGTTCTTTAGGCTCAAACATTTACAAAGCTATATTTATGATAAACAAAACGTATCCATTGTTTCAGAATGTCCTTTAAGCGGTGAACTTGTACAAATTTAGAAAACAAATTGAGGCCATTGAGGATTTTGGTTTCAGAAAAAATTTCTATTAGATAATAGACACCTTTGAATTGAAAAAGGGGTTCCTTGAAACCCCGAAACACGTGTATTCTGTAACCTGTTGATTTGTGCTAAACAACGTTGGATATTTCCTGTTATTCCTCGGGGCACGAAGGTAGATATTTATTGTTCAGTCACAATTTGATGTTAAAGAATACATCAAAACGTTTTACAAGGGCCAACTCGTCACTAACTTCACAAACAAAGAATTTAGTTAGTTTAATGCACAACTAATTGACGATCCACAGCAAACGGCTTGCCACCGTACTTCTGTGGGCAGGTAAAGGATGGCAACTGCATCTTTCTTTTTTTTTATTATTATTTGCATTTTTGTCATCGATTGTACGTCAGATTCAAGTTTGCTTATTTGATTTCCGCTGAAAAAAAAAAAAAACGAAAAGAGCAAAGAAAACGTCTGATTCCAACATTTCCCTATTGTTAGTATGGAAACCAGAACGCGTTTCTTCAAATATTTCTGAAACTCATTTCTGCAGATACTGCCATCTAGATGTCCGCGGCAGTATACTACTTTCCTGCAAACGTATGCTGTACTGAATTCGAGTATACTGTACTGAATTTTTATTTATTTATTTATTTATTTTATTTATTTATTTATTTTTGGTTCATTGAAATATTTAATTACTTCTATGACATTATGTACAGCATTCTGCACGTTTGATATTGTGTTGAATTTTTATTACAAGGATTTGAACGCATATTACAGCACACTGCTGTAAAACGAATAACATGTCCCCTAAATTACATGTTGATATCAATAGTCTCAATGCCACTTTCCTTTTAACACATATTGTGAATTAATTATTAATTTTTTTTTCAGTACATTTAATCATTTCATTTATTGTGTGGCATCATATGCAGCAAACCACGTGTACTTCAATATGCTGATTAGGAACACATTATAAATTTCAAATATCCGCAAATAAGTGATTTGCGCTACACTTCGTTAGAATGAGAGTTTCGTGGCTTTACATTTCCTCTACTTATCATAACAGTAAATATAGAAATTAGAAAACCCATTATTTAGTTTCTACATTTATTCTAGTTTAAATGTGGTCCTTTTTTTCTCAATGAAAACTGAGCTTTTCCATGCTTTAATTCTTTTGAAATCATTTCACTGAAGAAACAGCTTTGTTTTAATTTCAGAATTAGTTTTTATTATGCTTTATAAAGAAGTAAAAAATACTTTATTTAATTATTTTTGATTGTTATTTAATTGAAGTTTTTTGTTAAGTATAAAATCGCCAAATTTTAAAAGGGCATTAATTAACTATCGATTGAGGATAAACAAAATAATTTTAGCTAGCCTTAAAAGCATTGCCATTGTGAGTTTTTTTTATACTTTTTTCAAGCATGAGACTCCGAGTTTAAAAAGAAAAATGTTTTGTAAACACATTTAGTGACGTAAGAAGCGAAGCGATGTTTTTTTCTTTTTCTTTTTTCCCCTGTTCTTTTTCATAGGGAAAAGTAATTGACACAATTTTCCCTACCAGGAAATGAGTGCGCGTGATTACACTATCAAGGACCGCTTTGTTTACTGACTTGTATTACATTTCTCAGTGCCACGTCCATTTTGTTTGACTTAAATTACGAAAATGAGTAATACAGAATCTTACCAGAGTGCATGGGTAGCTATTGGAGTTTTTAATAATCGTCTTAAGAGATACTCAAAGGTTAAAACTACAATGTAATGTTTATACTTTTATTTATTTTACAATAAACTTATATTATGAGCAATTTTCTAAGGAGCAGTGAACTTATCGGTTGACTCTTTTAAGTTGAGTTACGATCCGCTGTGGCTTAAAACGACTCTGTTTGTTAAAGTACGGGTGAAGAAAGCCGATTTGTGCACGGTTAACGATTATTAGCGCTGTGCCAATCGAAGATTTTCTCCTTTTTCGACTCAAACATGAATTCGTCCAAGGTCAAGCATCAAGTAACCAAAGTCACACTACACTAAAATTACACGTGAACAGTTTTTACACACACGTTAAGTAGTATATGTATTGCTTTAATACTTTTTGACACGTACTGAAAACTTTTTTTTTTCCGAAGGGACAATTATCGACAAAATTTTTCCAACAAGGAAATGAGTGCGCGTGACTACGCTATCAAGAACCTTTTCGTTTAAATATCGGTGTTACATTTTGTCATTATTGAAAGCGCGTCCACTCTATTTAACTCAAATAGTAAACATATCCAGCAAAAGTTCTTTTAGGCAGTCTCAGAATGTAATTAACTTTTAAAAATCGTCTTCGTAGACTTGAAAAGCAAAATACCATTCATAATTTCCAAGGATTTAATTGAAATTGCTGTGAACTTTGTTTCTATTTGCCTTACAGGAGGCAGTCCTCTTACAAACTTAAACCTAAGCCATTTTTCAAAAACGTCGAGGTTTATATTACTTTCCTTAATCATTTCCTATACTTAGAAATGATTTAACATTTTTTCCATCATGATGAAATCATTGTTCAACTCTAGGAGAGAAGAAGGCAGAAGAAAAAGTTAAGTAAAAGAAAGAGAAGGAAGAATATTCATTATGTTGATTTCTGTTTGCTGATAAAATGAATTTATTTTTTAAAACGTATTTCTTAATTATAAGTTTTGCTCATCTTATTCAAAATATGCTTGTCCTAAAATCGCACATAAAACAAAATATATTTGCTATTTTATTTTTTTATTTATTATTTATTACTATTAATATTTATTTATTTATTTTTATTTATTTATTTATTTATATACGTATTTTTTGCGTTATTTGCTAAACTTTCATTAAAAAGAACTACTTTGAATTTAATTTTCAATTTCAAAAAAAAGAAGACGTAAAAGGATGGATTAAAAATGCCCCCCCCCCCCAACTGTTTTGTTACACGTTATCAGACTTCACCTTACCCCTTTCTTCCCCTTGTCACATATCATGCTGCACACAAACATATTGTTATAAAAAAAAGGTTTTATTTGAGTTAAAATGTATGATGTCACACTTCTTGTACCCCCTCCACCCCCCTAGTCACAAACTGTCACAATTTCATTAACTCCTCCCCCTCCCAAAACGAGACATAATTTGTGAACGTCCCCTAAGATAGAGAGTACATGATTAATCAAGTCTAAAAGGGTCTCTGAAAAATATCACTCATTTTGCATTTTAGTTCTATCCCTCTCTTTTTCGAAAAAATTACTTAATGTGTACCGTACGAGACATTAATTTATTTTTCTTCTTTTCAGAAAAAAAAGAATATTTATAAATAAAATGAAAGTTTATTTGCATGTCCTGACAGCTTGATGACATCAACCACATCTTGATCTTCTTCCGAGGCTGATTTCCTCCTATTAATAACTCGGTTACTGAAGCTAATGCTGAGTCAAGGCTCCCAGTTCCTTGACTTCTGAGAAGGTAAATATTTTCGCAAAACACGCATTATTATCTTGGAAATCGACTATTTTACTTGTGTTGAAAGGTTCTTTGAGGAAAAAAAGCAGATTTTTGGAGAAAATCTTGAAAAGATTTGAGGCAAGCAAAGCTGGAGCAAAAACATCGATACAATAATTGAAGCATGTCGTATAAAAATGAGCTCTATTCGTATTTAAGACAAAAGAGACAAAAGAAGAAAAAAAATAAGAACATCAACATCCAGCCCTTGCATTCATTTGAATTTTGACGTCTTGAATTCAAATTATGTTTTTCACAATTGTGAATTGCAATAGGACTCTAGTCGAAAAGTTTGCTATTTCTACAAATGGAATGGAATGGAAATGAAGAAGAAATTCACACCCAGCATGTTATGACTGGTAATTTTCTAGATTAGGTAATACGAGGCATATCTATAAAAATGGAAACGTAATTAGGATGTGGCAATAAAGATATAGATATTATGTCCAGTTTCCACTCGTACACTTATCCTTTATTATAGAATTTTTATTTCTTCTCAATCTCAAATGATGGGAATTAGTAACCCAATCATTAAAAATTTTGCATTTAGATGAAGTTTTGCTGTTAAGTTCATCTACATAGTTGTTTTCCTGAAAAAGCGTGATTTTGCACAAAAAAAAAACTTTTGCTGTAAAATCTGCTTGACGCTGTAAAATCTACTTTGTTTACAGACCTTCCTCATGAAATATTTCGAAATTTAAATATTAAAAACACTGTTTTGGGCTACTTTTGGAGCCGTTAGAGGAGAAGAAGGGGAGGAGGGTTGTAATATTTATGAATCTTCCTTTCTTGAAAATCCTTTAAAATTGAAAACTGAATGATGTAATTTTAGTCAGTTTTTTGTGATAAAGTTGAGGTAAAAGTGGGCGTTTGAGTAGCCTTCTCCTGATATTTTTGAAATTGAAGTCTTAAAAATGCATCTTCAGTCACGTTTGGAGATTTGTCAGCGTTTATTGGCTGCCCCAAGAAAAGTTTTGGCCTTGAAAGTATCAAAACCGAATTCCAGTATATGTGTATAAACGTTAGAAGATGAATGGCAATTTGCTTTCTTCAAAATTGTTATGGAGATGTTTTACGCTTAATAAGCACGCAGTATTTAAAGTTTATGATTTATTTCTTTATTTTTCAGAATTGCGTATTGTTAGTGTTAATTGTGTATTAAAGAAATTGCCAATGCTGGTGAGTTTTAAGATTTTTTATAAACACAAATAAAGAAAGTAAAAAAATAATAAAAGTAAATATATAAATGAAATAAATTGAAAATATAGCGATTTCTGGAATTACGGAGTCTCAGGTAAATCTCCGCATTTCCCATCTGAAAGTAAGGTACTGGGATAGGGGCTCTTGACCCTTACGTTACTGCGAACCGTATTAATTGCTGATAATCGTTAAAAATTTGCTCTTTAGTTCCCCACTACCTAGTTGCTTTCTCTTGACCAAAAGTTATAGGGTACAGCGGGTACGGCCTTAGATATTACCTTTAAAATGTTCAACTGGCTATGTTTTTTTTTCTGGAAATTTATTTGAGACTAGTAGTTTCGGACATATATTTGCTAACTTTAATAGGGATGCTAAAAGCCTCAGGAAACTCCGCCTACTCCCTAATCGATCTGAAAGTAGTTCCATACCCCCAAATTAAATTTCAGTTAAGCATATTATGATTAATATTAATTAAAATCATTTGAACTTTTTATTTAATTTATTTTCTTATTTATTTTAAGAGGAATTTTCTTACAGCGGGCCCCCATTGGGCTTTTTTGCTGTAATTGGCTTAAGGCCGGCTCTGAGTGCAGGTTATCTCTAAATTTTAAATTTTGGCACTTACATCCTTTTGATTCTCACTACCTCATATGTGGTTTTTGTATTTGATTCTAAGATTTCACTCACACACCGATACTCACATATTGACTGACCGTCACAAACACACATTTTCTTGTCTCACAAAACCCTGCTTCACTTTTTTTTTTCAATGCTTATTTATTTATTTTTAATTATTTGCTCTCTTTCTTACATTTTTTTTTTAATTCTTGAGGGGATGGCTATTTTTATGATTGCATTAAGCATTCTTTTTCGGGTGTTTTTTCTATTTAATCGAAAAAGAATGCTTAAAACAAAAATAATTTTATATTGGGCTCCATGTTGCTAATGGAATGCCTCCGACATCTTTAACAACGTACATAAAGCTACTTCCTTTAAAATAAGTTAAATTCGCATCTTAAGAGAAAATTTTGTTTACTAGTATATTAATATTCTCTTTGCGTATTACGTTTCTTGGGAAGTCATTCATATCGTAGCTCACGTGACTGAAACATAATTAAACGTAAAATATAAATTTACACACGATCAATTTTTAAATCTTATTTTACTCGCTAAATAAATACAGTTCTCTGATTTTTTCTCGTTTAAGAGAATGGAGAGGAGTGTTGAAAACATATTACAAAAGCGACAGAGCTTCAAATATTCTTTGAAATAAAAAAAGAGTCGATTGAAAAAAGAAAAACGATATAAGAAGTACAAGCAACTAGCTGTTTAAAAGATATTTTTTGCGAGGTTAAATCTGTCAAGTCTAACCGATATTTTTTAAAAAAATATTTGCTCACTTACTTACCATCTTTCTTTTCTTCTTTTTTTTTTTTCAATCGAAATATTTTTTTTATTAGTGCATTAAATATTAAACTTTTTTTTTATCAGCCTTAATTTCCATTTTGTTCACCCCAGAATGAATGTTGAGTTTATTTTTGAACCCGACCACACGCCTAGAAACGTACAGGCACCCGAAAAATCCATTTTGACGATCCCCGAGTTAATTACAAAGAGTTTTCTCGTGACGTCTGTATGTACGTATGTATGTGCGTATGTGTGTATGTGTGTATGAATGTCGCATAACTTAAGAACGGAAAAGTTGAAATTTTTTTAAGAAAGTTAAAATTTGGTACTTAGACTCCTAGTGGGGTCTAGTTGTGCACCTCCCTTTTTGGTTGCATTCAGATGCTCCAAAGAGAATCTTTTGACCCTTTTTTAAGGGGAAATCATCGTTAATTTCGATGTAAACTCAAGTGGTGTTATAGTTTGACGGACACTTGGCAATATATCGCCAGTCCTTTGGTCGCTAAGTTTTGTCGGCAACTTGGCGACAAAATTGGCAATTTTTTTTTTTATTTATTTATTTATTTTTTAATCTGGTTTCAATTTGGCCACTGTTGGTAATATTTAGAGAGTAAACTATTGAATCACATTAAAACTGCCAATAATGAGAAAATGACATTAATTTGGAGTAAAAGGAAGTCATGTGATGCACACATCAGCTCGTTTTTTTACTAACATGAGAAAGTGCAAGCAAATACTTGCTAACATATTTTTCTTGCAATTCTAAATGCGTCAAGTCTAATTGATAAATGTTAAGAAGTTAAATTGAAAATAAAATTATACATTTGCTAAAGACAGCATTCTGTACACAAAAAAGTTTTTCAAAAATAACAGTTAGAAAACATTTCATTTACTAAATTTCTACTACAAGTCCTATTCTGTTTTTAAATTATTTACATTAATTACTAGCGCAAAATTGTCTATCTTCAACTCTAAATAGTTTTATGAAATACTATTTTTGTTTCTCGAAATTCACTCTAAAGAATTAAGGCAAAAATAACAGATACACTTAAAGTATTATTTCCAGTCCTCCTCTTACTAATAAAAAATATTAAAACTGTCAGCAGTGTGAATAAAAAATCAATAGTCACTAGAACAAACTCATGTTTGAAAGTAATTTCGTGCCATTTGCATACATTAATATTTTTCTCGCGTAACTGGTTTCTTGGAAACTATGTTGCATCGCATATTACTGAATCAAAACTTGGTAAAAAATTTTATTGAATTTCATTAATACAACCGACAAAATATTTTTTTTTTCTTCATCATTGAATCACTCCAATAAACAGATTTCACCTTAATTTTACTATCATTGTTTGAAATGTAAAACTTAAAATCTTAGAACATTTTTTTAAAAAAAGCGTAATTCCTGCTTAGAATTTTGATTCTGAGAAAGTAGCAACAACATTTCATTCTGCCTCAAGTTCTTTTTTCTTGATTTTATATAAGAGCACCATTTCTTTAAACAAAACCTTATCACATAAACGGTTTCCTTGAAATAGTTTTCTTCGATTGGAATACCAATTTTAAGATTTTATAGAAAACATATGTTCAAATGCTGTCTTTTGAAAAGTTTATGGCTTCATGAAGAAAATCAACCAGTATCGTTATTTCACGAAAAAAAAAAACATTTCTTGCCCCGAAATACCAAGCAATGCATTCAGATCGTATTTTGTGAAATACATGTTCTTCGAAGTGCTAGCGATGATAGTACCAAACAAAGCTAGTGAGTGATTTCGAGTTTCCTCACCATCGCATAAAAGCAAATCCAGAAAAGATTTTTCTCTCTTTACAATTCTTGTAAACCCACATGTTTCTTTTATTTTCTTACATACAAACCGAGCGAAAGTAAGCAGAAAGACGCAAGACTCCTCTTTCTTTTCCAGTAAGCATGGGTTAGGATTGCACTCAAACCTGTTTTTATGCGGTGGCTAGGGACCGCAAAATAAAATTGTTTGATACTTCACGAGTAGCTTTAAAAAGTTGTTTTCGCAAAACAGTTATTTATTTTTTTTTTATACGGTGGATAGATACAGCATTGCATAGTCTCACATAGAAGATAACCCAAAAACTTACGAAATTGTAATACTCAAACGAAATCAAAATGAACCATGAGATAATTTTTGCCGAGTACTCGGACAAAATTTCCCGAATAAGGAAATTTTTGGGAGATCACAGTGACTTCCTAATGGGGGTGCCTATGTCGTCACTTGAAGATCGCACTCGTTTTAAAAAATAATTTCGTCAATTGAATCCTAATCTGATTGAAATTTTAATGTACCGCACAAGAAAAAGAAAAATCGCACAAAAAAATCGCATAAAAAAAAGACGGCATAAAAACAGGTTCGGGTGTATTCCTTTCAAAGTGTTTAGCTTTTGCTTTTAAACTTGGTAAACTGTTAACATGTTAAATTGACAATAGTTATTGCGCGGTACATTTCTGAAATAAAATACAATGCACCCGTTTATAGCGAAGCGTACCTGTTCATAGCAAATTTATGGCTATAACGTAATAACTTCGATTCCTCTTCACGTTAAACTGAGTTTTTTAAACTCTTTCTTACGAAAATATCGTTATATCGAAATTTTTATTTGATCCCTTCGACTTCATGAAAACGAACGTGGCTGTATTTTTAGCTTACTTTCCGGTAAAAGTAGAAGGGATAAGAAGAAAAGCAGGAAAGTAGGCTAAATATTTCTTTAAAATATCGCTATAACTGAACAAAAGTCAAAAATAAATTAATTAATTAAAAAATATCAAAAAATTAAAAATTGAGAAGCAAAGAAGTAAATACAAAATTTCCAGATTACTATTTCTCATCTTTAGGATTGATAGGAAATAAAAATACATAACGTTAAGCGCTGTAAATCACCTTTAGGATTTGTGTTCTGGTGGATATCGGCCATAAAATCTTTCTTCTTTATTACCGCATCCTAATGATCAAATATTTTTCAATTAATATGCCTCGTATTACCTAATCTAGAAAACCACCTGTCGTATTTCTTCCCCAGTGCCATACTTGTCTATTTGTATAAAAATAAAAACTCAACGAGTAAGGTCTTATCGCAACCCGTGATTGTAAAAAATATAATTTGGATTCAAAATGTCAAAATTCAAATGATTTTTAATAAATTTATTTTTAAACTTTGCTTCAATTTCTTCTGTGTTGAAATTCCGTTTTTATGAAGTGCACTTTCTGTGCCTAAAATTCAGTGTACATAAAGGGATAGTGAGATGACATGATCAAACCCCGGAGGAAGAGAATCTTGAAGGATGACGGAAGAAACAAATATATATTGTTCTTTTTCCCCAAAATAACTGATCTAAATGCAGACTCTCAGGAAGGGACTTGCGTGGGCAGACTTCTCGATCTTGAAGTAGTTCACTGAGGCCTCAAGGGTGTCGTATGCAGTTTCTGATTATGTGAAGCACCTTGATGAAGAATCTTCTACTTGGCTGCTGGAGGTTTTAATCGCTCATATTTTATCACTCTTAATGATGTTGTATGATTCGTACAGATAAATTCATGTTTCATAAAAATAGTTGAGTATAACTGGGTTTTTAAGTTCAAGATTGCTTAGGACAAGGGTTCCCAAAGTGGGTTTCACAGCACCCTGGGTGTCTTTGGTAGAGGCTAGGGGCTCCTCGAAGGGCTTCGCCGTCCCTATGTGCAGGTCGTGCAACGCACGACGGCGCCAGAGCCGAAAAGGTGTCGAGCTTTACCGATCAAAAATGTACAAATAAAGAGGGGGAGGGGAAACTGTAACCAAAAAATTAAAGTGGAATTTTTCATATGTCTAATGGCGGCGGTGAAATCATACTGCACATTGAAACAATTAATCCGTCTCACTGAGAATTGAAAAGGTAAATTATCGATCTCTTGTGTCTAAATATGCTACTCAAAATCGCAATATTTTACTCTGCAAGCAAGTGACTTTAATTCTTAAACTATTTGTGTACTAAATTTTAAAAAATAGCTTTGCAGGAACTATGTAAATATGTTTTAGATATTAAATTCAATGCCTTTTTTAACGGCTCCGTATTTTATAATTTTTGATTTTACCGGAAATGATTTCAGCTTCAGATTTTAAGGGGGAATATCCTCTACTTCAATTTAGAAATTATTTCAGCTCTCAACTGTCATGTTTTGACTGGCATAAAACTTTGAATAATTATTTATCAATTACATTAGAGAGATATTTAGAGCGGTGTTAACTTTGATATTTAAAATATTTTCTTTTCCCAACACATACGCACGAGCATATCAAAGGCAGGGTTAGTCAAACCGAGCTCAGCCCGAAGAAACCCGCCCGGCTTTTTTTCCGGTAGGAATACTTGAAAAAATCTACTATCTCGGTAAAGTGGGGTTTTCACAATTTTCTACATTTTGAAACATTTTCTTCAGAAACAAACTAAATATTGATCAATACGAAGTCCAGATATAGACATCTTGCTTTCTGGATAGTATACCAAATATTAGAAGTTTTAGATGCATAATATCAGTTTCCCATTTTTTAAAGTACTTATTAGATTGAAATAGGCAATAATTATTTGAACAAAATCAAAAGATTTTTTTTTAATTGTTGGATTAATTTGCTTCGATTAGCTGAAACTGGTCATCTCTTTTTTACCAACAGCTCAATGCAAGGTTTCCAAGAGAAAAAGTCAGATTTCAA
Source organism: Uloborus diversus (assembly GCF_026930045.1). Taxonomy (NCBI): domain Eukaryota; kingdom Metazoa; phylum Arthropoda; class Arachnida; order Araneae; family Uloboridae; genus Uloborus; species Uloborus diversus. The sequence continues at coordinate 71,078,587 of NC_072731.1, read as the reverse complement.
AAGTCAGTTTCCATCACCCCTCCCTTACAACCGCCCTTACTCGACATAACTTTGAGATATGAAGCAAAAACGTACACTGTGCTCCAAAATTAAAAATTTGCAGATTGTTTTTCTTTTGATGAATTAAATGCTAAACGTGTTTTTATCCCATTTTTCATTTGTCTACAAAATCTTATTCCAGGTTTTAACTACATTTTGCATGAACATTACTGCATGAAGGCGCTCAAAATACGTTTGCACGATGGCGCCAATCAGGTTTGGCGCGGGCTTGGTTCCTCAAAGTGGCACAGTATCGGATCTTTGCTGCTCTCGAAAGAAAATTTAATAGTAACTTATCAAAACCTCACCCGGCTTCAAATATTTTAAATATTTCAATAAAAAAATAACAAGAGAGGGATGCTGTCGTTCTACACTAAGTGTCTCAAAAAGACCTTTCAACAAGCAAATATTGCGTGGGAAACATCTTACTGTGTAATTAATTGCATACTTTCTGCTTTTCCCCACAAAAACCGTACAAATATGCAAATGTGCTGATTTTCTCTCTTCTCTTTATATATCTGTATATAGATATACATAATAGATCAACGATTATCAACCGGTGGTCGGGTGGACCTGCACTGGTCCGCAGAAAAATTTCACCGGCCCTCAGAGATTTTAAATCCTCTACGTTAAAAAATGTTCTTTACTCAAAAAAATAAATAAATAAATATGAACAAAAAAATAATAGTGTGTAACACTATCTTATACGATGTTTTTTACATTAACTCTCGTAATCCTCTATAGGATTTCACAAGCGTTTGTTTACTCATGTACAATTATTACAATTACCCTTTTTTACTATTTACGCTTAAAAAATTAATGCTTTAACAACAATAAAAGTTTTATTATTTATTATTACTTTGTAAAAAAAAAACACATTATTGGTGGCTAAATGTTTTAAAATTTTTAACAATCAATTCAATTTGCGAGTCGACGGGAAAAAAAAAGAAAAAAAAAATCCTCGCTGGTCTGCGATTTTTTTTTTCAAAAGCTTTTTCCTGTCCTCGAGAAAAATAAAGTTTGATAAACGCTGTAACAGATAAGTAATGTTGCGTTGCCATGAGAAATTTCCAGTTCTTCAAAAGGTGCCGCGACCAGGAAAAGTTCAGGAGCAATTTAGGAACAATTTGAAAACATCAGAGCAAGCATAAAAACTTTTTTTCATTCAACAACTCCAATGCGATATTTTGCATCTAACTCATCCCGAAAACATAGATATAAAAGTGTTTCTTTATGGCCTAAAGTTCAGAGAATTTATAAGATATCCACAAAACCGCAGTAAATATTATGTACTTTTTCGGACGAGAAGACAAAGCGTAAATCTTCTTGACTTCTTGACATAGGAAGTCACATTAAGATTCAACTTTCTCTAACAGGTGCAAATACAAGATCTTGTATGTAACTTGCAAATTTAAATCTTTTACTCACACGGGGAGGCGACTTAAGACTTGGGTGACAATATCTTGTCAACCTTGGTTGTCAGCTTATAATAGTCCCAGGTGTCCACATAGACATACGCGAAGGTAGACTTCAGCAATATATCTCCAGAACTTAAAGCCCTAAAGAGTGTGTCCCCTAGGGTGTGACCAAACGGAATGGCTTCCGGGGAATATTTCAAATATTCTGGTACCTGTCACGACCTTTGACAAACAGACATCTCAAAGGATATATATATATATATATATATATATATATATATATATATATATATATATATATATATATATATATATATATATATATATATATATATATATATATATATATATATATATATATATATATATATATATATATATATATATATATGTGTGTGTGTGTGTGTGTGTGTGTGTATAATATTGCTTAGCACTCCCCCCCCCCCCATGCGTCAAATTATTAAGTTGACTCTATAACACCCCCTCCCGTCCAAACACACTCGGGTGTTAAAATGTAAATAAGATGTTAAATGTTAAGAAGGAACAGGAGTAATTTTAACAAAGTTACGCTTCTCTTCGGAAAAGGTTTACGAAGCTAACAAAACAGATAATAATATTGGATTTTTTTATATTTTGCATCTTTTTATGTTATAATACTGCACATAAACTACACGCAAAATTTAACTAATGCATTTAAGAACAAATTAAATTTGAAATTTGCTTACCGAAATCCGTGCCTTCGGAAATAATAATAAGAGATTACGTTTTCTTTGTCGTTTGTTTTTTATTTCTTAATTTTATTTATTTATTTATTTATTTGTTTTTGAGAGAGGGAGATTGATTTTTTTATTGGTTATTGTCGTTTGTGTGGATATCTTATAAATCCTTTAAACTCCTTTAAACCAATGCTTTTGGTTTGAGTTAGCTACGAAATTTTAGATTTCTTTCTTCTCCAGCTGCATTGTAGTTGCTGCTTGAAAAATTTTTTTATGGATGATGTGATGTTTTTAAATTGTTCTAATATATGAACCATTTGTAAGATATAAGAATGCTTAATTGAAACACTCCTATGTGCTACACGAGCTTACTCTTTCTTTGTCTACGATAACGCATACAATCCTGCTTTTCTTCAAATCTATCATTAGCTATATTTGTAAACACAACCTTCTTTTGTCAGGGAGTTTGTCATTCGTTTTCTTGGGTATGATAGCATATCTATTTCCGTTGCAATTAGTTTGCTTGAAAGAAGCCGATACGTGCCCCAGGGTAATAGGGGAAATTTAATTTTATTTATATTTATTTTCAGTGACGAATTTACGGGTTTGGGGGCCCATCGCAAGTCATTTTTAGGGACCCTTTTAAGTATCACAGAATGATCCCTCACATTTCCCGATATTTGCAACAAGATAAATCCACCTTTTTTTTTTTTTTTTTTTTTGTGTGTGATTTGGAGAATTACTTTTTTGGTTTTGAAGATTTCCAATAAGTACAAAATTGTGTTTAAGTGGAGACAGTACTCTAAATACTTTCAAAAATTAGATTTTTTGATTTTTATGTATTTTGAAACTTCATTTCAATACCTTTTTAATGCTACAAACTTCTTGATCGTGCTCATATTAGAATTAAGTTAAAATAAGTTTTAAAAAAACTGCAAACCTATTTTGATAAGGTATGATTTTCCCCTTTAAATTTTAATACCTCAAAATCGTATTTTTGAAACCAAATGTTCCTTTTTCTCAAAACCTAAATTGTGTTAGGCTTTGAAATTTTTACCACCAATTCCATACATCTAATTGCATATAATGAAGTACATTTTTTCTCATATTCGAAGAACATATTTTATAGAGCTGATTTCGTGGTGCAAAATGGCAAAAATACAGTGACATACACATTACAATTAAATTTCATTAAAAAAACACTCAGCTTTTTTTCTGTAAAATTTTTCTTCAGTATAGAAATAAGAGTCTACTTAAGGTACAGAAAAAATTTCATAGTTGTATCTTTAATAGATTTTCAGAAAAAGGTACACGAATCTGTGCAAATTAACATTGACGGTATAGGGGGTACTGACTCCCCTTAAGCAGAGTTCAGTTGACAAAAAAAAAGATAGTTCACTTAGGCTTCGGGAAAGCTGTAATAAGGGGAAAATACCCCTAACGTCATAAATGCATACACTTAAAAAAAACTGCACACGCGTGTTTCAGGGTTGCAATGCAGCAGATGTGAGCTTATGGATGAGAAAACATCAGACGAAAAATATTTTTCATTGCAAACGGAATTCCAGGTAAATTCGGAACACATGTCTCCAATTTCGTTTTTTCTACGTTTTTGTGCATTTATGATACGTTTTATTATTTTTTTAATTCTTGTAATAGTTTGTTCGCAGTGCTTGAACCATTTTCGAATATGAAATCAGTAATTTCAATTTCAAAGGCATTAATTGATGTCACATTACTACAAAGTTGAGATGATGTAGAATTTCAAACTCAACTCCTATTGTTGCAGGTTTCAACACAATGAAAAATTACTTAAGAAACTACACAGCCCAAATGCAATTTATTTAACTACTTAAGTAATAAGAGCTTTTTTACCAAAAGAAATTGCAAAATTAGTTGAGAATATTTGTTTGCTACTCTACAGTGAAGGTCATAAGGTCAGTTTAGTTGCATTAATGCAATGTCTAAAATTTTAGAGAAATTATGATGCTCCTGTTATTACTATTGCTTTTTCCTGTTTATTAAATAAAATTCTTTGTTAAAATGGGCCAGAAAAGATTTTTTTTACGATTTCCCGTTAATTCGAAGGAAAGACAAAATGGAAAGAAAACCTTAGTTGTAGTCTTCAAAGTATTTTTGTTTAAAAAAAAGTCAACGCGTCATGATGAAGATCTCAATACTAATAAATCAAAATCACACAGTTCAATTTTAAAAAGACGAAATAATTGTGGGATATAATTGTTGAAATTGAATTTCTTAACAAAAGTCTCACTGACTATGTTTTGTCATATCCTAATCTTAAACTTCCGGCAACAATAAAAATTGTCATCGAGACTCTGCTAAACATCTCAGTTCATAAAATGAGAACTCAGGTTAAAAGTTTACTTCGTTAATTTTTTCTAGTTCGATGTTTGGCTTTTTCCAGAGCTCGAAAAGGAGCAGTGTCATTTTAGAACAGGGTATTGGTAATGCGATTTTGCAGAAAATTAACAAGCTGTTTCAAAAAGTTTTTTTTTTTTTTTGAAAAATAAACAAACAATTAACTCATTAGGAATAAATCCCAATGAGGATGGTCCATAGTACTTCCATAACAATTAACTCATTAGGAATAAATCCCAATGAGGATGGTCCATAGTACTTCCATGTATTTTTTTTTCGTTATTGGGAGATGTTCTTGAAACATAAAAAGGACTATGACAAGGAATTACCCCAGTATCGTTCAAGAAATTTCCAGGCGGACTCCAATTTTTGTTTTCCATACAACATTATTCGTTTTGTAACTAACTAAAACAATTCTTTTCGATTAAAAAAATCGATAATAAAATAATTTCTTTTTTAAAATAATGATTTCTTTCGCTTGAGAATATGGCGACAAAAAATGAATGATGTAACTATATTTGGCAAAAATCAAATTAAATTTTAATAAAAGAAGTACGAACTGCGTAAATAATTACAAAGTTGTGTAAATAAATTTCAAAGTGCGTTGACATAAGTAAAATAGTGCATGGTTAAATTGATAACTTTATATTTTTCATGATTGATTTGTATACCATTAGTTGATCATTTGTTTATTCTATTGCTCGGTGTATTATTTGGTTTTACAATGTAAAATTATGGGCACACTTTAATTTAATTCAAAACAAAAACTAACTCGTATTATTTATGCCCGGTTTAATTATTGTAAACATGACTTGTGTAATAGAAACATGCCTTTGTAGTTCATGTCTTGTACTCTCTCTTCTTTTTTTAGCTCTATTTTTCGACAATGATAAAAATGTTTTCCCCTTTCAGAGCTTTATTACGTCCTAAAAGAAATGTTTATTCAAACCTAAAACTAATACCTTTCTATGAAACAAGAAAATTAGTTTTACTACAAACTTTCATTTGTTTAATGGAAGAGAAAAAATCTTAACTGATGGAAAGAGCTTAGCCGTATTTGTAAGTAATGAGACGTACATTAATGATGCATTGAGAAACAAGTATTTCTTTGTATTGTATTTAAGAAAAAGTAAGAATAATTTGAAGCTCAAAACAGTGAGTTGCTTCAGAACCCCAAGTACTGGTTTGAAGAAAAAAAAGAATAAAAATTTTTTCCTGTTAGTTTCTTGAACTTTAGTTGAAAAAATCTACAAAAAAAAATTTTTTTTTCATTCAAGCATTGACTCAATTTCCTATCATTAAAAAGTGAGATTTATTCTAAAGTTAAACTTTTTATGCGAGTGCTTTGAAATCCTGATTATCAAACTTTTTGTGTGTTCTTTAGTTGTTGCCAAAAGCAATGAAAGTAATAACAATTATAAAGTTAGTTTTGTCAGTAAATTAAACAAATTAATTTCAAGGCTGAACCTAAGCAACCATATGTATGTGGATTTTGGGCAGTTTAAAATTTTCAAATAATGCAGGTTTTCGAAGATTATTTTGATTCAAGTCAAATTAATTTAAAAGCGCAATCCTCATTGCTTATGTTTAGCTTTGAAATAAGTTTGTTAACTTTTTTCACAAAATTAACCTTATAGTGACCATTGTTTTTCTCTCTTTTTTTTTTTTTTTTTGAAACAATTAAAAAACAGTTTTGTGTGTTGTTTAGTTTTCCAGTTGTTTATAATCTGTTCTCTTCATTAAAACATGCAATCTTGTTGCGATAGGCTTAATCTAGGCGCTTGAAGAACAACAACGTGGCATGGAAGAAAACGTTCGTGTGAAAGGACAGTTAAGAATTAAAAAAAAGTTTAAAAGGTTTCCTTTTTTCGTGTGTCTTTACGACACACAATTTTCTCTTTAATTTTATGGTATTTATTCATGATTTATTTATTTTTATTTATTTATTTGTTTTTTAGTTTTCTACGCATTTCAAATAATTTATTTTCTCTTGATTTATTTGATAGCAGTGTAATACATTTATGTAAGTCTAAAAGAAAGTATTTCAAGTAATATCTCAAACAAATTATCTACAAGTATACTTTTTATGTGCCAACTACTTTCAAATTCTTTGATAATCAGATTAGCACATTTTTAATTCTTGTCATTAAAGAAGAAAACATTCAAAAGGGGCAGACATTTGCGGAAACGGAAATATTTGCGGGATATGGAAGAAACCCAAGTGCTGTTATTTAAAATATAAATCACAACCTAAAAATGGTACCCATGTAGCTAGTCATTACTTCAGTAGTATATGCTCCATTACATTAATCAGAATACAATGCTCAAAAATATGATTGGCTTTTAAATATCATTTTAAATCTCTATTAGTATTTTTAATTGCAGATAAATTAATAAAATTACCATTACATTTTTTATACTTATTATGTTTAGATATATCAGAAATAAATTTGAAAAGATTCCTACAGCTGTATGAATTAGAACAAAAATTTTACCACTTCATTTATAGAGCGATATATATATATATATATATATATATATATATATATATATATATATATATATATATATATATATATATATATATATATATATATGCTATGCCTTGATACACTTAAGCAGTAGTTTATTCAAGTGCGTTTTTAAAATGCATGTACAGGTTGTGGTTTTGTTAAGAGAGAACTTTGGTACCATCTTCAAGATTTGCTTATTCAATAAAAACATTGTCCCTGTCTTTCAGGTTATGCACATTGAAATACTTAAAGAAAATCAATCATTAACACGGGCAGAAAAATTAATGTATGCATTGAACTTTTAAACTTGATTAATGAATGAATGCATGTTTAAAAGGAATGTTAAATTATTTAAGAACGCAACGTATATAAAGACCGTGTTTTGATATACCAAAAAAAAATGTAATTAAGGGAAAAAAAAGATTGGAAAAGTACTTGTATGAAATTGAACTCTTATTACTTATTTTGTGTATGTAACAATCAGATATCCAGATTTAATTATGTCATACTACAAGAAAACTTTTAATTTTTCTAGAATTATACCAGTTCACGTTTTCAGATTAAATTGTTTCTAACATCACACAATGATGCACGTCAAAAATGTAGATGAATTGTTATAAACCTTAGCACCTAATCTGAAAGGAAAATTTAAAAATTTATGACTTCATATATGCTAACTGCATGCGATATGAGATATCTGCCAATTTTTACTAAAAATGAAATATTCTTTTAAAAAATTTTGCATTTACTATGACATCGAATAGTATAACACATAAAACAACTTAAACAGGATTTATTAGATAATAGATCTATTGTTAAGTTCAGAAACTTAAAAATTTTAAGATACTCATATCTAAAAAATATACCATCTTAAACGTTTCAAATATATTTTTTAATTATAAACACTAAAATTTACCTTTTTTAAACTGATATCTCCCCTTTAAGTAGTAAATAAATGAGGTGACGCTCCCTGAAAAATTCAGAAGTCCGTATGTTTTCTGAATCTTTGGGATTGTAAAGTGCGCTCACAAACACCGATATTTAAAAGCACAAGCAAAAGGCCTCATTCAGAAGAATCACAAATCGCGCCAATCTGTATCACAGCGTCCCCTCACGGCGGAGCATTAAACGATTGGTTGGTTAATCTTGTTAGCATTGATGTCTCGATTTGTTTTTGAAGCTATATTTCACACTAGGAGAGTGGGTGTTTTGAGATCTTTTTTTCACACCTTCTTTGGAGGTCCTTCCCCCTTTTTTTTCATTTTTTTTCTCTCTGTAGTCGTTTGTGTTCTTCATTTTTTGGTTCGAATAAATGTTTGTACTGGGGTGCCCGGAACTAAAATTTTTAGGAGAGTGAAAAGTCTGAATTTGCCAAATGGAACTCGAAGTTTTGCCGAATGATGATAGTTTTGTCGAATGAATCTCCAAATTTAGCCGAATGATGATAATTTTGTCAAAAAGAACTCCAAGTTCCGCCGAATGATGATGCTTTTGCTGAATAGAATTTAAAAGTTTGCCAAAAGATGATAACTTTGCGAATAGAGCTGCAAATGTTTCCTAATGATGATAGTTTTGCAGAATCGTCATACAAAGTTTGCCAAATAAGAAAATTTTTGGAAAGTCACAGTGGTCACCTGTGATATATCATCGGGGAGCCCCTGTGGAAGTTTCGATATTTTCATGATATTCTTAAGCTTGAAATGTTCATTACAGAGGAATATGGCATTTCTCTGTCAGAGAGATATTTCTTTGATTATAGTGTAGAGTTGGACATTATCGTTCTTTTTAAAGATCCTTTCATCAGAGGATCGTTCATTCTTTTGATCTGTTCATTCAACTCATTCATTTGAACGACTTATTTCATTTAAAAAAGTTTCAATTGCTCTCTTTGCCTACATACTCACGTACATTCGATATGTTTCATCAAATCAGTTATATTCTTTGAAGGAGATATAGCTAAAATTATCTAAAAGTAAAGAAAATAATGCTTGTGAAAAATGATTAAAAGAAAACTTCCATCATGTTTAGAGGTATAAAGCAATTATAGTTCATTTTGTAAGATATTTCTCAGTTGCCAAACGGTAAGATATGTTTTCTGTTCAAAAATCGTAGGTTCCATATATATCGGAAGCTCAGCCGAAATACCGAATAACTTGATTTAAAAAATAAAAAAAATAATCACCTAAATATTAGAAAGCTTTGAAATCTTTCTACAGTACCGGTGTGAACAGAAAAAAAAACCTCAACACTTTTTTTAATGAGGAATACAGCAATAATTCTTTTTGGAAATGTCTGGATATTGAGTGTAAAATAAGAGACTTGGAGGTCGCTAAGCAAGTTAAAAATAAAGTCAAATCAATGTAGATGGTAGTTGATAGGGAAGGGATGTTACAAAAGACAAAAGAATCGCCAGATAAGTGATTAAAGGTATTTTTAGAAATAATTTTGTTGACAGAAAGCGTGAGAAAGATTTTAGCAGGTGCGTTTGACAGAAAGTGTAATGTCCAAACATTTTGTTAGAAGCCCAAACAAGTCACACAAAACATTACTAAAGGATTCATTAGATAATAGTAGAAAGTAAAAAGTTTAGAAATGAATATAGTGTACTGTTCAGAGAAAAAGGAAATTTGAGATTCATTGAGAGTTAAAAATTTAAAGATGAATGTACCTTTAAAAACAAATGCGATTTTATAACAAGTTCATCAATGCAATGTTCCACACTGCTCACCGTTCAAAAGAACTGTCGTTCATTTTTTAAGTGAATGAATGGATTCGTTTGTTTTAAGGATTTGCTCTTTTTGACCCGTTCGGTTCATGAACGACACTTCCATAGAAAGTAGCTATCTTTACGCCTCGCTTATCTGTATTATTATGAATATTCAATTCTGATGTCTTTAATTAATCTTTATATTTTTGATGATGTTTCAACTTTTTTTTTTCTCTTAAACTTTGTTTGAATGACCGTTTGCATCTAGTTTGGGTATTTGAAACTCTTCACGATATTCTTATTTTTTAGTTATTTATTACACAGTACTTATGCACTTATTAGTTTGAGAATTCATAATTTTACCGAAGGCTTATCAGTGCTATCAAAATCATGCAATTACATTTTAACGCTTCTTAAGCTCTCTTCTTTTTTTTCCTTTCTTTCAATTTAATGAGTTAGAACCATGAATCGCACAATATTTTTTTTTATTGAAAACAGAGTTAGTTTTTGTGTTTTAGAGTTATCAAAAGATCACCATTAAGTTCAAACCGCTATTGCCTTATGTCTAGGATTCGACAAACCCCTGATGACAATAAGAAATACCTTTTCAGCTAGTTACATCAGAACAAGAATCTTTCAGACGCATTTGTTTGTATTGTACGATTTAGAATTTTTATTGGTATGTACCTACTGCTTAAGTCATCGATTGCAGTTAAAAAAAATGTATTAACTAAATTTAAATGCAAATACTTTTTTTGAGACAAAGAAATGAATATCAATGGATATATATAGTCAAATCCAGTTACTGTGATCTTCACGGGACCACAAAATTTTTTCGCTGTAATGGAAATTTCGTTGTAATGGAACTCAGGCAACTTAATGGCTTTTTAAACGGGACTGTACATTTAGTTTGTCGAAACGGATATTTTGTTTTGTTGGTGTTCGCTGCAGTGAGATTCTATTATTTTATTTAAAGAACAGAACTTGATTGGAATAACATTAGTAATGGCTGTGAACTTCTGCCTTTTGTGCGATTGACAAAGAAAAACATTTATCGTTTTCAATGAAATTCGCAAACATTAAATGAATTTAATAACATAATGGGTGATTCAAAAGGTGCAGACTTTTATCTTACCCAAAAGCATTAAAATATGTCAAATCTCAAAAAAAGATTAACGTACTTGAAAGTGAAAATGTCGAAAAGTTAACTTTACTAGTCCTACGGAGAAACTAAAAGTCAATATAGATCCCGAACTTAAAGAATTGCTTCAAACAAACTTCGTCGGAAATAGCTCTTGACGACCAACTCTCGACTCCGACACCTAGGATTTTAGAGCCGTTGACTCCAACTCCAGTATCTCAATATTAGCTGGACTCTGACTCTGACTCCTTAGCTTTGGCAAAAATTTAGACACGGAGGGAAAATAATTGACTTCGACTCCGACTCTGACACCGCAAACATTGGCAGAATTACGAGCTTAGAGGGAAAATTACCGACTAGTCTTTGAAGTTAAAACCTTCGGCTCAAAACTCTGACACCTTTACCCCGAAAGCATATCGACTCCGACTCCGAATTCAGCCCTATTTTTTACGGTGAAATAATAATTGTTGATATTATTTATCTTTATTTTCACTCGAAAGTTTTAATTTATGTATTCTGTTTTTGGCAGTGGTGAATGAAGTAAAAATTGGAGTCCTTTATGTTTTAACAGTAAGAGTTGAGTAGATTATTTTTTTTTTTTCATGATGAAAATTACTTTGTTCAGTTTACATTATTTTTCATAAACTTTTTAAAGAAAATTTATTAATTTTTTATTTAAATTAAATTCTTTAAACAAATATAACCGAAATCCGAATAGGAAATAATCTGATTTATAATAATAAGGTAATAGTAATATGAACTATATAACTAAGAAAAATAATAAATAAATTTGGATAATTGGGGTAAGGGACAGAAAATGGCGTAGATAATTTGGAAAAAAAATAGAGTTTAGTAATGAAACATATGGATTTGTTTTTGACTACTCGGTTTCTCGGCGACTAGCACGGCAAAAGATAACCACAAATGTATTCCTATTGTAGTGAAGTATAACGCCAGCTAAGAAAGATAAATTTAGTGAACATTGTAAAAATGTATTTAAAAAACATATAAAATAAACTAAACACACTCTTTTTCGCAACTCATTGAAATGTCGAAAATTACTGTAAACATTCGTATATTCTATCTGCTGAATTAAACTCGCAGCTTTTAAATTCGTGTAGATTTGCATGCCAAACGTTCTTTCTGGGAAGCACTTTTCGCTTGCTGCAGCTCTAGAAACCACAAAATATAAAAAGCGGTTTTTGAAACAAGCAGCAGCAAAAGAAAAAGCATTGATACACGTCTTCATTTTATGCACATGAACTGATGAGCGCAAATAATCTCACTAAATTCAGTTAATGATTTATTAAATGTTGTGTATTTGTAACCGCATGATTGAACGAAAGGTCAGAGTGGTATTAAATATCCATTGTTACTTTATTGTGTTCTGTTTTTCAAAAACACATTTTATTTTTGATCGCTTCAGTAGCAACTTCATTTAAAATTTGTAAACAAAGATTGAAAAAAAACAAAAAAAACAATGGTTTTAAGAAGAATTACGAGTTTTCTTTAGCACTAACCAAATGTTTAGAATCCTCAAACTAGTTATTATATTCAATATATTGCTTTTGTCCCCTGAACTATTTTTGGAGCACTTAACGCTCCATACTATTATTCTAGATACTGCTCATTTTCATGTAGTATGTCCTATTGTCTTTTTTTTAAAGTATTATCTTAGGGGACGTTCGCAAATAATGCCCCACTTTTAAGAGGGCTGGAGGGGGGGGGGAGGTTCTTGAAGTTGAGAGTTTTTTTTACAAGAGAAGTGCATTAAAACGTTGAAAAAGTTGTGACATCCTTAACCATTAAGTGGCATCTTTTTCTCTTTTATTTTTAACCCTTCAAGCCAAAAAAAAAATGCATTGTCGGATATTGTCTCGCACAGAAGCTCACGTCTTCTGCATTGACAAACAGGTTCTTTGTCTCCCCCCACCCCCGTAACGTCCGCATATGCAATTATTTGGAATATTATGTGTTTCTTTAAGGTTGTTTCCCCTGTTTATTTTAAGAGCAAAAGTATTGTTCGATTTCTTTTCCCAAAAGATTTTTTCGTTACAACCAAAATGACTTGTTCATAAAATACAAGGTATCCTGTGTAAGTTTACCGTTTACTGCACAGTATTTTAATATCAAGTTCGCAAAGTGGTCAACTGATATAGGTTGATATGTGGGATATAAGACTAATTCCATACCTGGTAAAAGTGGTAAATTTAGACAGGAAATCAACGAGCAAAATTGGTCAACCATGCTAGTTCTACTGCTTTATTGTCTAGAAAATATGACCAACTATTTGCACAACATAGAAAGCCTTCCACACACACAGTGAAATTCATGACTTACATCTGCTAATTTTCACTCCGTTCTAGTGTTTTTTTTTTTTTTTTTGTATTTTTATTCAGACAATATTAAGCATTCGTATACTATCATTTTTTATCTTATGCATTAACGTCCCCCCCCCCCCCGCATCCTTTCCTTTCCTATTGAATAATTACAGCATTTTTTTTTCTTTCGTGTATTTGGCTCAAAAGTAAGCTCAAAAGTGAATGAGTATTACTACGAAACATTTAAATAATTAATGAGCATTCGTGGTTGGTTGGTTGGTAGGAGCAGAATGACGTCATCCTTCTGTTGAAAGTATTCCCTGTCCGTCCTTCCTTTCGAGGAACATTCTATCCTTTGACAACGCAATCGACAGAGCATCCTCTGAGTGTGTCTGCGAGCGGAGCGAGAAGAGCGGCTAGGGAAAAAGAGACGCATTCCTAACACCGACTTGCCCTCTTTTTTTCTTTTTCTTTTTACTTTTTCTTTCTCTCTTTATTTATTCTCTTCGCTCATTCGAGCTATCGGTACTTCCACTGCCTATTATGGTCACGGAGAAACCCGATAGGTGCGTAGGGGGTCACGTGGGACAGTGACGCAAAAGTTTCCGATTCTTTGCCTGCTCCTCGGGTTTTGTCTGAGGAGGATTTTGTCATTTTATTTTTCCTCTTTTGTTCTGTCATTTCACTTTGCTTCATTTTGAGGAACATTTTTAAAGTATCGGAGTGGATCGCTCGTGCAGTTTAATGAGTGTCGCTAGAACTCTGTTAAAAAGATAGAAACAAGAATTAAGTTTGGTGAAGCAGTAAATTGTGTTTTCTGTTTGAGAGGTCTTTCAGGCAACTTCTGGAAAACCTTCTGGGATATTTTCTAAAAGCAGGCATTTTCAAAGTTACTTAAAGGAAAAAAATTAAAAATCTTAATAAAGTGTAATAAAAAAAATTCTTCATTATTGGGGACCCGTGTTCCTATAACATTTCCAATTTGCCATTTTTTGGCAAAAGGCAGACAGACATAATTTAAAATTAAAATTTTCACAAGGAATGATTTTTTTTCCTGTCTTTTCTTTTTTTATGAATTGAGTTATAAATGAGAAATATTAGGGCCTGACCTTTAGGTTGGCCTTATTTGGCGCACTTAAATTAGTATTTTTTTTAACAGAAGAAACAATATTCATTGTACACAACTTGCTAACTTTATTGTGTATCACTTTTTAGACATGCGGAAATCACGCTTTAAGCAAAATAAAATAAACTTCAGGGGTAGAAAGGTTATTTTAATGCAAAAGAAAAGTATATTTTTGATTAACTGTTGTGACGACACACTTAATGTATAATTATTGCTATGATTATTTCATAACAGTAAATATATATATTTACTACGAAATATATTAATATTTATCAACTTCATAACACATGAAGACTATTTTGTGAAATTTTCACTATTTTTTGTGAAGAAATTAGGCCGCTGACAGCGATCCACTTGGACTTCTCAAAAAAAAAAAAGTTTCATTGCAAAACCTTGTGATATTGCATCATCTAAAATCAAAATACACAGCTTGCTAAATTTAATGTGTATCACTTTTCAGCTTTGCAAAAATTACGCTACAAGCAAAATAAAATAAACTTAAGGGATAGAATAGTTATTTCAATACAATAGAAAAGCATATTTTCAATCAGCTGTTTTGACGACACAGTTAATATATGATCATTGCTATGATTACTTCATAACAAAATGACATCTAATTTAAAAATGTTAAGAAAACAAAGCTTAAGAACTATTAGCGAACACATTTTCAAATAAACATTTACAAGTGGATGATAAAAAAATAACGTATATAAAATTAAAAAAAAAAATCTTGAACTTGAAAAATCTATTATTTTCAATGTGTACTACATTAGTGTACTACATGGGAGACTTAAATATTGCCTGACAGCAAAAATTTCTATTCAATGCCAATTATACTAATCAGCATCAGAAATGTATCCTGCTCAAAAATAGCTAATTCTGAAGCATTTTGCCTCGCTTAAATCACCATATAAAGTTGAAATGAGCTCTAGTTTTCAAGATACAGAGGCAACTAAGGTAGTGAAATCTCACTAATACACTCCTTTCCTGGCAGATAGAAGCACCCCCAATGGACATGACAACATCTAAACATGAACAGTTGGTTCGGACAGAAAATCTCACTACGTGAAACTAAAATGGACTTCAAGAAATATAAATTCTGGGAAGAGAAATGCTCAAAATGAGCCTCTAGTAGAGCCACTCATTTCTGCTTCCAACTATGTTCATTTTGCTGAGAATAATAAAGAAATCTGTGAACAAAAATGGTTTTCCCATATCTTAGATGGAAATTTCCAAGCTATATTGAAACTAGGGTTAATTAGAGAGTTTGTAAGAGTCCTTCAAATACGCGAAATTATGAAAATCATTGCTTTTGAAAAAAATAAATTGAAAGGTAAGAAAAAAAGCATCTAAAAAGCCTTTAAGGGTGCATTACAAGAATTTCTAAGCAGCAGAGAAGATGAGAACTAAAAACAATAGATCAAAAAATCCCTGCAGAAGTTCTGTGACCATTGATGAATGATATGTCTATGAAATTATTTTGTTCACTCGTTCCAAGATAGTTTCCTTAAAAACTGAAGCTATGAGTGATGATTATGAGGAAAGTTTTCACCAAGATATCTTTACAATAGAACGCAGGTATCAGGGTCATATGGCTGAGTTAATGCTCTCCAAATTCTTATGAACTATTTAAAAGATGGTCCTTCTTTGACGTACAAAAAGCAATCGAAGATGAAGCGTTTGCTGCAATAGGCCAAAAGCGAACCACTGCTTTTGGAAAAATAAACATAGTAATAAAACAGGACCTATTTAACAGCATTTATTGCGCAGGGTTTTTCCCCCTTTTTTAAACTTACTTTCAAATCAATGTGTGGTTGTTGTGCATCTTTCACCAGTGGGCTTTTGTGTATCTTGAAACAAGAGATAATAAAAAAAATCCACTACCATATTCGTTTTTCTCGACCTAAAATTAGTTTTAAAACCAGGATGCAGACAAAAAGTTATTTTTTTGCGTAGTGTTACCTCCTTTATTGTTTATTTTTGTCCACTTAAAAATTTCTTAAAATTAACCTTAAATATTTTTAAAAGTATATGGGAAAAATCAATTTTTTAAATAGAATTATAAATTTCAAGCCTAGTGCGGAATATTTAAATATATTTTTTTTTATTTTAATAAATGTTGTCAGCGATTCATGTAGAGTTAAATGTAGGCTTTCCAGATTTCTTAAATGTTCAACCGGGACAACGGAATGATCCCCCCACCCAAACTTCGCACAAATTCAAGATTGCACTATTGGCTGGCTTTTAGTGTGATTTAGTGGGTAATTATTAAAACTCATAAATAAATGGTTACTATTTAAGAACCTAATCCAGTACCCATAATAAATTACTCAGGCATATATATTTACACATTTTATTTGAAACATGTTAACATTTGTGAGTTACCTAAAAAAGAAGAAACAGTTGAAATGAATAAAAATTTGACCATGATATTCACATGTACTTTTTATTGGCTAGGACTTTTTTCGAAAGTCGATCTCTTTTATTTTATTTTTAACCTTTTTGTAAAAATGTTCACACGCTAATCCGATGTCAATTGTACGCGTCAAGGTGTCAAATGCAAAAGTAATTATACTAAATATCCCATCACAGTCAACTATTTTTAGACTTTTGGTCACATATAATCAATTTTATCATTTTCTGGAACATGAAGTAAACCGGCCGTGACTCTGGGATTTTGTCTGAAAACCGGGACGTCTGGCAAGCCTAGCTATATGGACAGCGTTTTATTATTATGAAATTTCCAGTTTCTAACAGCAGTTATTTTTTTTTTTTTTTAATTTCGATTTGGTCTTAGTGCACTGCTGATGGTTCACACTTTCAGACGCAAGTCGGCACGTGCTGCAGTTGTTCACATTATATGAAAGTTCTTTTTACAATTTTTTGACATAAAATTAAAAATATAAGCGTGTTCGACTTGAAAAATCGTCTTTATTTTTTTGGGAGGACATCCTAATTATATAACATACAGGGTGTTCCGTTTTAACCTGCAAGGCCTTTATTTTCGCAATCGTTAGTCCTAGATGTATACTTTCAGTTGCATAAATGTTCAAAATCAGATACAGAGTTCAGATATTGAGACTTTGAAGTGAAAATAAAAATAAGTAAAAAAAAAATTACATTAATTTGAATTTTTGGCATCTTGAATTCAAATTATGTTTTTCGCAATCACGAGCGTGTATATGCGTGTGTGTGTTTGTGTAGGCGCATGTGTGTGGGTGCATGTGTGTGTAAGTGTATGTATGCATGTGTGTGAGTGAGTGTTGTGTACGCGCGTGTGCGTGTAGGCGTTCTTGTGTGTGTATGTAGACATGTGTGTTTGTGTCTGTGTGCAGGCATGAGTGTGTGTATGTGTGTGTGTGTAGGAGTGTGTGAAGTCGTGTGTTTGTATGTCTGTGAGCGTGCGTGCGTGTAGGACATGGACGCCTCCGACCAGGAGAAGCGGATAGCTCAGGACCGGGGGACAGCCGCGCCTGGAGGACGGCGGGCGGTTGTGCTGCAGAGGCACCCTGGTCCAAGCTGAAAAAGGAACCGGAATTTCAAGGACGGTCAAGTGAGAACAATAAGCAATTGTGATTGCTCAAAAAATACAAAACTGAACTTTT
Source organism: Uloborus diversus (assembly GCF_026930045.1). Taxonomy (NCBI): domain Eukaryota; kingdom Metazoa; phylum Arthropoda; class Arachnida; order Araneae; family Uloboridae; genus Uloborus; species Uloborus diversus. The sequence continues at coordinate 71,060,622 of NC_072731.1, read as the reverse complement.
TATACGGGCCTCAGGTCCCCTATTTAGAGAAATAATCTGCATTGAAAAATATTACTGACACAAAAAATTTGACATTTGAACTATCAAACCTCAAGGAGATATTCCATTTCAAAGTTCTAAGGGACCATAGAAAAGATGAGATAGGAACTTATCGCCCTTTCAGAAGAATGACAGGTCGTCAAAGTAAGAAAAACAAGGTATTTATATTTTTCATTGCTATTCAAAAATAAATGCAAATGTTATGCCGTGATATGCAAAAACACACTACAAAACCTCGAACAATTTGAAAAACCACACTCTATACAGACATTTCGTTTAAACACTCGTTAACAGTCATATCTCGGTGAATACTGGTCGTACTAATTTTAACTTTTTTTGTTGGAAATATTTTCAATGGAGATTATTTTCTTAAATATAAGTTACGGGATCTGAGGCCAGTATAAAAAGTTAAATTTTGTATTCTTTGACTTGTTTTTATATTTACTTCAAACTTTCAATATCTCAACCCTGCATCTGATTTTGAACATTTTTGCAATTGGAAGTATACATATAGGACTAACGATTGCCAAAATAAACGTCTTGCAGGTTAAAACAGAACACCCTGTATGTATGTGTATATATATATATATATATATATATATATATATATATGTGTGTGTGTGTGTGTGTGTGTGTGTGTGTGTGTGTGTGTGTGTGTGTGTGTGTGTGTGTGTGTGTGCGTGTGTGTGTGTGTGTGTGTGTGTAGCTTTGTGGTTCGAAATACCACTTAGGAACAGTTAAACACATTTAGTATACTATCGAAATTGGAACCCAAAATGTTAGACCTTATTAATGATCAATTTTTATGCTGCATGTAAGTTATGCGTCAAATTTTCTAGTAATTTTGAGAATTACGTAAATGAGTACGTATTGAGTATTTATAACTTCGTTCCGATATCGACGTATTTCGCGTACAATATAGCATGTTATGTTCCTGTAAAGAAATTATTTTTAAATGCAGCATTTAATTCTATCATCTGACAAAAAGCTGCCTGTGTACGTGCCTGACTTCACAAAAGCATTTTCAATCTTTATGGCATTAACAAACAAATAAGAAGTACTTAAGTGACGTCAAATCTATGGGCTGAATAAGGCCTCATACATCTACAATTGTTCTTTGTAGTCAAAGATAATCGTTCATTATTCGTCCCTCCCCCCTCCCCCACTTCGAAGACCAAATAGAAAAACAAAGCTAGTCATGAATTTTCCTACTTAACTAAATTGCTCATTTCGCATTCATTTTAATGTGATATTACTTTTACGTAAGATAAAAGTCGAAGTTCATTTTCTAAAAAGTTACTATTTGGTTTAACTGTTATACTTTGTATCAGTAGCTGTTCTAAAATGTAGTAACTAATGAAAATATTTTATTGAAAGTTAATGGTAACTAAGATATTACAAAATTAGAGGAAAGCATAGTTTTCCTAATTTTACTGTTCCCTGCTTTTGCTTAAAATCTATCATTTAACTAACACTTGCCGTCTCAAATGTATTTTCTTCTTTCGTATTTAATATTTCTTCACTAATAATAAAGCAGAAAGTCTCTCTGTCCGGAGGATGTTTGTGACGCGCATAGCGCCTAGACCGTTCTGCCGATTTTCATGAAATTTGGCACAAAGTTAGTTTGAAGCATGGAGGTGTGCACCTCGAAGCGATTTTTCGAAAATTCGATGTGGTTCTTTTTCTATTCCAATTTTAAGAAAAAAAACTGTCATAAAATACGAAATTATCATAACGTGGAATCGTAACATGGGCACAAGCCAATTGGCGGGATACGAAATTATCAAAACGTGGAACTGTAACATGGGTACAAGCCAATTGGCGAGAAAATTCATCATACATTATTTGTAAATATACAGGCGAACCTAAAGACCTTTTAATTTTTCTATTACGGGCAAAGCCGTGCGGGTGCCACTAGTAAATACATAAAACTGCAAACATAATTTAACGATCTAGGATGAACGAATTAGTTTAACCTCATTTATAACCACATAAACATACTGTGTTTAATAAGATTTTGCGAAATTGTTAAGTTTATTTTTCACAAACTATTTAATTGATTCTGCTTATTACAATTCATGCAAGAAAATTAACTAATATTTACATGCTCAGATATTTCGGTGGATTTTTTCAAGTACTTATGCTCACTTTAGCAGGCATTATTTTAAATCAGCGCATTCTAAAATTTTTCGCCAGCGAGTCCTTTTCATGGTTCAATATCCAATGCGGACCCCTGTTATTAAAGTGATAGATATTTGTAGCTTCGTATTAACTGAATTTGATCATATTAACCAGCACCAATTAGAGGGGAACATCACCATTTAAAAACAGCACCAGGTATAAAGTTTACGCTGCTTGACTGTACTTACAAATTCTAGAGTAAAAAAATAAACAATAGGCAACAAAGGAATCAAAATTCAAAATTGAACTTCGAATTATTTGGAGGAGTGAGGCTGTTGTAACTGGCACAGTTTTTAGTTTATTAGGTTTAATTTTTTATAGCGGGAGTCAATTATCAGATTCAGCATCTACAAAACTTCGATAATTAGATTCAGTGATTACATAGTTTTAAAATCCAGATTTCAATAGGTAGGTTGTGGCAAAGGGAAGAACAGGCCTTGCTTTTGCAACGAAAGATTGATTTTTTTTTTTTTTTTGGACAAAACCAAAAATTAGAGTAAGTATCCTGAAAGATTGGTTTCAAGGTACAGTCTTATGCTATGTCTATCAAGCATTCATATTCACATGATGACAGACTGCGTGGTTTTGTCGAAGCAGAAAATTCTTGTTTTGTGGACAACACCAAAAATGAGGGCAAATATCCTGGAAGATGGATTTCAAGGTCGTCTTATGCTATGTCTATCAAGCATTCATATTCACATGATGACAGACTGCGTCGTTTTGTCGAAGCAGAAAATTCTTGTTTCGTGGACAACACCAAAAATGAGGGTAAGTATCTTGGAAGATAGATTTCAAGGTAGTCTTATGCTATATCTATCAAGCATTCATATTCACACGATGACAGATTGCTTGGTTTTGTCGAATCACAAAACGCCTTGATCACCTATGCATGATCTTACAATATCATTTTTTTTTTTTTCAGATGTCGGAAAGTAATGCTTGCTCAAAGCTTTCGCGAGTGCGAGATTGCCCACCCCTCCTGGCTTTGAAAAATTAAAGTTTTCACACATAAGTGAGCGTAGTTTTTGTTGTCTTCCAATAAAAATTGCATTAATTATACATCCTTTGCTCCCCTCCACCCTTCTCCCTGAAAAAAACAATTTTCTTTTTATACTGATGATAGTGGGACTCAACATTATATAAAAGTAAAAATCCTCCTCAGTCTGCCATTAAGCTTCTGAATAAAGTAATCAGCGATTTTGCTCACAGTTAACGAGCTATGTTCTATTGACATTCTAAAGGTAGACATAAAAAAGTCCCTATCTTAAATAAAATCTTAGTTGTGAAAAAAAATAAAGAAAAAGAAAAGGTTGTAGAATTGTTTTGTTCTTTAGTCCTACAGCTCTACTGACCTTGTGCTATGCGTTGGAATAAAGAACCCTATTGTTCAGACGTGGCTGTCGGACAGATATAGAAGTTGGTTCTTTGCCGACGCAGCTGAATTACTCCCGACACACTTCAGAATAAGCAAGCAAACAAAAGCATATGGCTGCTTTGCAGCCATTTGGTGAAGGACCAAGAATTTACGAGAGCTAAACCTAAGAAGTGGAAGACGAGCTCGAAACTCTAGTAAATTTAATTCATTAAAAGTTTTTAATACTTTGTATTGCAATCAGGGACACCCCGAAACTTTTTCGGAGATTGAAAAGCCTCAATTTTCCGAATAAAACTCCACATTTTGCCGAATAGAACTCCTAATTCTGCCGAATGATGATAATGTAGCCGAATCTTTAGACCAAAATTGCCAAAAGAGGATAAATTTTGCGAGGTCATAGTGACTTCCCATTGAGGTGCTCCTGATTAAAATGGAACACTGATTAGTTGTGACATAAACAGATTCGGCAAACGGAAAATTCAAATGATTAGATAACCCTAAAAATGATTTGGATATGTTTTTTTAGGTAACTTCCGCCCAAGCTTAAGGCTGGTAACAGCAGTAGAGTCCCGAGTAGCATCAACTCATCGGCCGATGATCGGCCGTTCATCGAAATCCGATCAAACTTTGATCGGTCGATGATCGGCCGATGATCGGCTTCCGATGAGTTTTCATCGGAAATTGCTCCAATATGTCTCATCGGCAACAGTAGAATCCGATCATCGGAATCCGATGAATTTTGCTCCCTATACCGATGAAATTTGGAGCAATATACGAGCAGTGCTGTTCCGAGGCGATGAATTTTGGATAAAAATACGATGAGATTTGGAGCAATATACGAGCAGTGCTGTTCCGAGGCGATGAATTTTGGATGAAAATACGATGAAATTTGGAGCAATATACGAGCAGTGCTGTCGTTCCGAGGCAATGAATTTAGGATGAAAATACGATGAGAAGTAGTAACAACTACGATATAGAGACAAGCAAGCAGGAAAAAAAAATAACAGTGGGAAGAAAACTTGCAGGAGGGGTATTTTCGGATGACGTCATTTGGGAATTACTTAATATGTATTATTTTTTTAAATAACTTGTTCAATTAATTTCTAATTTAACAACTTTTGATGAGCGTGATTCATAAGTTCAATCTTAGTCGCTCTAGCCGGGAATCGAACCCTAGTCCTTTGGAATACGAGATTCATATGCTAAACACTAGACAAGTTATGCTCGCTCCATGGCGGAAAATAATGCATTAAATGGAAAATCATTTGTGGCGCCATCTATCGGGTGGCAAGGCCATGACACTTATGGCGCCAGCTAGTGAAGAGTCGGAGTCGGTAATTTTGGGAGTCAAATTGAACGGAGTGGAATAGTTTTGGAGATAGAGAGAAATCATTCAAGAGCCGGAGTCTCATTTTGTTCGCAATTCCAGTGAGGTAATCGGCGTTGGAATCGTGGAGTTAAAGTTGAATTGATTTTGCAGCAAATTGGAGTAAACCCTTCCAAAATCCAGGAGTCGGATTCGGAGTCAAAGTCTCAGTCATTTTTCCTCCGATTCTCAAACTTGAATGTTGATCCGTATAGCCTTACGTTTGATCAATAGTCGGATATTCGAATAATAAAATTTATCCTATTTTAACAGTTGGGAGATTTCCAAAAATTTTAGATTGGGAAAATTTTCATCGGAAAATTTGATCCCTACGATCTCTTTTTCCGATGAAATGTAGCTCGGCAAATTTTCATCGGAAAATTTGATCGTTAAGATCTCTTTTTCCGATGAAATGTAGCTCAGCAAATTTTCATCGGAAAACTTGATCGTTACGATTTCGTTTTTCGATGAAATTTCGCTCGGAAAATTTTCATCGGAAAATTTGATCGTTACGATCTCTTTTTCCGATGAAATGCAGCTCGGCAAATTTTCATCGGAAAATTTGATCGTTACGATCTCTTTTTTCGATAAAATGCAGCTCGGCAAATTTTCATCGGAAAATTTGATCGTTACGATCTCTTTTTCCGATGAAATGCAGCTCGGCAAATTTTCATCGGAAAATTTGATCGTTACGATCTCTTTTTCCGATGAAATGCAGATCGGCAAATTTTCATCGGAAGATTTGATCGTAACGATATAGTTTTCCGATAAAAAAACAGCTCATCGAAAACCGTTCTCGGATTCTGATCGCAACGATATCAGCGTGCATTACGCGATGAGTTTAGGAGGAGTCGATGATCGGCCGAGCAAAATCCGATGAGTTAATGCTACCTGGGGTACATATTTAAAATAGCGTTCTTAGAAATTAACTTTTTTTTTCTTAAACTTGTACTGATTTATTTTTTAAATTCTTAACCGATGGTATAACATACTAATTTAATACATGTAACATGTCACATTGTACTGCATAGTCCTTGATCTATCTATTTAACGTGTCAATCAATCAACTTTCGTCTGAATGAGCAGAGCTCTAATAATGTTCTATATTCTGAGGGTTTTTTACTGTTTTTGTTGTGAGGCAGACTATACCATTTATCTTGAAATCTGAGAGTCATGCATGATCATGAAGACTAATGAAGGCAATGAAGAAAGTTTAGCCACCATTGGAAATTACACAAAAACTTTCTGCAAAATTATTTTAAGCTAAGCTATTATTTTTATTCATACAATTTTAAGGGGCTGACCCGGCGCTAACAGGAATACGGACAAAGAAGGGGTCGTCAGAAATCGGAAAAAGATTTACTTCAAATTTATAAACTAGACAACTACTGAAAATTTTGCAAAAAAATATTTTTTTAATTATGAAATAAATAGTTTCATTTCTATTGACATTCTAAAGGTGCACAATCATGTGCACGGCCAAAAACGATTGCAAAGAAGATAATTCTGACATCATTGGAAATTCTTTTTTAAATCTTTCAACAAAGTTATTAAACTATAATTTATACTAACATTTAAAAGGTCTTGAAAGGGAACAAAGATAAGGATGAAAAATGGGTTGAGCTACAACTAGAAGTCGAGGAAAATCGTTTTCTCAAAGGTATGAACAAAAATACTTGTTTTCTCTAAACGGCCACTGAATCATGTATGGGTATTAACATAGATCAAAGCAAAGGAGATGTTTCAGTTCCACTGAAAATTTAGCAAAATGTCCTTGAAAACGATGACACTAAACAGCTTCATTTCTATTGGTATTCTAGAAGTCCTATACGTACACATCAGTCAAAGATAAGGAAAAAAATAGACGATTGGAAATTATTCAAAAAAATGTTACAAGTAAGCACTTTATACTTTTAAATACATACATCCTATTTTAAGTTATAATTATTATTAACAAAAAAAACTTTTTCTAAAATGTAATCGATTAAAATTTGTGCACTTTTTAAGTGGTAATTAACTAAACGTAATTTACTGAAGAAAAATCTCCACTCGATTAAAAATGGTAACAGAGTCGGGGTTTTTTTTTTCGGTATAGTTTTAATAAATGCAACTCATAAAATTAGTTTTTTAGTTAAAAATAATTGGAAATTGTAGATATTATGTGTTTCTAAATATTCGTGTTGTAATATTTTTTTCTGAAAACGACTTACATATTGGTCAGGAGGATGGCTTTTGAGAAATCAGTGTTATTGATTAGTCATTCCTAATTTGAGAAGAAAGGCGTTGCTGTTTTATGAGTCGACAACTTCATTTTCTTCACATGTCTGTGAATTATCAGTACATTTTTCTTAAAGAATAAATTCTAGTTTTTAAAAAAGTATTGCCACATATTTTCTTTTCAATTGAGAGGAAAAATATAAATTGAACCTTAAAACAATTATTTGTGATTAATTATTAAAATTGTTCCTTTGCTTTAACATTGCTTTCTGACGTTATGTCATGATTCATTCTTAAGCAACATCATTTGATAACTGAAGATTTGGCCATTACACAAGAATTTAAGACTCTGTTCAGATAAGAATTTCTTACATAAGACATTAACAATCTCGTGCAGTCAACTTTAAGTTATATTAAAAGTACCTGAAATTTCAAAAACATGCAATTATAATTACATTATTAATTATACTATTTTAGAGTTTCCGGCATTACATTGGTTTTGATACATTAAACTTTATTTTAAAATAGGTTCATTAAATTTAATAATAAAAAAGCAAACAGAGTTAAAATTAATAATTTAAAAAATCAGCCCTCCTCCCCTTTTCATCTCATAAGGGGACATGAAAGCAGTTTGTAATTATATGGAATAAAAAAAAAATGTGAACCTTATAAAGAAAGATTTTTTTAATCGTGTTTTTAAAATGTGACGAAACCGATGTTTTTGAAAACTAATAACATCCTTGGGGGAAAAAAGGCAAATTGAAATTCCTAAAAGTATTTAGATTTTATGAAATTTAAAAAATCAAAGAAGTCCATATCCAGAATGAATTTGTGCATAGATTTAGCTGTTTTAGTTCTTAATCGTGTTAGAGAATATTATTTATCCGATAAAATGAAACAAGAAAATGCTTTTATGCACCAACTAATTTTGCGACGCTTAAAAAATTTCAAATTTATGGTTGGAAAAGGTCTTCCTCATTTTTGAACTCAGTTTTACAATTGCTAAAAATATGTGAAAGCAGTTTCAATAATTTGATAAAATGTGAGCTTCAATTTCGTGAGTCAACGTTCAAAAGCGCGAGAAACATTTTTACAATCAATATAAATTCGTCTTCAATTACGACAATTTCGTCAAAAAGCTAAAACTTTCACAAAATATAAAAAGAGACTGGCTTCCAAACTTCAAAAAGTGATTTTGAGTTTATTTACAAGTTAAGTTCACACAAGAGATTTAAAACTTCCATCAAAACAAATTACATAAATAAGCGGCGTTTCAAGGCGAGAAAATTTCATTTACTGCAAAAAATCGGGAAGAGAAATATAATCTGCCATACATTTTCTCTTAATCTGCTAAAGGGTTAAAAGCATGCCGTTCTCAATCAACATTATAAATCTCGCTTTTGACAGCAGTGTACAAGTTGTTGCTGTACTTTAATGACTGCAACTTATCACGCGAATGAATGTTTCTCCTTTCTAGAGATTTTTTTTCGAACACCTAACTTTACAGATGACTCATGTTTATGATTAATTTGCAACAATTTCACACCAATTTCATTTTTCACACTCTGTTTGACATAAATGTTGGCAGAAGTATAAATCCAAATAGGATACTTTTAAAATGTTTTTCCCTCGATTTATTAAATTGTGCTTCTCTAAATATGAATAAACACTCGACATTTTGAAGTTAATTTCTCCCGATACATCGTTGCTTCTCTTTATTTGGAACTATGATCACACTGAAAAATAGAAGAAGTTTTTCCTCTTGCAAATGAATAAAGGATAGAGCGAAAAACAACATGGTATTGGAGCACAAATTTGAAAAATCACTACATGTACGTTTTTTGTAGCTACAAGGGCCCTTTTCAATATAGAGTAAGTTATAACACTACAAGGCTAAGCTGCAGTCACAAAAAAAAAATCTTTTATTCCTTCCAATTTTTGCTCTATCGTCTAATTATTATATTTACAATATAATGTCTAGTTTCTTACTTTCTAATTAAAATTATTCAATTTAAAACGTACCTTTCTGAGATGTTTTGACAGAAAACTTAGTCTCGGTGAACTAGTCTATTGTTTTTGTGACTGGTACGTACTAGTCACGTGACTTATTCCCGACGACTAGATTTCGGAACAGTAACTTCTTCAAATGAAAAGCACACAACTTTGATTTATATGAAAATCATGGGATATTCATCCCTATTTTTTTAGATAAAAAATTTGAAATTCTGACAAGAACTGCAAGCAATTTGAAAAATTAATCCTCGTCAAAACTTTGGCTAAAAAATAATGCTGTAATTTTTAGAAGGGTCGCCACCCCTCGAAACATTTGATTTGTTACGGTAAAAATAGTGCAAATATTATGAAAATTGATTTTGAAATACTTTTTTTAAGTGAATCCCCTAAAACTCCAAGGTTGATTCTCCCGAACATTTTTTTCAACTATAGATCTGATTTATACCCTTTTACAACACATCTATATCGCTATTGTAACAGAGTTAATCTTTCACCAATGTTATCTTGTACTCATTTAGCAGTCCAAAAATGTACAAGAGCTCAAAAATTGCAAAATTATGCTCTGTCAGTAGGGGAAACCCGGACAACGTGAATACCTTAACCTTTTCTTGATTATTGTCGTTTAGTCATAACGTTAGAAATTGAAACAAATGTTTATAATCATTCTTCATTTAATGAACTTACGTAATGCACTAACAGTTGTCCTTAATATTAATTACACTATTAGATATAAGACCAGTTTCAACAATGGCATGAATATACACTTTGCCCAACACCCCGGGTAAAGTGGATTCGGTACTTGGGCAAAGCGAACAACAACATTATTTGTCATAAAACTAAACATCAAAAATAAAATAACTATCGAAAATTAAAGGAACATATCCAAAAAAACATTTTTTGCTACAATGCTAATTATTGTAGTTATTACAAACAAATAAATCGAATTTAAAAATAAAATAAACTTAAAAAATTAAAACCTCATATTAAAAAACATTTTTCTACAATGTTAATTATTATAACAAATAAACTAAACTAAAAAAGTCAACACCCAAAATTTAGGAGCATATTTAAAAAAAAAATCTGCAACAATACTAATCATTGCAGCTATCACAAAGAAAATCATGACCACTTTCGAATGCTGAACACTTTTTATGACAACACTGAGAACAAATACGACATTGTATACAGTTTTACGTTGGCTGATCATCATCTTCAATGAACATTTCATCATAAAAAATGCACCTTACATCATCAAAGTTCTTTACTTCCTTCTTCTTATTATTCTCTTATGCAATCCTATGTTTTGTAGCAAAGATTTTTGATTTAGTATTTTTGGTAGTGGTCTTTTTAACAGTTTTCTGAGAAGCTTTAGTCGAAACATTGTCTAGTTACTTCATGATTGATTTTTCAAATTTTTGTTTCTGATTGTCCTTTACTAGAGTACTTGTCAGGAGTGTTGATCTCTGTAATTGGTTTAACAGGCTGAGGAATAGGTCGTAAAACTGAAGGACTGTAGTAGTTCTTAAAACATCTAAGTTTGGGTGAAGCGACCTTTGACTTATCCAGTTGTTTCAGATTCCATGAGAGTATACGGACGGTCTTCAAGGTCAGCATTGTCTTGAAATCTTAAAATTGAAGGACTTCCAGGTTCAGATGAAGTGACTTGTCATGACCGGACATAGTGTATATGGTATCCACTTTGCCCTTCAGGTACATTTTTGAGATTACGAAAAATTACTAAACAACCAGAGCATCAAAACTCGTCGTCTACGGATAGTTGAAAGCTACATAATCGTATATCAAATCCTACTATAACAAAGAACATGTCACAAATAGTATAGATGGAACCCTAACCTCTGTAAACTAATATGGTTTTCCCCAAAACATACTTTGTTTGGTCACATGACGCGAATTCGTCCCGACGTGTTTTTGCCGCACACGGAGTGGCAACAGGGGACCGTTGCTATGATAACATTCCTACATCACAACCGATCGCGTGAGCGAGAATCTCGATCTCGCAAGTTGATGAGCTTGGAATGACCGCCCTGTTTTCATCGCATGTACAAATAGTGCTGATTTTTCTCCTTTCTTACAGATGATAAATCTCATCATATTGATTATTATTTGTCAAATTATTCATTTATTTTGCTTTTTTTATTTCGTTTTATTGTTATTATATATATATATGGATTGGTTACCTTTACGTTACTGTTTTATAATTAAAATAGAAACGCTTAAATACGGCAATTACGACTGAGCATTCTCTAAAATATGAGACCTTCTTATGTTAAAACTGTTAAGTGAAGGTGTTTAGGATATGTTTTTCTTTTTCATTTTATTTCTTTTAAAGTAATTTTAGATTTTATACTTTTTTACTAAATATTAGTTTTAACAGTATCTTCTATGCAATTCTTTCACTCTCTTTGGAACAACCTAACATTATAAAGCAATCCTTCCTTTATGACGACCGATACAAAGAGTCCTGTTTGATATTCCATAGCTGCAATGTTATTTTCACGTACGTTAGAACGTCCAAACTGAATCGTTGCTTCCACAATATCTAAATAAAAGAATTAACCAATGTTTTCAACAAAAAAAGAAGGGAAAGCTCAAGTTTATATATATATATATATATATATATATATATATATATATATATATATATAGAGAGAGAGAGAGAGAGAGAGAGATAGCCGGTACAAATGGTTGGTGAACCTCTCCTCTGTCTTGTCATGGGGCAAGAGATTGTACTAGTAGCCATGGTAGGTGCTGCTATGCAGTTAACTTGTTAAAGTTTTTCCATCATGTGTAAATCTGACTGAAAACATACATTTTTTTGTGCATTTGCGTTATAACGACCTCTTGTTTTAACGACCGATTTCGTTTGAACGACAAAGCTCATCGTGACGAGTGTAGACTGTATTGCATTTGCTCCCATTCCGGACTGCATTGATATTTTATTATTTAATGGTTGTTTCATATATTATGTGTTTTTAAACAGAGCGATTCATTAGTGTTCCTGTGGAATGATTCTTAGAATGGAAAAAGGTTTCGATAAGGTAGACTGAAATGCATGCAAATTTATTGCATACAGTTTGACCGCGGATTGTATGTAATTTCGCAATCTGCCAAGTAAAGACTGTTCCATCTGAATTAATCTAGCAGGGGAGAAGGGAAAATAACGATGAGATTTTGATGCACGCGTTTTATAATGTCACTAGTGCCTTATTCATTTATTGCATTCTCTAAAATAAAGTAAGGGGAAACAAAAATAATTACCATGGAAACAACAAAAAGAAAAGAAAATATTTTCATTTCGTTCAGAAACGCAAGAGCAAAATGGTAAACTTTGGTGTGAATAAAGAAATCAATTAATTTTTGCCTTGAGAATATAGATCGAATATACTTTAGATTAAAAAAATGTTGCTGAGAGAGCAAATTTTCATTTTTACAAAACTAAAGCTAATTAATAGAAAGGCAAAAGTGCACATCTGTAGCAAATCAACTAACACCCCTATAAACTAATAGATACGTTCATTTCCGCCCTTAAACCGGCTATTAGCCTTTCCATATAATCGATGGTCAAACAGTACCAAAACATAGAACAATCACTTGACTGCTAGCCGGGATTGAGAAAGCTTGAACAGAAACGAGTTTAAGATTATTTATTTTTTATAATTATTACTTATTTTTTGATCTAAAAAATACTCTATACAGAAAAAGGGGAAATTAGGGGGTACAAAATACACAAATCGTAAAATTTTGTTTTTTTTTTTTATCATTTAAAAAAGTTTTTCTTTTTTTTTCCTCTTTAAAAGAACGTTTGAATCTTGTTTATATCTTAGTTTTAATGAAAGATATAATTATTTTTGTTGCATGCATTTAATTCATATTAATCTTTAATTTATAACTTTATACGCGTTTCTCTCCATGATGCAATATTTCCCGATTTTTTGGCACTGAAACCCTTATAAGTCAAGGTCTGATAAAGATAAAGTAACGAAATTTGGAGCATATCGTTTTAAAACAGTTTACTTTAATTTTTAATCGGCAAATTTAAAAACAAGCTTACTGCAAAAAATGTGATTAAAAAGAATTTTCAATTTTCTTCTTCAAATATATATTTTTTTTAATTAATATTTTTTAAATCGAAGAATAAAAATTAAAGCTTAGATATTTGTGCAAATTCTTTTGAAAAAATTTGAAAATTGACCAAAAAAATCTTGAGTTTTAGCAACCCATTTTTTAATAAGTTAAATTTAAAATAAAACATTTTTTTAGTGTTTATCTTGTGATTTTGCTTATGAAATAGATGGTGAATCAGTACAAAAAATTTCAAAACTCTAAACTGTTTATTTTTTTATTTTATTTTTTTATTTATTTTTTTATTTTTTTTTTATTATTTTCATTTTATTTATTTATTTATTTATTTATTTATTTATTTTTTTTTTTTTGAATCTGTGTTCCACATCCCCTATACTATAAAAAGGTACCTCTTACTTTAATTCTGGAACATACATCCGTTGTCTTCTAGGTTCATTATTTGCGTTCACCACTAAAACTGAGACAATTCCTCCCACTTAACTTTTAAATCAATGGACATTCACATTTAAACAATTTTTACTGTTTGTTGTTCGTCTTTGTTAACATGTTTTCTAAAAAATTAACTTTCCTAACGTTTCTGAAAATGAAAGAAAAATCTATCAAGAGCTCTTTTGCCACATTAAGCTCTTGCAATATCAATAGTGCTCGGTTTGCATATTTTAATGATCTTGATTTTTCTGTTTTCAGGAAAACCTAGCCGTTAAATAGCGCATGTTTCCAGATTTTAATCTACCAAATTTGGTCTTATTAGAACTGTGCGAGCAAAGTTGAAGCTCTAGGTTGCCAATAGTCAATAAGGTATGCACTGAGTGTGTTATATAAGCAATTTTTAATACGTAAACAGCAGCTATAGTGTTACTGGAAAACAAAAATAGTAAGATTGAAGAACTCGTTTTCAAATAATGTTTAGTCATTTTTTCCATTCTTGAAAAAACACAATTTTATTGGGGAAGATTTATTATTGAATTTAAGGAAAATATAATTTTTCCCAGTAATCAATGGACGATAATAAACTAAATTTTATGGTTTAAAAAGACCCTGACAATCCATAGAAATAAAAAAAAACTTAACCCTTTTCGGGAAAACCAGCACCCTTTTTGGAAAATCAAATAGTTTACTTTCAGTTGAAAGCAATCCAAGCTTTTTTTTTCATGTAAATTTTACATAAATACTAGATACATAATTTTGGAAAGTAGTTAGTAACCACAATCTACTACTTAACGTTCCTCATCGATATTATTATTTTCACTTATATTGGCGTTAAGTGTATCGTAGTAACATCGTTCATTTAATAAAAACATTAGTATAGTTTATTCCCAAAAGTTTCCAGTAATTTCTAATATCTCATATTTATTTATGTTTTTTTTTTTCTTTGCTTGTTTCATAGAGCTTTTTAAATTAAATTATTTATTTATTTCAAAATGGACGTAAGGGAAACATTTCCTCGTAGAGACTAACCATGTGATTTCAAGGAAGGTTGCAATTGGTTAAAGTTGTTTTAATCCCTTTCGGAACAAAGCGAACTTGGGATTTCTTTTACAGAAAACAACACGAATTTGATCATCTGTTTTCTATAAAACTAAATTTTGTTTGTAACTTCTACTTTATGTAAATTCATTGTTATGTATTCATTGTATGAGCATGCTACTTTTCTTTTCGAAAAAAACTTTTTCCTGAAACTTTTGTCCTAACGCCTTTTGGAAATTAATCCTCAATATTTTTTTTCATTTGCTGCATGCACATTATTCTTAATTTGTTATACTTGAAAATTCCTCTTTTTTGTTTTTTGTGAGGAATAAAAATTTACTGCACAAAAACTAAGGTAGTTTTGTAAATATTTATCAATATTTTGAATATTTGAACTGAAAATCATTTCAGTTTTTCAGTAAAATTTGGCAAATAGTTTTTTGAACAGATAGCATGTAAGCAGGGTGTTTGAAAAGACTCGCACTAATAAGGAATATTCATTCAAAAAAAAAGTTCAGATTTAGTGTCTTTCTTTTTATCCCTATTTCAAAAAGTGTTTCCACAACGTTAATCCCTTTCTACGTGGGAACCTTTCGTAGTTCTGGGTAAATTTAGACAATTTTCAACTTTGCAGAAGATACTAATGCAGTCAACTTTTATCTTCTTCGGGGGTTTCCACCCTGGGGGGAGAAGTCATGGAGCAGACTGGGCCATTGAAATGTTCAGAGGGGCTTGTTTTGAGGGGATTTTATCTGGCTCTCACTTTCGGGGGGGGGGGGGGGATCTTCGCGATATTTAGGAGATTGCGCCCTTACTCTTAGGGGGTGGGTGGGTACCACTGCCTTCTAGGAGAGAAGGATTTGACTATAGTATTGTTTATATGGATATAAGCTCTCTTAGTTAGCATTGGCAATATAGGGTAAAATTAAAAGCTCGGGGAGAGTTCACACTCAAAATCTCTTCTTCGTGCCGTAGGGTGTTTTTTCTTTCATAAACGCCATTTTAAGTTTTCAATGTAATCAACATTTACATGCCTTTACCTACGATTGGACGATTGAGAGAGGCAGTGAGATAAGGATCGGAGCGAAAAGGGATTATATATTTTTCTTAAATAATTTTTTTTTCTTTTTTTTCGGTATCAATGCAAGGCGTTATAAGCACCTTTTAAGTTAAAATGGTGTGTTCAATCATCTTCTCCGTGTGTTAAAAAATAATTTTAAAGCCAGAAATCTTTTCAAGTTTTAATAAATTAGGCACTTAAGAGATAATTGCAGTTTTAAACAGCATCTGCAGTATTATGCTATTGCGGCATATAAAGTAAAAAAATAAATCGCAAAAACTACTCATATGCTGAAATAAAATGAGAACGTAGTTAATAAACTAGCTAGCACTTTCATAAACAATTGAAATGTTTTTATTGCTAAACTTACAAAAGAAAAAAAGAGAAAAATATCCAGGAATAATAATTTTATTCATACAATTTGTAAAAGAATGTATTAAACAAAAAATCAGCACTGTCAACAAGTATGCTAATTACATAATTTAGATAGGTGTTACAATTATAAACGCAAAGATAGTAGTTGAATTATATAAATACAGCTCTTGATATCGAAAATCGTTTTTCATTTATCTTCTCAGACATCAGTTTTATGTTAACTTTTATGAAGCATGTACAATTTCATTTGGGTTTCACAAATATGAATATCGTTGTTATATTACAGTTTTTGCACGTTTTTGATGACTGTGCGGTTCCTGGTACTTGTGAAACTTGGATCGAAGAATTAGTTTCGTTTTCTTCGGCGTCTAAAGGTGGAACGTTTGGAACGCTGTGCCAGGATTTACTCTTCTGCCTTCTCTTCTTTCTTGGCTCCCAAAGCCCAGTCTGGTTTGGCCTGATGGTGTGCAATGAAGAATTCCAAAAATGCAAAATTCAAAAATGGAAAACAAAAGAAAATATCTTAATCAGATGAAAAATTCTCACAGAAGTGTCATCAAAATTTCAAAACAAAAAGTAAATGAAAAGTACGATCAAAAACAGAAAACAACTGATTAAAAGTAATGCTTCTTCAAATAGATTTTTAAAAAAGTTTTAAACGTGGTCCAGCTTATTTTCTTGACTTTTGCAATCAAATTGGTGCAGCTGTTCAGTAGGTAAAAACATCCAAAACATACTAATAAGAAACGATTTAAAAAAAAGAAAGAATAATAATATTGTATCCTCCTTTTCCCTAAAACTTGATCTTTTAATTATAATATTCATCAGAGCTGAATCGATTTTCATATTCATTTTCCGAAAATATTACATACTTTATTCTTTTTAGTTTACTTGCTGTGCAGTTTTTTTTTCCCAGCAAAGTTGATTATTTCTGAACTACATTTATTTCTGTCTGGTGGATTTCGCTTATTAATTTAAATATATTATATTATGAATCATTACTTGTGCCAAAAAAATTGTCACGTTACTTTCGTAGCATAAAAATTAGCCTCACCTTTTTTAATTTAAAAATTTGAACTTATGAGTACTGGAAGCGGTGAATTTATTTCTATTTTTATTTATAGAATGTTTTTGGCATAAATATTTCTTCGTGTTTATCTTTAAAATGTATTTGAAAACTTTAAGTATTCTATCGCTTAGATAATATTAGACGATGCAGGCTTTAGAAGTATTCCTCGTGTTTCTGCTTCTTTTAATTTTCCTTGACTGTCAATAATATGAAAATAAATGAATGTAAAGAGAAAAAGAAGAAAACAAAAGGTAGGAATATTCTTCTTTTAATACAGAAGAGTAAAATGCTATAACTTAAATAGCGGTAATATTAATTGCCATTAAGATATTTTAGCTCTAATTAAACTTTCACGTTTCACTTGGCAGGCTAATGAAATTCCTTTGCTTTTAATTTCAGAAAAACATTCAATGCACTAAATATAAAACTGAAAATATTACTGATTTGCTATTTTCTGCTAATATTTTTGAACGGAAGTTATGAGTGAATACGGAAATTTTTAGCTTACCTGTACAGAGTACGGATGAGGGATACGTGAAATATTGTTTGCTTATTGTATAGTTTATTATTAAAATTAAAATTTGCTTCATAATTTCAAAAAAAGAAGAAAAAGAAGAAGTAGGCTGCAATGTGACAAAAATGAAGAAAACAACAAAATGCATGTAGGAAAAACAGTAAGTATTGAAACAAAATAAAATTTTTCATGTAGTGGGTAAAATAGCAATATACAGAGAACGGCACAGACATACGAAAAAATACCCACACCATTAAAAGAAAAGGTTTTCACAAAATGAAGGACCACATTAAAAACAAAGCAAAACATTGAAAAGGATCGCTTTTTTTTTGAATCGTCTAGAAAAAGAACTAAAAATGTTTTGTTCTCTAAAATGTACTTACTGTACAGTGACATTCTGAAGAAAAATATTTGCAAAAATTAAACTTTTTGCCGCATCAGAAAAAAAGCTTCGTGTTAAGACTTTTTTAAGAAAAAAGTGTAATTTTTCAAAACTTTTGCTAAAAGAATTTATTGTCGAAAACTTGAAATTGGCTGATTACATAGGCAAGATTTTTTTTTGCGTTCAGTGGGCAATAGTGAGTGGACCAATCACAGAAGATCAACGGGCTACTTGTTTGCCCATTCGGGGGCTTTTTTCTGTGGAACAGAGAAAGAAGTTTTATTATTCTTAGAAATTTTCAAAAGCAATTTCATTGCATTGAATGTACAAAAAGTTATTAAATATAAATATAAGGTAATTGAAAATATGCAATACAAACGCTGTTAAATTAAAATTAGTGTTATTATGTAAAACGTAAAGTATTTACAGATATTTTTTTTTTTTGCTTGACATAAGGATTATTATTAAGAAAAAATATTAATGTAATTTTTAAATATGAATTATTTTTGTTAAATTGATTTGTTATTTAATAGTTACGTTTCATAAATGAAAGATGATTATACGGGCTAACTTTGTGTAAGATAAAATGATTTAGGATTTTAACCGGTGAGCAGTTTAGAGGAGTAAAATTAGGGTGAAACGAAAGGAAAAGGCTTGAAGTCAGGTGAGTGGGAAACACATCGAAACTATCACACATTATGATCATAGTTAAATTGAAAGAAGATACTGTTGACTAGAATAATAAGTAATGAATCTTTACATTGCTTGTTATAAAGAAGTTAAACCACTCTTTGAAATAAGAAGATTACTACGGATGGTTTACGTGTTATCAATTTAACTATGTTCTTGGACGACAGTTCAAGACATATATCACAAAAATACATCACACTATAAGAAAAGAGACAGAAAAGAGTATCTGACCTCTTTCACTTCCTCATCAAGCTTAAATTTTGTGGATGGTCCTACGGATTTCAAGTTGGCTCGGAAGTCATTGTCTGCTTTCTTGGCAGCTCGCATCAATTTCTCGAATCTAAATTAGATGGTGTATAGATTAGTACTTCGCTAGAAAAAATAAACATTTTTTCTTTCTGTCAAACAGAATGAACGTAGAGTCAAATTATTGAAAAAAGCAGGAGGAATGTCTGCTGATAACGATATTTCTTCAACAGCATGAGAAGAGTTGTACTTACTTAGCATTCTGACGTTGATTTTGAAATGATTTGGTTTTTTACCAAATTAAGGCATTAATTTCATTAAACGTTTTCACTGTTTTGTATGTTGATCGATCAAACTCAGTTAAGATGCTTTAGTTTAAGCTATCGTAAAAAGTAGTTACGCTTCGCATCTCGTGCTTATGCAACACTAAAGAATTGTAGTCTATGAATGGTTTCTTTTTTCTTTCTCAATGTTTTGAAATAAATTTCAGTTTTGGCAAATATGTTCATGACTCCTATGGTGAGTGAGCAAAAGAACCGTTTCAGTAACGCTGTCCAATTTAATTCATTCATTACTTCTCTTCGTATGTCTGTGTAAAACTTAATTATATTTAATTCAAAACGCCTGTAGTTTCGTATCTTGCGAACATGTAAAATAACCAAAAGGTAAGCATTTCCAATGACTTTCTTATAAATTTAATAAACCGTAACTGTAATCTCTCTTATTGTGCTGGCCCCGATTAAGAAATCTGGGGATCCTATGCCAAACACTTTTTACGGTGGCTCCTGTAGACAAACCTTGCTGTTTTAGCTGTTTGGGGGCCCTAAAAAGCGGGGAGCCTAGACCACTGCAAAGTTGATTTATTCAGTAATCAGGCCCTGTTATTGGGTTTAAATTCTGAGTTTGTTAAAATATTGTCAATTGAAAAAAATAATGTATGATTAAAATTGTATACTCACTTTCCTTGTTCGAATCGAGAGATCTTCTTCAGAGGTGGTTTGATGCTGTGTGAGAAAGATATGTGTTAGGGGTTACTCCAATTAACAATTGTTAATTATTTATTGCTACACTATTTTATAAAAATATAAAAACACCTCGGTACATTGGTTTAAAATACAAAAAGAGAGGGAAGGTTCATATGCATTTCTGTAGGAATAAATGACGTTTAAAAAATTGTGCTCGTGTTCTTTTCTCTCACTTTCCAGTGATACCAAATTGAAGCGTTCTAACAAACACTGTGTTCCACAGGACCATTTTCTAAGTGCAAAGGAAGAGGAGAGGCTCCTCTATATTGCTGTAATTTGGAAGGAGCTTTTATAATTGCGTGCAAGTTATTTTCTATCCCTTTTGTCTGTGTGATGCTAGTCCGATGGATTATTTAAGATGGAGCATGCTATGTATGATGTGTTATTGTTTCCTTTCCATGGTGCACTTCCTTTAATGACATAACATGTAACCGAACCAAAGTACCTCACAACTTTCCAAGGTTTTAAACATATTTCTGCAAAACATGCTTCTTTTAGTGTTGAAAAAATCTTTTCAACATGAAACAAAAGCAATGACTATGAAGAAACGTCATAAAGTGACTGTCTGTGGACCTTTTGGAGATTGGATATACATCTTAATTTGATGATAAAATTAAGAAGTTAACCCATTTTCTTCAATATCCAGCGGAACCTTTTTTTATACTGTCAATATCTGGTATGGTTCCTATGGAACCCAAAGACGAACCACTGGTGAGATTTCTAGTGTTTAACTCTGTATCGGTCCGCAAGAGACTGGAAGAATGTTTTCATTCTAAGGTATGTTTAGACTTTGTTTATTTATTTTTTCTTTTTCCTTTTACAGATTCCTGTCAGTTATTGTCATTAACATTTCAAACTTCAGCAGCCAACAAAAATATATAAATAACACGGCAGATATAAGTAAAGGTTTTTCTTTATCTCTATTTCGTTATACTTATAAATTTAATAATATAAATACAAAAACTGTTTCTGTTAGAAACATGAGGCAATATTTTAGTTCTGTTTTAATTAGAAATATATTTACCATTCCTGCAATGCTATGTTTCACCAAAGCATAATTTTATGCTTAATCCATTAAAATTCCTGATTCCATACTTTTAACAGAGTTTAGAACACTGGCTGTTGATCTCTAAAAATTATCTTTCATATATTACATTTAGGGAAGGGAGATGGGATGGTTTAAAATGACTTCGTGGTGTTGCAAATTTAATGCATAATTTAATTTTGCACCCCGAAATTTCTCTCAATTAACTAAAAATATACATAAAGTGATATGAGTTTTAAAATATAACTACTAACGCGGAAAAAAGTAGACGTGCCCACACATTGATGCTATTAATGTGCATTAATTTAATCTGTCTAATTTTGAATCTTTTGGTTAGAAATTTCCATATTATGCTTTTTCCAAACCTTTATCAGCTTGAAGATACCATTTCGGTCACAATTATTACCATCAAGTTTGTCTCCTCCGCAACTTGATGAGCTGTGATATTTAATCTGACTTTTAGATAATCAGAAATTAGAAGTGCTAACAAAATAAACTTACAATTTGCCTCTCAAGTCGTTGACTTGCATGTTCAATTCATTAATCTGAAAAATATCACATAATATCAAAAGATATAAACATTTATATACACATATTTCATGTTTGTGTGTCAAAAATTTAGAGCTTGATTTTACTTTTTAAAATGTACCTTCTTTTAAAGTAAACAAAGGTCAGAAAAATATACATTTGTTAAAATCTCCACAAAAAAAGCTATCCTTTAATTATATTACGAAAATAAGAACATGAAATACTGATTCGGAGCTTGAATTTCCGAAATCTGTACTATACAGAAATCTCTGAAATATGATAAGTTATAAAATATAACTTTACTACTCACTTCTCTTATACATTTATAATTTAAAAATAAATGCTTTATTCAAACACATGAAGCTGAAATTTTAACAATTAGTTGCTTAAAAGTTTCGATTAAAAGATGAAATTTTGATGCTGTTTTATATTAATTGGCTTAGATCTGTTAATACATGTTTAAAATGACGATATTAATTATATAAAATGCTATCGAATAGATATAGTTTGAGAAATATATATATTTTAAAACATTCTGAAATATTACAGATTAAAACTTATAATTTTAACGCACACATTAATATAAAAAATAATAAAATAATAAATATTTTAATCAAATATTAACACATAATATAAGTCTGCGAGTTTAACAATTAGGATATAAAAGATCTTTTTAGCAGATGAATCTGTTATGCTGTTTTGTATTCTTAGTGTCGATCTGTTAATACACGTTTAAACAAAGATATTAAGAACATATAATAATCAGCACATTTAGTTTTTCAAAATATATACGATTCAAAAAGCTCTAAAATATTTTTAATTACAAAAGCATTTTACCACACATTTGATATTTTTCATTTTTTAAATAAATAAATGCTTCAATTAAATGTTAACACATCATTTGAGTATGAAATTTCAATAATTAGATGTATAGTTCTAATTAAGAGATAAAGCTTTCATGCTGTTTTGCATTCATTAGGATTGATCTGTAAGCGTTAATGTTTTTATTGTGCCCAAAACAATCTCTAGCTGCAATGCTTAAAAGTATCTTTCATTTAAAATAGACAGTGTTGATTCGTTTTTTATTAGTTGATAAACTATTTTATAGCTTTCTGTTACCCAGCATTTTATAGTTTTCTTTACCCTGTTCTGTTATTTTCCCATTTTTATGCATCTCAGTCAAATTTGTGCCGCACCACATTGCTTTTGCTTAAATCAGATTTGATAATATTGTAGTGTTTTCAAGTACAAATGGTCATCAAATGAAGTAAATTTGAAAAAGCTCTCAATGGCAAAATACTATAATTGTATAGGCAGCCGCCAAGGGTGTTAGATTATTATTTTTTACCCTTCTTGACAGAAAATATTGTATTTTTTCTACAAGACATCTTTTTCATCTAAGTAACTTTTATTTTCATGCATCTTATAAAAGGATGGATATATTATTTCGAAATCGCCCTATGTTAGCTTACTCTAAACGAGATGCTTTATGACAGAGAGAGACTACTGCAGGGACATTTTGTGAGCTGCACATACGCAGGGCTAAATGCAAGATTCAATCCTAAAAAATACTACTTAAGCGGTTGTAATACATATGGAAAATGGGGTGAAATTTGTATTTCTTTTGTGATAAAGCACTAAGTATTTTCAATGTCTAAAGGAAAAGCAAACCCCAAATATCAAATCAGTTTTGCCACTGGCCAATTGAAAGGCAATTCTTCTAAATGAGAGAATATTTTCTAATGTTTACATTTTTTTGATGCAATTCCAAGGATTTAAAATACACAGAACCTAATATCATTTTAGATTGCTATTAAAAATCGTTTTCTCTTATTCGTCTATGGAAAAAAATTATTCTAATTGTAGAGAGTATTTTTACTGACAGATTTTAAATTTAGGTCTACACGTCACTCATGAGTATTATCATAGAATTTAGCGACAGACTGCAATGTTATGGTATAAATAAACTGACCTTGTACTCCTTGTGCCTTGAGTCATATTCCATGTCGTATTTTTCACTTTCCAGTTTAACGATACGGTCATGATATTCTTTGCAGATTTGCATTAGTTCAGCTGTAAAAAGCGGGTGGAGGGAAATGGCAAAATATTGAAAATATTATTATAGTTAAATAAGCCAATTAGTTATTGTGCGATACAATGACAATCACAAAATGGTACATGGTGAAATGATTAATACAAAAGCATGTGAAAAGCTGTGAAGCAACGTAGTAAGGGGGAGCAGCTATTTCATCTAGTCAAAGTTTGCTTTTTGTGTTTACCGCATTCTGAAATTCTGAAACCTTTTTGTGGATTCGCAGACGTTTTCGAAGTTATAAAATTTTAGGAGTAATCTAGCAAAAAGAACGCATTCATTTTGTAGAAAAACTCTTTTTTTTTCGATTTTTTTTTCATCTTTCAGGTGATTATAATCAAGCCCCCAATGTTCCAGTGGTCCAAATGAAACAAATTCCACTTTAAAACAAAAGAGTAGATTTTGACTTTTCGATCCAAAGGTAACAAATTTGTATCCCTACAATTTTCCTTTCGAACAAAAAAGAATACATCCAGATTGAATCTGTTGAACGATTTTTTTTCCTAAAGTGTACTTCCAAAATCTCAAACTTTTATTCCACTAAGTTTTAGGTTCAAGTATTTCAATATGAGGATATCAGCTGGTGATACATTAGAGTTTTGGTAAAATTGGAGCTATAAACAATCAAGTTTTCGTCCAAAAGATCACATTCACAAAGTTAAAATAGCGATATCTCCTTGATTTTTCTACGCGAAAACTGCTTGCTCTGGGACAGAATCTGTTATGTCTTCGCTCTAAATTGCGTATCCAGAAAATATGTTAATACTATTTTGCTGTTAGCCTAATTCGTTTTTTCAACCTCCTGAACACGTTTGAAAAATGGATATGTTCCTTTTTGATGCATTAGTCCTCATTTGCGAGGGAAAATTTTTATTCACTCTTAACTCACATTTGCTATTAGGAAATTAAAATGGTTAACGTCATAATGAAAGTCAGGAACTGAAATGGATTGTGACAGAGATCGAATTTTAACCCAAGGCATTCTCATATTGTTGGTTTTTGCATAATTTAACTTACACGCCCTCTGTCAATCAATCGTTCACTTATTGGTTTGCATTAATCTCATCATCAAAAAATATTTTCATCTAGAGGATCATAATTTGTTGACTACGCAATGACATCATACCATAAATATGGAATGGATAAATCCTCACATGTGGGTGATTGCCCTTGTTACATCTATTGCAACAAATCAGCAAGTCAATGTCGTAATTTGGTACTCAATATCTAAGAAATTCGGTTCCGAAACTTTTGAAAAAATTAATTCTTGTTCTTGCTGTCGATCTTATGTTTTGATGCTAGGCTCATATTGTACTTTGCATTCAGTTTCTGTGTATTTTTGCGCAGAGAGCTTAACCACGATGAACTTTTGTGCTTCTCGAAAATGTAACAGTTTATTGCTTTATTTTGAGTGGAAATATTGCGTGGTTAATAACTATTTTATTATACAGATTGTATTATATTTTCCATAGGAGAACGAATTGAAAACTTTGAGAATTTGACGAAGTTTCAGTACAAATTATAAACCGAAGCATGTAAATGTAGAAATTTTCGATAACAGAAGGTCAAAACATTCCACAAGATAAAAGTAGGAGTTGTTTTCCTTTCAATGTAAAATATACTAAATACAGCAAATCTTTGGAAGTGTTCACCTTAGTTATGCAAAAGCAAACTTTGCTGATGAAACAACAAAGTTTATGTGCGCAAAAAATTTCACAACAAAAATAATGTCACAAAACTCTAAACTAAACAGTGCCAATCAGCAAAACAAAAAACGGCAGAGTCAAAATTAAAAAAAAAATGAAACAAGCGTGAGAGTCGTAAGCAATAAAAAAAATCATACAACAGCAAAACAAAACAAAATGGTGACGTTGGTTATCAACGACCCATACCACAAATTCTTTCTGTCTCACAGCATACTCCAGATCATATTTAGCATCTTCTAATGACACAATCCTCTGATGGTATTCTTTACAGATGGCCTGCAGTGCAGCTGCAGTCCGCGGAGGAAGGAATCGAAGGAGTTTGGAGGAAGAGGAAGAAAGTTCAGGGGAAAGATAAAATAGGAGAAAATTTTAATTATTTTCTGAGAAAAAAATAAGATGGGGGGCTTCATATCTCCCATCTTAGATTCGATAGTAAAATAGTAAATGCGAGTTGGGAAAGAGGGACGAAAAAAATGCCTCTTGTTTGGAAATTGAATGATTCTGGGTCATCCCATCTGGTGGAACGGGACATTTTTCAGTACATTTTGTGTTATAAATACAAATAAAACAAGGTAGAAAAAAAAATTTTTTTGGTAGCAACAGTAAGGATTTGTCATAACAATTCCGCAGAACATAAAATTTCTCGTTTTTAAATACAATAATTGATGAATACGTAATAAAATGCCCGTGACGGAATTGGACTCACATGGGTATCTTTCCATCACGGTCATTTTATTGCATGTCGTTCAGTTATTTTTGTCAAACTGACTAACTTTTGATGTTCTACATAGTTCTTATGACAAAACTTTACAGTTGCTATCAAAAATAAAATTTCTAGCTTGTATTATTTGTATTTATGAAACAAAGTCTTGTGACAAAACTACTCAAAATGTCCCATTACGTCACATGGAAAATGGCCCTTCTGTAAAACATTTTACTTTTCTCATTTCGCTTCCGTGAAAAAAAATCGTCAATATGATATATTTGACGCAATGCATTTGCAGTTTATCTAATTCATATGACACATTTTTTTTAGGAAACATCAACATCAAATTAAAAGTAAATTTCTCTGTTTCAACTTTTTAGAAAAATATTTCATTTTAAATGAAATTCATACTTGAGCATAATAACTCCAGGTGAATTTTTCATTTAAAATTTTGCGTTTTTGCTCAAATGTTTTTCCTAAACAATAATTGGGAAAATTTCAAGCTTGATTTATCATTTATTTTACTTGGGTTTCGTGTCAAATTTAATTTTTCAATAGCTTCGCTTTGGATTAAAATAGCATTATCTTTTCTCAGTTATTCAAAATCAAACTTCAAATATTTTTTTCGTTCATTTTTTAATTTATGAATGCGGGGTAAAAAAAAAGGATTTATAAGTTATGACTTTTTTTTTTACAAAGTTAGTTTCTGAGCTGCTACGTTTAGGAAACTTACAAAGTAGATAAAACCTTGCCTGCATGGTTTTATCAAGCGTTTATCAAGTTTTTATCAAGTTTTATCTTTTTATCTATGGTTTTATCAAGTTTTATCTTTTGAGCATTTCATTTAATTAATTTTATCTACTTTTTTGAGATTTTTTTAAATTAAAGAAACGCATAGGAAACGACTGAAGTTTTGAGAACAATTACTAAGTTCAGCATGGTTACATTACAACATTCGATTAAAATAAAAATAAAGCGTATCAAGATTGAAACAATAAAAATCACCATTGATTTTTGTCTCTATTTGCATGTTTGAGAAAAGTTTAACTATCCGTAATGAAAATACTGAAAAATACTTGAACGAAAATAGGGGTACCATTTGAATTTTTCACATTAATAAAAACTGCCAAAATAAGCTTGAAACATTAATTTTGCGCTGTTTTTTTACAAGCATTCTTTTCGTCCCTCGTTACAAAGAACGATATTTTAAAATCAAAATAGTGTCTAGGATTTTTACATCATCTACTTCCTATCAAATTTTGAACAAAACGCTTGTTCAAAACAACAATGTTAGAACAACGAATTTCAGAAACCTGCTTTTGAAATAATACTTTGAAAAATCCGAAACACTATGCCTAATTACGCTTAGAAACGTTTTCCACAATTGACATTTAAAAGTGAAAAGAAGAGGAAATAAACACATACACAAAAAATACTTCTCACACATTCGAAGAGGAATGTGAAATGAAATATTTAACAGAAAAGCATATACAAAACAATTAACAAAATAAGCTTAACTATAGGTCAGAAATTCAAAACATAAATAACAAACAATCACAGTGTAATAATTTTTTCCTATGTGTTATTACTTTCACCCAATGATCATTATTAAAGCTATAACCAGTTGAATACGAAACAAACAAGTACAAAAATTGGATAACAGAAATGAAGCATGAAATGATGCAAATCGAAATAATTTCAGTAACAATTAAACAAAATCACTTGTTTATATTTCATCTATTGATGAAAAAGTGCTTTTTACTAAGCTTAATATGACTGTTAATAATTTTCCGTTACACAAATAAGTTCAAACCTTCGCACATATTTGCTGAAGAAGACTACCTCCCAAAACTTCTTTATTTTGCACTTGCGTGTGAATTTGTTTTCAGTTAAATATTGATGGGAGCATTTGTGTTATCATTAATATCATATACATCAGATAATATACGATAGATGTTTTGTTTTCGTAGAACTTATAACAAAATATTAGCTACTAACATTAAATTAATTATCGATTTTTTATATTTTATCTATGCAATCAAACATCAATTTGATGAAATTAATTATGCACAGAAACCTGTTTTTATACGCCAGATAGCTACCGCAAAAAAAAAAATTGTTCAAAATTTCACCAGTAGCTATAAAAAGTTGTTTTCGCAACAGAATTAAAAAATATTTTTTAATGTGGTGTATAGGCACCGCACAAAAAAAGTCTCACACAGAAAACAACCCAAAAACTTACGAAATGGCTAGGAATTGCTTCTTTAAACGAAATCAAAATATACCAAGTAATGATAATTTTGCCAAATAGTCGGACAAAATTTCTCGAATAAGGAAATGTTTGGGAGGTCAAAGAGTGACTTCCCATCGAGGTGCTCCTGTGGTCACTTGAAGATACTACCCATTAAACCTCACACTCATTTTATAAACAAATTTGTCAATTGAGTCCCAATCTGGTTGAAATTTTCATTCACAGCACAAAAAAAATTTCGCCCAAAAAAAGATCGCACAAAAACAGATTTTAGTGTGAAATTAAGTCTTCTGTTTCACGTAATCCCTGATTTAATAAAATCCTCAGCTCAAAATTTTCTCTAAATTTCCTTTTGAAAACGTGGTAAAAGTAATTAACTAAGAAATGGTAGGATGTGTTTCTTTTCTTGGTATACAATTTTAACTGAGAATATTAAAATACTTATAATTACTTATAAATACTTATAAAATTATCAAATTACGTCCCCAATATAAACAAAAATGCATACCGTAAATAGTTCAGAATTTCGCAGTTACGAAACTTTACATGAAATTTAGAAAAAAAAAACACTTCTATGAAAGTAATTTCATCTCCAGATGTTCAGGAGATATTTGTGAGCTAATATTCCTTAGTGAAGCAATTATGTATATCAATAAATTAATATTTGTATAAAGCTTAACTTCAAACTGTTCATATTCAAATTAAAAGAAAAAGTCGTGATTAAACAAATGCAGCTGTTTTACAAACCTTTATTTAAATACAGTCGAGCCCGCTTATTATAATATCGGTTAAAAAAAATCCTGCCTAATGTAGAACAGGATATACACCGGCAGTTCAGTCAATTGCAACCGAGGACTGCAGTTTCGTGCTTATTAGCCCTCATCAGCCCGGCATAGGAAAGGGACTGAGCTGGAGGTAGAAAACTTCATAAGGAAACCAAGAGTGCCAAAGAAACTGGTAGCTTATTGAGGTTTTCCACTTCCAGCTCAGTCACTTTCCTATGTCGGGCTGATGAGTGCTAATAAGCACGAAACTGCTGTCCTCGGCTGGAATTGACTGTGCTGGCGGGGTATAATCCTGCATTTCTGATTTAGCCCTGGATATAGGGCAGTAACGTACTGAATGATGAAATACAGTTTCAATGCACCAAACCAATGTAATGTGTTATTTTGATTCCGGTTAATGGAATATCCCGCTTGTTAGAATATTTTTTCGTGATAAAATGGCTATTCTATTTAGCGGTTTCGACTGCAGATTCAACGGGATCTTTTGTTGTACTATCATCAACTATTGTGTATTAGCTTCCATAATTTTGCCCTTCTTTTTATCAAAATTTTCAAAACCCTAAATACAATTTTACTTTCTTCCTATTTCTACCAATGTACTTATATATAAAGTTTATCCAGCACAGAAAAGCGATTTTTTTAGCTGAGTAAGGTTTGATAACTACTTATACATCTTTTCTAATAATAAAGCGGAAAGTCTCTCTGTCTGGATGTCTGTGACGCGCATAGCGCCTAGAACGTTCCTCCGATTTTCATGAAATTTGGCACAAAGTTAGTTTGTAGCATGGAGGTGTGCACCTCGAAGCGATTTTGGAAAATTCGATTTTATTCTTCTTTTATTTCAATTTTAAGAACATTTTCCGGACCAACATTATCATAAGATGGACGAGTAAATTACGAAATTATCATCACATGAAATAGAAGAACGAATGAACATAGCCAATTGGTGAAAAATTCGTCATCCGTTATTTGTAAATATACAGGCGAACCGAATGATCTTTTAATTTTTAACTACGGGCAAAGCCGTGCGGGTGCCACTAGTTAAAAATAAAATAGCAGCATAATCTAAAATTACTACAAATCTTTCCGTATTGAATAATTGTAACCACACTGGAGATCCTTATTTTTTTACACTTGAAAGCATACAAACATATTGGTTTTTACCTTCATTAACATCTTCCAAGTTCTTTGGTGGTCCACACCTCTGGGCGATGGTCTTTTTCCTTTCTTCTGCTTTCCTTTCTTGTTCCTTCTTCAACTCTTCAGCAGCCTTTTTCCTCAACAAGGTCTAAAAAAGTATGTTGACAAAGTATGATGCTTATCGCAGTTTTTAACATTATTTCTTTTGATAAAAAAAAACATGTAAGACTATTGACTTAAGTGTGAAACGTTTCACTAGACTGTAATAGAAAATTCTTAACTTAATTTTAATAACAGAAGATGGCGCCAGAACATTTGACCCCAATGATCGAAAATTCTCCACAGGCGCAAGGACATTTGCTACTTTGAGCAAATATTATAGGCATGCACTAGCCAATTAGCATTTTCTGAGTACCTAGAAGTGTATTCGAGAAGAAGTGAAAATATTGAATTAAAATAGTGATTTTAGTAATAAATAAAAGAAGTAATGTAAAAATTAAATAAAGTGCGGGTGTGCGATAGTGATAAATATAGCTTACTAAATATCCAGAATATGTGTACTAACTGAATTAAACAAATTTATGCGTGATTGGCTAATTTCGATTTTCGGGATTACTTACCACTTATTTGTTTTTAAGTTTTAATTTTGATAACTATTTTACACTTTATATGTTAAAAAAGTACAAACTATTTACTTTTTGTTTAAAATCAGGAACTGTTAGTGCCTTTAGCTTAAATAGGTTTGGCATTTCACTATTTCTTCAAGAGTTTGACTTTAAAAGAGAAAGATTTTTTTTTTAATGTTTGTACATTTTTCAAATTTAGTTTAAATAATCACCTACCCTGAGCTTCTTCTTGCGGGTGGGGGTCATGAAACCCTTCTTTTTGCCACCTTTGGCTGCTTGGGCCTGAGCCTCCAGTCGGGCTCTGACCTCAGCTTTCTTCCGATCCTTCTCCTCCTGTATCCGTTTTTGCTCCTGAAAAAAAAATACAAAATGTCGGGTTTATTATTATCACATCGGATGGTAAATAAAATTTAATCAAGAAATGTGCAAACAAAATTTAATAAAATTTTCAAAACTGCCTATGTTTAAACTGAAATTTTATCTGAATGAATAAGATATATTTAGTCAGTCAATCGCAAGAAAATTGGAAATTAATTTCATTTAAGTAAGTTTTGAAGTCAATTTGTTTTTTAACCTTCTTTAAAAAAAGATTTTAAAATGCGTAAATAAGTTTAAAATGTACTTACATCACTGGAAGTCCAAAGAAGAGAGAAGAGTTCATGGGAAAGAAAGAAAGAAAAGAAGAAATATTATTAATACATTAAATGATATTTTAATACTGCCTAGTGCATATGTACTAACAATAACTTAGTAATATTTTAATATAGAAAATTTTATGCGCACTTTGAATATACTGTGATAACTCTTCCTACTGCCCAATGTTAAAATCGACTGTGAGGAAGAAGAATTAATTTTGTTTCTCTTTCTTTTAAATTTTTCTTTCCTTATTTATTTTGAAGCATTAACTTTTATCATCACATGTTTGGGAAGAGCATTAGTAATTAAGGTAGTTTATTTCTTATTTCATGCGAAGTTAATGCCTCGCCGTTAAGGTCAAACTTAAATGGAGATATTTTTTTTTAATTTTAACTTTATTTCCAGACTGGTTGCTTCAAACTTAATAATATATATACATACTTGTAAAATAATTAAAATATATATATTAAATATACATTTTTAATTATTTAATATATTTAAAATTTTGAATATATATTTAAAATTTTAAAAGTATCGACGCCTTTTTTCTCAGAGTTTCTCATTCGTGCAATAAATTTGCTTTGATATCTAGGTTTACTTTTAATTTTGAGCTCGAAAATGTTTATTCTGATAGGCTGATAGACAGCTTTGCCCTTTTTTTTTTTCACCACTGTTATTATTGAGCAGTTAAAGCATCATATTCGTCTCTCGTAAAGAGACTTTTCAATAATGTTCTTTAAAAAGCTGGTTTTCATTCTTTGCATTTTTGTCACGTCTTTACCAGAATTTGAACACATGGACCGATGCTCGCACATGTGCAAATATTGAAACTTCAATCATCTTATACATTGAAAAAAGTATTTTTTCATGTATCTTCAAGTGTTCTTTATTGTAGCAAAAATTTAGAAACAAACATCCTTAATTATCACGTAGAGTTCGCCATCTCTTATTCAGATTTATGATTGATTGTCGTATTGAATATCCCTTGTAAAGTAAAAAAAGGTGCTTGAGATTTAGTTGTTGAATAATATAGTTTCGTGCAATTTAATTACTGTTGATACAAGGAACTACTACATGAATGAAATTTATGAGTGAGATCTTAAATGCAAGAAAACGTATGATACTGTCTCTACTTTATTTCTAATTTCAAGTTACCACTTTTAAAAAAAATTGATTTAATCTTCTTAAAACTGGAATGTTTTTTTTTCTGCTTCTTAGACTACTAGATAAAAGTAAATAAAAATTGAGAGGCCTAACACTTTTCGAGCATGAGATCCCCCAAAGATTTTTTTGTCACGAATCTGATATTTTTTCTGTCAAAATGTTTAATTAGTTAAAAAACAAGGTATAGTTGAGCTATTGAACATTAGTAATTATTTAACTTCATAAAAATTATAGTATTAAAATAGTGTTCAGTATATCAAAAAGTGGAACATATTACGACTCCTCTCAAATAAATTAAAATAATGATGCAAATTTCAAGTTCTGAGCACAAAACATAAAAAGGGAGCGCAATTGAACTGAGAAACATTTTTTGGGGGCCCACTCTCGTGTGATTACAGAAGTCAATCTCTTAGGCACGGAATCCATAAGGATTTGCAACAGTTTTGTTGGTTATTTTATGGAAAAGCGGAGTCTGTTTAGTGGAATATCGGATACAACAATGTCTCGCTTAATATAATAAAATTTCAGGATACTGTACCGTTGATGCAGGTTATTTTCATCCGGGATAATAGAATATCGCGCTTATTAGAATAAATTTTCGTGGCAAATTGTCTATTGCATTAAGCACTCGAATGTACCAAACTTCTCTTAATGTTTCCTTACTTTTATTTTCTGCATTTGAGCTTAAAATATTTGTTTAATTTCAAATTTCATTTTTTGTGCCTCATTTTCACAAAATGATAGATTTCTCACACTTGCAGTATTTTTCACCAGTACTGTATGCAAGGATCATTAAAAACATTTTAATGCGTTGGGATTCTGAGAGTTAAAACTCATAACTGACCTAGTTATGGCATTAGAACACAAGTAAAGTAAAATATGGTAGTTCTTTATTCAATATGTAGTTTTCAGCTATTCCTCTGATTTGTGCAAACGTAAAAATTTCTGAGCGAAGTGAAACCTTACTATCTTCGGAAAGTAAAAGAAGGTCCCGATCTTTCTAAAAATAGCATCAGACAAGCCAGACGAAGTGTTTCATTTTTTAAAAGACACCAAGCAGAATTCTCGAGTGGAGAGTGTTCAGTAAAGGTTAATTTTGCTGAATTTTCATCTGTAGTAAATTTAAATAATTGAAATGTGCATATTAAGCAGTGAAAAGCAAAGGAATGTAAGAGGACATTTTCAAGTTTTTAGCAAAACACGTTTAAAGCTCCGGTCCTAGGTAGGCTTTTACTGAGAAGATTTTCTAAATTATTTTTTATAGCAGCACCTTCCAAGGCTGCTATTACTATCTCTTGTCCCAAAACAGAGGAAAGGTTTTCTTACTATTTGTACTAATTATCTTCATTTTTTTATTTTAGTACTTACATCTCTTTGCTTCTCACTGCCACATATGTATAATGTTATTTCTTGTTAATGCTCATTAAAACTGTTTCGGGATTTTCTCACTTACAGATGACCAATATTTTTTACCAAGTGTTCCTCGATGTACGTACTTTTTTTTTTTTTTTTTTTTGAAGTATTAGGGGGTTCGGAACATAATGTCGTTAATTCAAGACCAAACTTTTTGACAAATATAAATTGTAAATCAATGGTATGATTATCCTCGTTATCAATAAATTTTGTCATATAGTGTGCGGATTTTCAGTCTCGGATAGGACTGGAGATTGGAGATTTGCCAAATTTTCGGGTTTTTTTCTGCTTAGTGACCGGCCTGAAGATAAATCAGGTGATGCAATGTCAACGAAGTTACTACCAGCGATTGCCAGTCGAAAAAACGTCGTTCTGAAATATGATTATGCAAGACACGATCAAAACGAAAGCTGAGGAAAAAAAAAACATTGCAAAGAGTCTCCCCTTACCCACCGTATTTATTCGACATTGGACCATCTGATTTCTCTTTACTCCAATTGCCATGTGACAAAAGCAACTTTGAAGAATTCTCGAGGTCCAAAACCATCTGGTTTTTATCCATCCAGAATTGTTGCTTTGCTTATTATATGGCTAAGTTGTAACTAACGTGGGTATCCATCACGTAGTAACATCCACGTGAGTGACGTCATTGATTAAAATTTTCAAAAAAAAAAAAAAAAAAAAAAAGCCGTATTAAAAACTACTTGCTGGAAAAAAAAACGACTTTGTACTTTAAAGTCTCACTAAAATTTAAGTCAATAAGGTTTTTTTGGGAATCGTTCATTAATGTTTCATACTTACACCTAACATCAAATTCATTAACAAGAAAAAATAATAATATCAAACCGTACGTCTAAGTATTTCGATACTTTTCATTATATAGTGTAACAGTAGTTAACTTGTCATCTGTTTCTTCGATTCCTATTTTAAGACACATCAAATATATATATATATATATATATATATATATATATATATATATATATATATATATATATATATATATATATATATATATATATATTTTACAGGACTCTCATTATATCTACAATTTTCTGAAATAATTGTAAAGGATAGCAATGTTTCATCAACTTACTCTGCCATGATTTATCTGGTTAGAGGCCCAAATGTGATGGGACCTAGAAGCAAAAAGCATAGTTAGAAGTGCATTGCAACTACGATTTTAACTGCAACACAAAAACAACAAGTGTAAACTTTTTCAAATAAGGTTCAGTTACGTACGAAAATATTATTTGAGCATGAAAACTAACATTTTACTGCAGTAAGTTACCGTCTCTAAGCCAGGGCTAACGCAACTTATTGATAAATGCCCAAGAATAAGATCAATTTTCGAACAATAATACAAGTTCAATTGTCGAACCTCACCATGCTGCGGACACTCGCTGGTGAGATAAATTTAATTTTATCTACCAGCTTGGTGGTGCTCTCAGCTTCAATGAGATGACGCCTGCCTCCGCACGGTTATTCACTAATCTAGACTGAAGAGTTCTAATAAGAACGAAACTGCAGTCTCTGGATGTGATAACTGAGCTGTTTGTTATATTGCATGTGGTTCTGCCTGAGCCCTAGCTTAGGGGCGGTAACTTACTGCTAAATAACAATAGAGATGCCTGATAAGCGGTTTCAAGAATAGAGCTGAAGGTAGAAGATAAATAAATCTAAAATTGAGAAAAGGGATCTAATTTATTAGCATTTCCCCATGATAAAAGCAAGGATGCCCCGATAAAAGGGCACGAGAGGTCACTGTGATCTCCCAAAAATCTCCTTATTCGACAATTTTTTTCGGACGATTCAGTAGATTTGAGACACAATAGCAATATTGAAAATTTTAAACCCCTGAATGTCACTTTTTATGTAACTTATAAACTATAAGGGCTTAATTGTTTTGTCAAATGCTTATATTTTTATGAATTAAATTACCCTATAAAACAAAAAACAATTTTAGTATTCATGCAACTCCTGGAAAGAGCTTTACTTGCATACATAGATTATATATATATATATATATATATAAGTTACACTTTTATTTTAAGAATGTCAGACAGACTAGATTTTCTTAGTTTCTGTTATTTTATTTCCTCGAGTAAAACTAGACACAGCAAAAAGAAATAAAAACCGAAAAACTATTCCAGACTTTTGGCACATTTCCTCGTTACACTAAAATTAATCGAGTTTAAAAACTTTGAATGTGCAAGGAAGGCTGTTGAACGCATAACATGTCTTTGACGTCGGCGAAATATTTCTCTATTTTTGCTTGTTTATTTTTATTCAGGAAGAGCTGGCATCTCACTTTTCTTTTAAAAAAAAGAAATCACAACAAAATCTGATTTCAGTGCTTGCGTAAAGTAACAGTAGTCATATGCAGAAGTACGAAGCACAGTGCTGCCATGGACAAGTAAAGGGCAGTAACTGCAAATTTTTCATTTTTCATTTGTATTTGCATTTTTGTTTTCATTAGCTTTATTGTACAAGCTTGCTTATTTCGTTTCCGTGGAAAAAAGATATAATTCCAACATTTCCCTGTTGTTATTATTGACTCCAAAACGTGTTTCTTGAAATATCTCGAAATCTCATTTCCGCAAATTCTTTTTACTTCCTTTTACGAAGTAAAGAATTGTATTCGAGAAAACATTTTCACCCAAAAATCCGCCTTAATTTCCATTTTGCTCGCCCCCGAATGAATATTGAGCTCTTTTTCAACCCGATCACACGTGGATATATGCCAAAAAACGTATAGACACCCGAAATATTCATTTTGACGATCACCGAATTAATTACAACGAGTTTTTTCGTGACATCTGTACGTTTGGTACGTAGATAGTAGGATCTAGTTGTGCACCTCCCCTTTTGGTTGCAATCGGATGTTCCAAAGTGGGTCTTTTACACCTTCTTGGAGGGAAATCATTGTTAATTTCAATGCAAACTCAAGTGGTGTTATAATTTGGCAAACCACTTAGAGATATATCGCCAAGCTTTTGGGTCGCTGAATTTTTTCGTCGACTTGGCGACAAATTTAGCAGGGTTTTTTTTTTTTAATCTGTTTTCATTTTGACCACTATTAGCGAGATTTAGAGTTAACCATTGAATCACTTTAAAATGTCCAATATTGAAAAATCTGTATAAAATGTTTTTTTGCTTCAGTTCGCAACAAATAATGGAGTCATTTCACGTAACTGACCTAATTTTTTATATCGTACCCACTCGACCACCTCCGATTTCGATGAAATTTTACAGAGGGGTGATGCTTTAGAAACTAACCTTATGCAAATTTTAAGCTTCCTAGATCCAAATCCTGAGGATCTAGGATCTCCGAAGAATGTGATCCAAAATAGCGGATCAGCTTTTTGTGTCAAGTTGCCAGATTCAGACTAAGTTCACAGAAAATTTTATCATACTGAAAGCCTGAAAATTTAAGCACCTAAATTACAATTTGCAGTTAATATATTCAAGTATTTTTGTGAATTTGAGCTCGTTATATTTCGTGTAGCATGCGCGTGAACGTGTAAAAAAGCGCAATGTGGAAAATTTTCTTGAATTTCAGGTTGTCATAAAATCTGAACAAAAATTAATCAAACGCTCATGCTTCGTTATTCCTCTGTAAAAATACTTGTTTTTAATGGGTTACAGTTGCAGAGCTTAAATATCTATTTTCTAAAAGATATTGACATCCAAAGTGGCTATCAAAACCGTTCAAGTGAAAAATAGCCTATTTTCAAAGCGCTATAGCAAAAGTTTGTCTCCTCAGATCTTTTTTCCTTAAAACCATTAGAAAGAACAGATTTTTTTTCTTTCAAAAGAAGTTTGATGGTGTTCTTTCGTTTAAGGATGAAAAAGTGAGCTTAAAATTCGGACTGTCGTAACGAATTGCAATGTTTAAGAGCAAGTTGCAGAAAATTTTATGCCACTGGAAGCCTAAAATTTTAGGGGCTCAAAGTACTTTTGGTTGTCAATACGGCCTAGTATTTTTATGAGTTTGAGTTCATTAATTTTTATGTAGCATGCATGCAAAGTCGCAAGAAAAACACAGTGAAGAAACTTTTTCATGGATTTTTGAATGTCATAAATTCTGAACAAAAATGATTCAAAAGCTCGTACTTTGTAATTCTATTGTTAATTTACATGTTTTTAATTGTTTATAGTTGCAAAGCGTAAATATTGATTTTTCTGAAAGATATTGGCATCCAAAGTGGCTGTCAAAATAGTTCACATGAAAAATAGCCTATTTTTAATGCGCTGTAAGTCAACTTTGTTACCTTGCATCTTCTTGTCGTTGGCACTATTAGAAAGAACTTTTTTTCCCGATAAAATAGTTTTTCATTACGATGGTGTTCTTTCTGATAAGCGCAAAAAAAGAGCTTAAATAACTGTTTGTCGTTTGCAAGAAAGTATCGTTCTAGAATAAATGAATGGTGAATGCCGTGGACACCGACTAATAGGGATTTTGCAACTGTTATTAGTCAGAAATAGGTTTTTAATTCTCTTCTTAAAAGTACTTTAGCAAATTAAATGTGTTTGAAACAGAAAAATATCCTGTTCTGGAAGCAAACTGATACATCAGACAGAACAAGAAAATTAAGTTATTCTATCATATTTCATTTGCAAAGTGAACTTTTTTTCAGAAGTCAGAAAAAGGAGCCATGAAAAACAGCCTAGAGAAGTTTTTGGGTAGGACCTGCTGGATGGGGGGGGGGCGACGTGCGGAGTCGGATGGCGCCTGAAAATTTTTGAGCTTTGCTTTTATTTAATGTTGTAGCCAAATATTACAATTTTTGCAATTTTGAAAGTGAACATTTTCAAGTTTTGAATAAAATGCGTTTAAAGATAAGGTCCTAGGTAGGCTTTCATTGAAAGGTTTTTCTAAATCATGCTGTATAGCAGCACCTACAAGGACTACATGTTCCATCTCTTGCCCTAAAGCAAGGGAGAAGTTCACCTACCATTTGTACTGGTTACCTTCTAATTTAATTTTGGTACTTGCATCCCGTTGCTTCTAACTGATTAAATTTGTCTTTTAAAAACGAATTTCTGACAAATTGGCTCCAAATTTGCTACAATCATTTTCAATTCGTTTGGAAGATTAGATACGGAACATTTTAGTACTATTGCACACATCAACGCTTCATATGGATCAGTTTTGTGGGTCCCATGCGACCCGCGAGCTGTAAGTTGGACACCACTGGCTAAAAACACTCTTTGTCAATTCACCTTTGTAACAGTAGCAGTGAATAATTCGATAAAACTGATGGACCACATATGGTCCGATAACCTTAGGTTGAGTAAAAATGGCTAAAACCTTTTCAAATCATTCAAAAATTATCAAAATTAGTTCCCTCATTTAGGAGCTACGTTGCCACAGAGAGATACACAGATTCACACATACACGCGTAACACTTATAACCCCCTATCTTTTGCACCTAGGATTAATTTAGTGCAGTTAAGTATACAATAACATAAAGAGTTACAAATTAATCCGATTTAAATTCAATAATGTTTTTGGAAGACAGTTTTCTAACTTTCTGACTTCTTTCTTTTTCATTTCGTTGAATATAACGACACATTGCATATACTCAAGAAATGCAATTTAATATTGATGTCTCGTTGAGGATCGCAAAACCTTTTTCGAATTCCTCTGGGCATTTTTTTTTTTTAACCAGTATAAGCCTTTCCTTTATTTGTGCAGGGATTCGCCTGCTGTAAAAAATGGCTTTAAAAGCTGCCGTTTTTTAATCGTCATTTGGGTTTATTACGCAAAACATGGAAAATGCTAGAAAATTCCGATAACAAAACAATTTTTTTTTAAACTGCTCAAAATTGTTAAAACTTCTGAAAAACAAAAGTTTTCTTTTTTTACGTATGCCTAACAACTAACGTCAACAACGACCAAATAAAGATAAAACCTGCAGTTTTTAAGCTACAAATCTAAGAAAAATCAACTTTATTGTTCTTATTTTAATGCGGATGTAGAACCCTCTCAAGCATTTTAGCAGTTTCTTCCTTGAAAACTCGTATATGTTTATATATTTAACCATTAAAGAAGGATTTTAACCTTCTCCGAAAGAAATTCTTTGAACCAAGTTTTTCTTCTTAAAAAAAGAATTATTCGTCAGACTTTGGGAGAAATGTTTTTAACCCACACTAAACAGCTAACCTAAAAATCATATCCAAGAAGATCACTGGAGAAGGCAGAAGAAAATAGGAGCATGCGGATGTTTAAAAATAGATCTCATCTTCCTCCTCCTTTTCTCTTACAGCTAAATAAGGTGGGCTTAGAATGCAACAGAAGCGGAGATTGGGTTTTAGCTACGCTAAGCACATACTAACGAATTTGATTGTCTCGTCGGAATGAACTCTTGTCCCAAGTGTAATTAAGAATTCAATTTAAATGTAATTGTTTTCATATTTTTGGGGAAAATTAGATCAAAGTCAAATTATATATCTAAAAAAGAAATGTATGTCATGAGAACAATTTAAAGTTCACGTTTTGCTCATTTAAGTTGAACCTCAACTGATGAAAAGATTTAAATTTTAAATCATGGGAATCATGTATATATTATTTATTTTCTTGATATTATTTTAATTTTTAAATAATTGACAAGAACCTCAGTTTATTTTATTTTTCCGTTAATAAAAAACCTGGTTTAAACAATTTTTGTGCATAAAGTTACAATTAGGAAAATTATAAAACACTGTTGCACGTTTCTTCGCTGTCAAGTGTTACTAAACTAATTATTTTTTTGCTTAAAGAAGCATCTTTTTTTTTTCAGGTTTATCTAAATGATTTTATTAAAAGTGTTATTTTTTTTTAATTTAATACTAGAAAATCACCTGTCAAGATATGAGGGGTGAAAATTGCTTCTACATTTGAACGAAGCAATTGCCTTTTGGGTGATATTTTGATAGTTGAAATTTTAAACCTAACTCCAGTGCATTAACCCAAAACTCCAGGAGATAGCATCCATTGTTGACCACTTTTTCGTTTCTTCATTCCCCTAAAATGACACAGTCTTACCAGTAAAACAGTTAAGTTATTGGATCCTGTTCAGCTTCGTCACAATAAAGCCTTTCCTTGATGTTAACATTACCAAAACACATTATCAAATTATTATTTCATCTCGCTAGTTTCATTGTTGATGACGTCAGTAGCGTTACTCGATCATTGGCTATTACATATATATGAGTATTGTTTAGTTATCTGTACAGGGTTGAAACGTTTTCTTTTGTCTTTAGGGTAGGGTGGGGCTAGTTGAGCATAGGGGCACGTTGAGCAATCGATATATCTCGAAAACTATTCACTATACGTGTTGGCATCAAATGGCGGAAAGAAAGGGTTATGGGAGAGGAACTCATTGCGTGATCTTCAATTGCAGCTCACAAATGAGTGAAATATACGTGCACATTATTTATTTTGTGACAAAAAAGTTAAAAACTCATTTGTCGCAAGTTTTCATCTGTATTAGTCCAATGTTATCTGTTTTCTGTCAGACAAGTTTTATACTTTCATAAATTTACTGTACTTTTGATATGTATTGAGATTCTGGGTATAATTCGTACTTTTTTTTATTTGTAATCTCACTTTGATTTTAAAATTTTGGTTTGGGTTTAAATGGGCAAGTATTGCTCAATTACCTCCGCGATTTAAAACAAAAGTAGTAATATATTTTTTGCTTTTGTTTGGATGCGGACTTATAAAAGTAAAACTTACACGATGTTCTTACACTACTGACGACTTGAATAATACTGCAAAGGCTGTCAATGATGAGGGAAAAAGTGTGGATTCCGCCGCAAAAGAATTCGGTATCAAACGGATGATTTTGACAAGATTTTTGAAGAAACTATAAGATGGTGATTCATCCATGGGTAATAATAAACCAAATCAAGTTTTTTCTTCCCAACAAGAGGACTCTATAAAAAAAATAGTACTTGCTGCAAATGGTATCAATCTATTACGGATATTCCCCAAAAGACATTCGTTGCCTTGCTTACGAGTGTAATGTTAAATTTAACCTTAAAATTTCATCTGCCTGGACTCCAAATAAAACGGCCGGAAAAGATTGACTTACAAAGTTTTTAAAACGAAATTCGGAACTATCCATCTGAAAACCAGAACCATTTCAGTTAATTCGAAAAAAAAATATACTTTTAGGTTTGTTGATTTGTCACTGAAAGACTATAAATAAATAGTTGATAGTCAAAGAGAAATTTTATTTCATCTCTAGTTATACTTGCCCCATACCCTTGCTGAACTTACCCCATCTATGGGGTACGTTGAGCAAGTTTGACTTTTTGCATTCCGACAGCTGTAGCTCTTAAACGTGTGCTATTAGCAACAAATTACTATGGACACTTTTGAAAAGGGATACATTACTAAGCCATCAGGTTGCATAACAATCGATTGAGACTTATCGTTGAGGAGTCGCTGAAGTGAAAAATTGCTCTACTGCTTTTTTGAATGCAGCATCTTTTATGAGATAACATTATCCCTTGA
The DNA here is from genome assembly GCF_026930045.1 of Uloborus diversus. Lineage (NCBI taxonomy): Eukaryota > Metazoa > Arthropoda > Arachnida > Araneae > Uloboridae > Uloborus > Uloborus diversus. Next base: position 71,017,901 of record NC_072731.1, on the reverse strand, counting down.
GGAACAAGGGGAGTCAGTCATGCGAGTAAGTTACTGCTCGTATTGGGATTCGTGAAATTGAGAGTTAGGGAAACGGGGAACTCTCTCTATCTCTCTCTTTCTGTGGTGTGTGTGCGCGCGCGCAGGTAACAAGAAGTGCAACATCACACATTTTTTTTTCTAATACCATTATAATTATGAAAAGCAGCATGACATCTGACAAGAGGAGAAGAGGGGGTAACATGAGCGTAGCCAGGATTCCCATTAGGACGGGGCAAGCAAAGGCGCAACAAGATAGTACTTTTCAATTCCTCCCCCCCCCCCTGCTTGTGCAGACCGCCTCAGAAATTGCTTGAAATTATACTATGAAATGTTCTTTTTCCCTAAACATTTTATACTATTTTTGGTCAGATGAGGGCAGAAAAAACGGGTATGTGTCTCTCTCTCTCTCTCTCTGATTTTTTTCGAAATTGAAATACTAAAATTGAAACTCTAAATTATCTTTGTTGACATTTGTAGGGGTGTGAGTCAGAGGTTCTATTCTAGGGAGGGACAGCTGCCCCTCCTTGCACATCCTCTGCCTACGCCCATGTGAGATAAGATTAAATGTGGCACTTTGTGACAAAGGGAAACAAGTTTGTTAAAAAAAAAAAAATGTGATTTTTTTCAATGAATATTCCCTTAAACCAAATGATCAAAAGGATCGAGACAATCAAATTAGAGTATTGAAGGCATCAATCCTTCAAACGAAATGTACGACTTTAAGTAAAAAACAAAAGAAAAGGATAAGAAGCAGAAATGAAAGGAATTCACTAAAAAATGTAAGTGAGTTAATTTCCTCTGAGCTGGAACAAATATTAAAGAATATTAAAAACCCCTCTGAGAATGAAGAAGACAAGCTCAGCACAAAAAGCGATAACGAAACGTTGATGTGAAAAGTTCTGTCAAGAGGAAAGAAAGGATTTCATAACAACTGAGTACTTGATCGTAAGATACTTGTTTTCCGTCTGGTTGATTGCTAGAAGAAATATAAGATATTTTGAAGACCAAGTAGATTTTCTGAAGAGTGGTGTGGGAATTTTCTCCCAAGGCTATTTCAAGGACTTTTAGTAGTCCTCTCAAACATAATTTAAGCTTTGCAAAAATATTACTAGAATTCTACTAAGCCAAACAACATGAATATAAGGAAAAAATTGCTTTTGGTAGTGAGTTTTAGCTTTAATATGTAATTTCATGAAGCCATTATTTTTACTTTTTTACCGTTGTTGGTGATTTTTGCATTTCAATATATCTTCGTTGTACGAGTAGCAGTCTATTTTATGTTGTAATAACGTTTTTAAATTTTTTAAGTTAAGTTCTTTATAACGTTTTAGTAAATTTTTCCCATTTTTTACTTCCTTTTACAAAAAAGGAATTATTGTAGGGTAGACCGGGGCACATTTAAAAGGATTTTTTTTCAATGAATTTTTTTTTTTTTTTTTTGCTTGAACCTAGAAAATTTTAGACATTGTGGTTTTATGAAGCAGTTAATGAAGTCAAAATTTGTATATTCAGTTGTTGCTCAGCTTGTGTTTTTAACCATAAAAAAAAAATATTTTTTTTGAGTTCAAGTCGGTTGCGTAAATTTTCCCCGAACATGGTACGTTTACGCATCGAGTGGGGTACGTTCACGCACATAAAAAATGATACCAAATAGTAAGTGAAATGGATATTTAACCTTTTTTTTAGATTTATTAGATTTTTATTAGATTTTGAATTTATTAAATAAAATAGATTTTATTTATCTTAAAACACTTTAAAAATTAGAAAATCACAAATAATTAATTAAAGATCATTTCATAGACTAAACTAAAATCATAGGACTTATTGCTAATTAAAAACAGAAACTATTTATTCATCTTCTTCATCACTGTTAGATTTTACTAACAAAAATAAAGTATTTCTTTTCACATACTTGTCATGGTACTGCGTTTTGACATCGAAGACGTTGAACCCTGTCCTGTCCTTTCTTCGATTAGTTGTGTCCTATAAACAATTGATGCAAGCGTAATTCTTTACTTCGTAAACAGAATTGTTCATTAATTTCCTTTTTACAGAGTGTACCAACTTTTCTCTGTAGCAGGTTTCAGTTTCATACTTTTTTCTTTGATATCTTCTATTTCTTCTTCAATAAAAACTTGTAAATTTTAAAGTAATTTCTCCTTTTTTTTTTTTTTTTTGTTCTGCCCATTTTGTTTCTTTTTTTTGTAGCTTTTAACTGCTCTTGTCTAAGGGCTTGTTTAATCGGAGTATCAGTTAGGATTGTGACCATCCTCTTTTTTTTTCCTGGTCCTATACTTTGGTCCAACTTTTTCTGATGGTCTCAATTGTCCGTTATGTGATAGGGTAGTCCATATGTGATGATGTGGAAGGCTTACTTGTAAAAAACCTTTGAATTATTGATAAACCTTTTCATTATTTTGACATCTAACGTGGTTCTGTTTGAATGTAATGACTTACTATCTTTAAAATAAAGAAAATGTATCAGAGGCTAAATAGTGTATAAAGTTAAAGCTGAACAAGCATCAAGACATCGCTCTATGATTGTAAGCTATAAGATACAATCTTTTACTTAATTTAAAATGAATGGTTATTTTTAAAATTAAATAACCTGGAAATACTAAAGGTTTGAAACAGTGCAGAGCGAAAAAAGCGTGCGAGGCCCGTTTAGAAGTAAGACACAGTAAGAACGTGCGTAAATGTGCCCCGATGAAAATGCGTAAACGTGCCCCGTCGGAAAGTTTGGCTTTACTTTTACCGTGCAAAAATAATTTTAAAACTTTTCTGTCCATACAAAAACCATTGTCAAAAAAAGGTAAAGTTTTGCTATGTTTTACGTGTTTTTTTTTGTTTTTAGCAAAGTATTATTCATTCACAATAAGCTTCAAAACGTTCAACACAAAATTTACTCGTCTTGGTAGAAAACAGATTTTCCTATCCGCATGCTAAACCGACGCTCGACTGATGCTCAAAAACTTGTGAGAATATTTGCTAGGGAGCAGCATCAATCTGCTATGACTGTTGGCTCTCCAGTTATAGCTCGTTTTTGAAAAAGGAGTCTGCGTAAACATAACTAATGCGTAAACGTGCCCCGGTCTACCCTATTAACGGAAAAAAAATCACTTAAAAATCGACCTGAATTTCCATTTTGCTCACCCCAGAACGAATGTTGAGGTTTTTTTTTTTTTTTTTTTTTTTTTTTTTTTTTTTTTTTTTTCCCCGACCCGACGACACTTGTATATATACCAAAGAACGTATATACGCCCGAAATATCCATTTTGACGATTCCCGAGTTAATTACAAGGAGCTTTCTCGTGACGTCTGTATGTACGAATGTATGTGCGATATGCGTATGTACGTATGTGCGTATGTGCATGCGTATGTATGTCGCTTGACTCAGGGATGGTATGTCCTAAAAGTTGAAATTTGGTACGTAGACTTCTAGTGGGATCTAGTTGTGCACCTTCCCTTTTGGTTGCATTCGGATGTTTCTAAAGGGGTCTTCTGCACCTTTTTTGGGGGAAATTATTGTTAGTTTCGGTGCAAACTCAAGTGGTGTAATAATTTGACAGATATTTAGCGATATACTGCCAACCTTCTGGTTGTCAAGTTTTTTGGCCAATTTGGCGTCAAATCTGGCTATTTTTTTTACAAAATAGCTACTATGAAATAAAATTATATGCTTCTTCCTTGATATTGAGTATTAAATGACATTACATGGAATTAGAAGCTGTTTCTTCGCTTATTTGACTTAATTTTGTCATCAGCATATGATTTACAACATCTATATATGTAACAATGGCTGCATGTGTTTGTGAGTGCGCGCGTGCTTGTATGATCCTTATGCTACAAATTCTCAGTGAACGTCGTATACCTGCCAAAATTAGGACAGGGGTCCTTTGATGAATTTACTGAATTGTTTTTCTGGAATTTACATAAATGACTTCTCCACCTCCCCCCCCCCCCTCCTCAATGGGGGCGAAAGTCAGAAAATTCGTGTAATGGAATTTATACGCATATTAACACAACAATGATTCATTTTTTAGAATATTACAAAACTCTAAAGCGGTATAAATTTTAATTTCGAATTATAATGCTGTTTGTTTTCAACACTTTGATAGAAAAATTTTTCCCCTTTTATTTAATCCTGATTGTTGACAATAGACACAACTTTTACTTTCAAGGTAGACCATGCAAGGCTGGGCAACCAACTAGTATGGAGTCTGCCTCTATCCATATTTATCAGAGAGGGGAGGGGGGGGGAGGTGACACGACACCCAAAGCGGATTTAAAAATTTGTAAGAACTATAATACATTTAAAGTTCTAAAACTGTCCTTCAACAAATCTTTAATTACTTTTATGTTATCAAATTCCAAAATATAGCACAATATTTGCATTCTTACATGCACGTCTAGGACAAACATTGCATACAATTCAATCCCAATTTATAATTGCATTTTAATTTCAATTTTGATTGCAGCACAAAATAGAGTACTCTCTATTAAAATACATCAAACAACCTTGTCTACATCATTGTCCTAGTTCAAGGGGACCTGCTTAAAAGTGCGGAAAAAGCGTTGAAACTTTTCGTTTTCCTTCCTGTAACTTAGAAAATGTTATACAGGTAAAACAACATTTGCGATGGAACTAAATAAAATTCAACATGTCTCTGTATAGAACTAAATAAAGCAAGGATTACTCTATGTATCAGAATACAAATTTCATAAACACTCTATAATGGTGCAATGGTGCTCCATTATAGAGATGCTCTCTAGAGTAATGAAATATCATTTAGATAATTTAAAAAATTATAACTGAATTATGCTTACCCTTTTCCGTCAAGGTATGACGGGTGAAAATTGCATCTACATTAATTTGAACTATGTCATTGCCTGTTTGGTGATATTTTGACAGTTGAAATTTTAAACCTAACTCTAGTGGATTAACCCTAAACTTCCGTAGGTAGCGTTCATTGTTGACATTTTTTTTCGTTTCTTCATTCCCCTGAACAGTCTTAAAATGAAACAATCTTCATGACACAGTCTTACCAGTAAAACAGTTAAGTTGCCAGATCGAGTTCAGCGTTGTCACAATAAAGTCTTTCCCTGCATGTTAAAAATTACCAAAACATATTATCAAATTATCATACCGTGGCGCGAGTTTCATTGTTGAAACAAGCGGGTTACTCGATCATCGTCTATTATTTATAAGAACGCTTTTGGAACTAAAACACACTAGACTTCCATTGAATCAAAATGTCACCCACGTAATATTTCGGTGAAAATAGTAGCAAAACGTTAAACAAAAGATAATTATTGCTTTAAATAAAGATAGAAATGTTTCTGTATAAAAATATTAATACACACTTTTGAAATTCAAATGCTGTACTGCTTTGATTTGCAGAAGATCACTAAAATGTAGATCAATACTATCCTCCATAATATAGAAATGTTTTCTGCTAATTAGTCTAAGCTATTTTTTAAAAAGCGAGCGATTTTGTTTCTAATTATGTGCTAATAAATTAGGATTTAAGGTTGTTTATTTTTTTCTTTCGAGATTTCTTGCTCTTAAACTTAGAGATTTTTAAATTGTAGTGGAATGTGGGGCAAAGTGAAATAGTTAAGATAGCTTACTTTTTCAAAGTTAACAAATTGGAAATTCGTTTTTAAAATTACAGTATATAGAGAAGGAACAATATATTTCATCCAATAACTTTCACATCATTTTTATTTTTATCAGTAAATGTTTGTACAATCAAAAGAAAGAGGAAATTCGTTACTTTTCCCCCATGAGACAAAAGTAGAAATATAATATTTTTTTCTAATGAAATGTTTTCTATTGGATTAGTAAAAATATTTTTAATCAGTTGAATAAGTAAATAAAAGAATGAAGGAATAGATAATGAACCACTAATCGAATGAATAAGTAAATTAATTAATATATGAGAAAAAATAAATGAGTGAGTAAAGTAGTGAATAAATAAGAAAATAAATGAATGAAGGAAAAAATAACTGAAATATTGAATAAAGAAATGTAAATAATTGAAAAAATAAAAGAATATTTAAGTGATTTAATAAGTAATTAAATAAGTAAAAAATTGACTTATTTCATTTTGCCTTATCCGCATTTCTCCGCATGCATTTGTCTAATTGTGCAAAACATTTAAAAAAAATATAAGCTTAACAGTAAATAAATAAATAATGCTCCGAATATTAGTAGGACTCAACGTTTAAAACGTTAACAACAAGAACTTTGTCATTTTATAATAGCAAAAACATTTTTTGACGCGCAACAAAATATTACAATATGGGTACTCAACCCAAAACTTCACTCCGCTATTGCTGGTTACTGCAATATAGGTATCAATACTTGAAAATTGTTAGCATTATAATGAACTAGGAATTTCAGAGATAACCTTTTCTTCACTAGAATAGACTACATGTGATACTGCATGATTAAGTATTACCAGATAGGTGGTACTAAAACCAGATAAATGTTTCACCATTTCACTTTGCCCCGCTCATTCACTTTGCCCTACAATCCCTCAAGCTTGAATTGATAAAAACCACCAGGTCACGGGTAATAAAAATTCATCAACAAATTTCACTCTCTTATCAACAAAACTGTCTCTTATTTCATTTTATATCACGCTGAACATATGTTACTGAATATAAAATGAATGCTAGGAAAAATTACTTGCGTCATACTCTCCCGTTCAAAACTAAAAATGTTTCCAAAAGTTTCAGTTCTCTGCCATTTTTCAACCATATATTAAAATAATTAGTTATTTTATTAAATAATTTGAAATCTCCAAAAAACTGCAGCTGGAGTACATGTTTTTTGTATCTGTCTGTATCACGCGTCTTTTAAAAAAAAAAATCTTTTAATTGGTAGTTTAGTTTCCAGAACAGAAAGTTTCAATAATCTCGTCTATACAAAATCATTTTCCACATTTCAATTTACATCCAATTTCAAGAAAAAAAGTCTTTGATTTTAAGAAGATGATAATAAGCCATTCATCAGTTGAAGTAAAGGAATTAACATTGTTTGAGAAAGTTAGAATCACAAATGAGAGCTCTGCTTCGAAATGTTTGTAAACAAGAAGCGTGAATGCACGAGAAATATATCCAAGTAAGATAAATATATTCAAGTTTTCTTCAATCTAGTATTGTTATATTTATTTTTTTATTATTAATAATCAAATAAAAAAACCTAATTAACGACTACGTTGAATACGTACGGTGTCAATAATTGCCTCTTAATAAATACTTCAGATTAATATTTTCAATTTTTGAAACCATGAAAATTTTATCCTGATGACATGTTGATAATTTTAGTTTCAAACACTTTATTTATTTAGTTTTTTTAACTAAATCATCGAAGAAAAGCGGACCACCTCTCCTTGGTCTATCCTACAACTGTTATTTATTAATTAAATAAATGGGGACGGGACGAAAAAGCGCTTAAATTTCATTTAGCATTTTGTCATACCTCTTAATATTTTAATTAAACAACGGTGGGCGAATTTTTAATCTTTACATTTAATATAAAGATACTCCTGACACAGTTATATTTTTACTAAACAAATTTTTGTTTAAAATTTAATTTATTTGCATGCGTAGCGTGCTTGTAAATTGCTTATGAATTAGTCAATATTTCTGCTCTATTAATGTAATAATGAAAAAAAATGTAGATTTTGAGAGCAAATGTTCCAATGTAAAGGAAACAAATCTCATTTGTTGAGAAACAACAGTTTAAACCTTTGAAAAAAATTTATATGTATTGAGCCATTCCACGAAAAAGTTGTCACTTTGTCCGGCACGTGACGGTTTATGTGTTTCATTAAAAAGTAATTATTTAAAAAAGTAATGACGAAATCTTTTGCTTAAAGAATCGCACATTTGTTTGTAATTTGTTAAACAGTAAAATGTTTATCATTACTCTTTTAAATTATTATTTTCAATGAAATATCTGAGGCGTCACGTGCGGGACAAAATGACCATTTTCCGCGGAGTGGCCCCTCTACCAATTTGGGTGAGTTGCCTTTCTAATCATAGAAACTACTAAATGTGTTTAATTATATTGCTCAATAAAGATGTGTTGCAAATGATATTTTATAGAACTTATTGCATTTTACTAAGCCTTTGGAACACCGTATACTTTCTACCTTGGATTTAAGAAAATATAGATCTTGTTTAAAAGCTTTATTTTGAAATAAATATCAGCTAAACAAGTTTTCATATTCAGCAGTTAAAACAACAGGTAAAAAGATTTTTTTCTGTGCAATCTCAAATTTCGACAGGCTGTAAGAATTCTACTAACAGCAACATTCTATGCTCCGGATGACTTGGTTTGGCATACTTCCAAAAAACGTTTTTAAGTGAGATTAAAGTTAGTGAAAGACATCAACCTTGCATGTCCTAAATTTTAACTTAAATATTTTTTTCAGTCTAATACCAAAAGAGTTTTTTCCTTTATGTTAGTTTCTGAAGAAAATAGATTTTGGAGGAAAGAAGTATGCCAACTGTAATATAGTGATAAAAGTATGTAATTTGTTTTAAACAAATAGTTATCAGATTCCTGAGGAAAACAATGCTAAAGGCATTAATGTCCAGTGATAAAATTATAGAAGACTTCAAGAAATTAGACTTCCGAATACAAATATCGAATGATAAGTTATAGGGAAATAGTTCTTAGTTTCCTGAAGCAAAAGCTAATGAATTTAGCAGTGTAGGGGGGCAACATATCGATTGCAAGATAATTTCTAATGTATCTACCTAAGGTATAATGGATTATTATTTTGCTGCTTACTTATTGGATTTGGATGTTCTCTTGTAAAATTAGAAGCTATAGCAATCGCTCTATCTTGACAGATCACGCACTGAAGATATTTTTAGATTGTCTTTGTCGACATATGCACCGCAGGAGGATCTTATAAAGAGATTGACGACAACTTGCCTTTGATTGATGTCTTTATGTGCATGTGTACGAATATTATGATATTTTTTTTATTTCTTTCTTTCATAAATATGCTGACAAACTAGCTTTTTTGAACGTTTTATTTCTATTATTTCTTTTACCAATGAACCTAAAACTTTTAAAGTAGATCACAAAATATTTTTAATATATAAAATTGATTTTAATAGCACACTAGAAAAGTGCAGGTTTTTCATTTCTTCTACTATTATTATTTATTTGTTAGCGTCTAAAGAACAAAATTGCAAGCATTTAACAGTGCTAAATAATATTTATGAGGTGTTTTAATATAAGTACTAAATTTTTATTGCCATCCACTGTTCCTAATAAGAATTTATGTTTTTAATGGTCTGCCTAGAATGCAAAAAAAAGCTGAAATACATCTCTAAAATATTATTTTACAATTCTTCGAGTATGCTAGTTTAAAACCAAGTTTATTTTTTATTTGACTAAATAAATATGTTTCTTTTGTACAGTAATTTCATACTGTTTGCAATTCGCTTAAACACCATTCTGCGAGTTTTAAATTAATACTTAGTTCTGAACTTATACGGATTGCCTTTTCTTGACTTTTAATTGTACGTATGGAGAATTTACTCATACCTAAATATATCGTGCTACCTTCGATCTATTTTTTAGTCATTCAAACGTACCAAAAAAACTTAACCTTTACTTATAGTGTCGAAAATTTTTGCTTTTTGTTTCCATCTTCACAAGCTCTAGACAAAACAGTGTGTCTAGGTGCCACAATATTTCATCACCTTTCATATTTAGAATAAATAAATGAAAAATATGGAGTGGTTATTTATACACAATAACAAAGCGATGTTTGGAGTAGTGCGATGTATGGGAACTTGCGCAGTCAGAAATTCACGAAGTCAATATTTAATAATGAAGCCGACACTTAGCACCACAGTTCCATTCTAAATATTTTCGTAATGCGAGCGAGAAATTCGTTTTATCTCTAGAATTCTTTGCTCGTGAAAAACACGCGTTATAGTCATTTCGCGTAGGTCGAATCGCGTTCTAGCGGGAGTCGACTGTAGTTAAAACTTGCCCCCAGCATTTTACATCATCACCATTCAACAGTTTTTATAGGCTTTCATGACCATAAGATGCAACTGACTTCTCAAATAACTTAAAGTTTTAGTAGCAGTAATCATAACTTTTTTCCTAAAAGAGGAATTTTGTATGTAAAAATTTCTATACTTCTTGATTGGGTGTATTTAACAACAAAGTAAATTTAAAAAAATTAGGCTGTCATTACCATCCTTACTCATACGGAGTTACTTTTAACATTATTGTGCAATTTTAATCTTTTTAAGCTCATATAAAGTGAACTTTTGTTCAAAACATGTGAAATTTGAACGAAGGTAGCTATCGTTTCTGTCCATGTCAGGCGAACTACTGTAAAATTTCTTCACCATTAATGTCATTATCATCCAATGCAAAAGTTATAAACACGTGGTTGGAATGATTGGCTGAGGACAAAATGATACTAAGTGCTAATATTTCGAATGCTTGATTCTTAAAGTTAAGTTGTAAAAAACCGATGTTATATTAGATAAGTTTAATTGAAGCTCATTAGAGAAACGTGTTGATTATTTTTAAAACATCAATACTTTAGCAATTTTAGTATATTTATTTTGATTTTAAATCATAACGTTAATGAAAAATCAATTAATTAATTGATTCATAAATAAAAATAGAAAACTTTTGAACAAATATTGCATTCTGACAATTGTTGTCAAATTTACAAATTTAACCCTCAATATCTTTAAAATAAATAAAGTTTTTTTGCCAACTTTTAAAGTTCAACAAATTATATAGTGTCTTTCTAAAAAATGCCAAGCTTTACCCCTTGGGAAAAGTTGAAAATTTGAAAAATTGAGTGAAAAAAAATACTTTTCTCGAAAATTGCCCATTCAAGTATGGAAAATGTAAGTCCATTTTTTGTAAAATCAGGTGAATAAATCTCTTTTTAATGGTATCCAAATGAATGCAAGGAGAACAATAAAAAGAAAAATAGCAACGTATAAAAGCACAAATTAGCATATTAATGCAGACACGTGTTTTAAGAGTTACAAGGAATTTTTTTTCAATACAAAATAAGTGAGCTCATGGATGAAAAGGCATCGAGAAACGCTTGTGTCTGACATTGAAATAATTCATAACATATATACTTCATTCTAAAAAAAATAAAAAACCAAGTGAACATTTTTACCATTATTTTTATGCACCCATCAGTATCTAATCAAAACATTAGCTTTGTATTCCAGAAAAAAAAAATGATCAAATTTTGTTTCAACGTTGTTATTCAAACTAGATCTGCGTGTTTACAAATAGCAAACGCCCGATTAAATTTAAGAGATAAAATATGAACAGCGTTGTGTATTCTTGAATGTATGCTCGAACTTTTCCCGGTAAGTATTGATCTAAACTATTTCCTGTTTTATGCAAGAAAAATGCCTATAAACTGCATAGCGTCTAATACAACAATATTAGTACCTCAATCAGTAACATAAGCACATTGAGCAAAAACTAAACATTGATACAGCATTAGATGTTTGTAAAAAAATGCTTGGAATGCTTAATATAACGTCTTGCGTACTGTAAATACTGTAAAAGTGCTTATTTTCGGGAAGCTTTAATTTTTGCGAGCTACGCTTGCCCGTCATAAACACAGAAATTTAAACCTAATGAACCTATTTCAACTTTTCCTGTATTATCAACTTTCCGTTTTTTTTTCGTGTAAAATTCGCGAAAGTTTCTGTTGCGAAATCACTGAGCAGTTCATTTTCGCGAAAAGAAGTGTTTTTACAGTATTACATCAACTTTCTAAACTTCCGGGAGAAATTTCTAAAAGTAGGTAATGCTGCAGAGCTTAAAGTTAATAAGTAAAATCCAAATAAATCAAATGGAGACATTTGAAAATTGTCTTGCAGTGAGTGTTTGATCTTTATTCAAAAAGGATCAAATCGTATTGTTAGAGGACCATTTTAAGAATTAACGGCAATGATTTTAAAGCAAAGTTTTTCTTATCAAACATTTACAAATTTTGATTTTAGTAGAAGAGAACTGAAACTACCGACATGAAATTAAATACCACAGTTTCACATAATTTCTTACATTCAACAAAGAAACATTGTTTAAGCTTTTCTCTTCGTTTCATTTTGACTTTCAAACAAAACTTAATACTTAAGTTGTTATCCAAAAAGCCGACCATCTTTTGCATTTGGCTAAACAGGCCTAGTTACGAATAAATTGGGAGAACTGCAACTTAAGTTAGGATCCGAACCAGTTGGGTATGATAGGAAGAAATGCTCTATCGATCAATAACATCTATGCCTTGGACTAAATCTTTCAAGTCATAAATAAATCACGCAGGAGACCTCAATCCTCCAAACATTACGAGGAACAGTTATAAACACACATATGCCGAAATGTAAATTTTGAAATTTATGCTCGGTTAAAAATTTAAATAAACTTTCTTCAATAATAAATTGAAATATTGATATTGATTTTTGGTGAGTTCAGAAACAAAAAGCCGCCTTACCTTCTATAAAGGAACGAAGAAGTAACGGCGAAGAGTCCTGCGAGGAGCACAAGTCCCAATTCGAACGCGAAAAGCTCCCGAAGAAAACCCGACTTTAGGAAAGTGCTTCCGCACAGATCATTTTCCAACCTCCGGATTGGGCGGAAGGAGCGGGCCAATCACTAAAAAGAAAAGCGTCTATCCGAGTCGGGGATATTCTGGGCCAAAGAAAAATACAGATTCCTACGCACAGTTCGAGTTATGGCGGTTGCCCTTCGCTTTAGAAATCAGTTCATGGTGATCATTGACAAGATATTTGCATTTTGAATGAAGAGGGATAACTTATTAAGTGCCGACATTGAACGCCGAACTGAGTCACAATTACACCACAAGGGGCCATTCATTAATTACGCAAGGAAGTTTTTGCCAGTTTTTGACCCCCTCCCCCTCCATCCATGTAAAGGTAGATAAAATTTTTCAAACCCCTCCCCCTATTCTTACGTAAGATTCCATTTCGTTTTCCAAAATAATGAAATAACGAATATTACATCACTGGAATTATTATTAAATTCACTATTATTAAACTAAACCTTTTTGTGAAAAGAAATTTGAACTAAAAAGTTGGAATCTAAACTGAATCTTTCTTCGACATTTTTTTTTTTTTTTGTACATGATGTGATACTAATCAAAAATAAAACATGCCGTACATAGTGCGATTCTTTTATTATATTTTACACTATTCATTCTTTGTAAAAACAAATAAACAGCTCATCCTCATACGTTTTTTACCTACCAGACGCAAATGAAATAAGATCCCTGCCAAACCCCTAGACCACGCAATTTCTAATGTAAAATATCGACTTGGAAAATATTACGTAAGAATGGGTTTGACCCCCCCCCCCTCAAGTAAGGGCATGTAGGGATTTTTCCAAACTCCTCCCTCTCGGGACCCTTACGTAATTAATGGACGGCCACTAAGCACAGTAAAGTAAAGTGATGTAAAAAGTCTTAATATGAGTTTAGTTTCAGGCCGACGAGAGGCAATGTCGAAACCTAGGGGCCCCGCCCCTTGAGAGAGCCCGGTTTGGAATCGGAGTTGTATAAATTTGGAAAGTTTTTGTTGTGGAGGGGCCCTGGCGACCAAATTGGTAAGGGTCCCACCTTGGTTCTTAAAGGCAGTCCTGCTTAGTTTTGTTGCTTGTTGAACTCGAATAACTATGTGGTCAAATGGTCAAAAACCTTTTTTTATTAACAAAAAATAATAAGAATAAAACAAAAGGAAAAATGAAACTTGGTTGAAATTCGTGAAATACACCGCTTCAGCATCTGAACGAAGTAATTTCCTGTTTGGTGTATTTTGATAGTTGAAATTTTAATCTTAACTCCAGTGGATTAACCCTAAACTCCAGTAGATAGAGTTAATATTTGACCACTATTTCGTTTCTTCACTCTCCTAAAATGACATTCTTACCAATGAAACGGTTATGTTACCGAATCCAGTTCCGCCTTGTCGAAAAAAAAGCATTTCCCTGCATGTCAAACGTTACCAAAAAATATTATCAAATTATCATGCCGTGGCGCGAGTTTCATTGTTGATGACGGCAGCGTTACTCGATCATCCGCTATTATATATATATATATATGAGGATTAGGTGTATCAAAAAATATTTTAAAGCTAGCTGATGAAAAAACTTTTCTGTAACAATTCAAAATTAAATTTCTCCGTCAAAAAGATGAATAATGAGTTCATTGAGCTGTATTAAATTTATTCTTAGCTAATTTTGCCATTCATGTTAACTAAGAATTTTTATGGTTTTCATTGCTGCAATAGCGCTTCAGCTATTCTGGAAATTTTAAAAAACATTAATTTCATGTCTCTTCTTGCAAATACTAAACAGCAAGAGAAGCTGACTGCTTTGATATTTTTAGACCAGAGAAAAAATAACGAATAACGAATAACGAATCGAGGATGACTTTTCATCCAGAAGCTCACACTTCTTTGCATTGAAAAAGGTGTTCCTTATAACACCGAAACACGTGTCTGCAATATTTTGCAATTTTTGAGCTTTATAACGTTGGATTACTGATTTTTTTATTTTCAGAGAAAAAATGTTTAATATTAGGTTTCTTTAGTTACTTTCTATTATTTATTTACTTATTTGCTTATTATCTATTTTTTATGTACCTCGTAAAATGAGATGTAGCTTCAAACAAAACTCTTTTTGGGAGGGAGAGGTTAAACCATAATTATTTTATTGAGAAAACATTCGGGAAATCGAGTGAAAATTATACCAAAAACCATTTAACGAAATTTTTCCGAGAAAAAGCATGAAACAATTGGATATTAAGAGTCATTTTTTTTAAAGCTGGACAAAGTGAATGGGAGCCTGATAGTTGACACCTTCGATTTTCCTGAAACTTTCAGAATATGTTGCTAGTATTGTGATAAGACAAACTGTAGCTTCTTTCTTCTCAAATTTGACTTGTTGGCAATTCAGTGGAGGTCAAAGTTTAAGGACGTGAGAAAAAAGAGCTTAATATATGATTCCTTTGCTTCAAAACCAATGAGTGTACCAAGTCAATTTTTTTTTTTGTGGATACTACTTGATACTAGGTACATGCTAGCCGAAATATTTTGGTCGCTCATTCATGGCTTTGAGGGCAAAGGTCAATTGAAAATGCTATTTTTTTTACTTTTTTTGCCTTGTTTGGGCCCGGATATCTGCTAAAGCCGTGAGTAACCTTCGGAAATAAGTATATACCTAACTACTCACCACAGTATAGTACTAAGAAAAACATGAAATATCGTGGGTTACTCTTTGCTTTAGTAGTTAAACGGCCTCAAAGTCGATGATTTTTTAAAAATAGCCAAGTTTAGACGTCAATAACTCTGATCGCGACGCATCAACAACTTTGGAACACAGCTGTAGTTATAGTCCAAGTGGTCTATTTTAAGGTCCAGGTTAGAAACCCATGGCAACTAATAAACTTTTTTAGTTATACGGCCTCAAAGTTGAAAATTTGAGCTATAATTTCTTTTTTTTTTTTTCAATTACTCTATGATTGGTGAGTTAGTAACTTAGAAAAACATCTGTAATTACATTCAAATGATATAGTTTTAGACTCAGGCCAGAAAACTTTGGGATCTAATCATCTTGCTTAATTAAACGGTCTCACAAAAATGATAATTTTAACATAAAGTGTCAAGTTTCAACTAAGCTAATCCACGAAAACAAGACTTTCAGACACAGCTGTAATTGTGCTCCAAGTGATGTAGTTTTAGAATCTGCTTCAAACCCATGACACTTTTAAAATTTCAAAAAAATATATTTTTAATTCGAACTTTTACTTGTTCAATATAGTTACTAGCACGTGTTGAGTTTTCTCCTTTTTCAAAATGTATTTCTGGTTTTTTTAAAAGTTTCGTACTTTATTTTATAGATAGCAGCATTAAATTACATGTAAAACTTATAAAACCGGATAGTAGTGGCTGATGTAGCCATTTTAAACAAACAAAACACTGAACCGAAGCTTTGAAAGGCGGAGCATTCGAAACAAAATCTATCAACAACCAGCTTTTTTTAAATTTTTAGCAGAGAGAATGTTGGCCAGATATTGTGTAAAGGTAAGGTACTGCTTTTTTTTTTAATGTTAACCAACTATTTTTTCATTTAAGTAGTTTACAAGTACTAGTGTTCAAATAGTTGTACTATTTTAATGAGACTTAACACGTGGTTTAGTAACAAACTGTATATAGTTTAACAAAATATGTTCAATTGAAAGTAAGGTAGACAAAAATTGATTCAAGTTTCAAAAAATAATCAATATAATTTTTTTCTCGTTAGTCAAATAAAATATTTTCTGAAAATTGTGGGCAAAGAATAAAGGTAGAAAATGTTTGTAACCTATTTTCGTGTTGATTTACTTTTTTTCTTTTTTAACAGAAAAAAAACCACTGTATTAGTGGACCGCTATTGTTCAGGTCTGATATTTTACTTTACCCCTAAGTTGCATATGAGAAGTACAAAAAATATGCTTAGTGCACCAAACAAGGCCATCCTAAGTTCGTGACCTCATTTATGATTGACTACTCCAACTTTTGCACATTCATTAGATAACATATTTCCATGGAAAAAATATAATTTTCAATTACGTTTTCCTACACTGTTCTAAAAAAGAAAGGCAAATTGGCTAAACTAGGAACATTGGTCTCCAACTCTGAAAAAAAACCTCCGAAAAGAAACCATTCTCTGTTGCCAATAGGATAGCATATTAAAACACATTTGACACAGTGAGGACACTGGGCTGATAAGGCTAACCATGACCTTAATGGGCAAAAATATGCTTTTCTAGGTTAAAAAATCAAAGGAAAAAGCAACGGTTCACAGCGGCATTTATGTTTTTTTAATTCTTCAACTACATAGATTGGGCTTCAAGAAAAATAAAGAACTATTTTTAAATACTTATAAACGACAGTTAACCATAACGAAACAAAATTTAAAATCACGCTGTCTTGACGTCATCTACATCAACTACATCAATTAGGGTATGATTACAACTGTTTCTCGAAGTTACTAACTCATCAGTCATAGAGCAATTGAAAAAAAAAAAAAAGAAATTATAGCTCAAATTTTCAACTTTGAGACCGTGTAACTAAAAAAGTTTATTAGTTGCCATGGGTTTCTAACCTGGACCTTAAAATAGACCACTTGGACTATAACTACAGCTGTGTCCCAAAGTTGTTGATGCGTCGCGATCAGAGTTATTGACGTCTAAACTTGGCTATTTTTAAAAAATCATCGACTTTGAGACCGTTTAACTGCTAAAGCAAAGAGTAACCCATGCTATTTCATGTTTTTCTTAGTACTATACTGTGGTGAGTAGTTAGGTATATACTTATTTTCGAGGGTTACTCACGGCTTTAGCAGATATCCGGGCCCAAACAGGGCAAAAAAAGTTTAAAAAATAGCATTTTCAGTTGACCTTTGCCCTCAAAGCCATGAATGAGCGACCAAAATATTTCGGCTAGCATGTACCTAGTATCAAGTAGTATCCACATAAAAAAAATTGGCTTGCTACACCCATTGGTTTTGAAGCAAAGCAATCATATATTAAGCTCTTTTTTCTCACGTTCTTAAACTTTGACCTCTACTCAAGGGCAAACAAATCAGTTTTTTAAAAAAATAAACTTCACTTTTTCTTATCATAGTACCACTAACACATCCTGAAATTTTTACGAAAATCGAAGACATCAACTATCAAAAGTGTCCAAGCTTAAAAAAAATGACTCTTAAAAATCATAAAATCGTTCAAACCATCGACTTCGACTATTTTCATATTTCTTTTATAATTTTAATGATTTTTTTTTTTTTTTTTTTTTTTTTATTGGATATTAAAATGCCAGTTAGGCTGGCAATTTGGGGTGTGCTGCCTCACTTTTCCAACTGCACCGTGATTTGAAGCCCGACTTCTACAGTATACACATGCCATAAGTACCCGTTTATAAGGTAAACAACCATTCACAGCTCATTCACGCAAAGAAAGGACAAGGACAGGATAGAATAAGTACGTTCATGCCCGAACCGGGATTCGAACCTGGACCTTCCTGTCGCAGTCAGACTTCTGTGACCACTAGACAAGGCAGGCGGCAAAAAATTTCAAAAATAAGGTCAATAATAATAAATGTGCAAGAATCAAAATGTTCAGCAAATGCATTTTTCAAATATTCATCCGACAACTCTGAATTAACCACGAACGGATTCATTTTTCCTTTCTCGAGACAATTGACGGTATATTTCATTTATTGACATTGACTTCAAAGTCTGTTTCTTTTCTTCAAATTCTATTTAGCAAGGTATGCCTTTAAAATTAATTTATAACTAAACTTTGATATTTACTATCACAAAAACATTAGATGATTGATAAACGATCTGGAGTTGTGATCTATCGTTTTTTAGTTTGTTCGTTTCATCATAGAAATTGAGGGTGTAAAAATACCATTGCAAAAAGATAGTTTTCTTTTTTTCTGTTACTTGCAGACGCCTGGAACTCTGCCCGCGACCCACGAAATGCGCTGTGCTGAGTTTGCCACTGAGGCAAATGACGAAGTCGCCTGAATATATGTTTTCCGTCTTTATGATTTCCGTCTTAGTCTGTGGCAACACAGAAGAGTCAAAAGGAACTGCTCTAAATTTAAGTTGGGAAAAGCGAAACTTTTCCAAAGCAAAAAAAGTACTGCATCCGATAGTATTGGGCAATTCATTAGTTCAACAAGTACAAATGGTAGATAAGTGAAATTTGAATTATGCATTTCCTTTCAGACTTCATGAGAAATGCAATTTGTAGTGAACTGTTCTAATAAACAAAAGAAAAAATAGAATATTTTTCTGAATTTTGAAGCACAACGAAAATTTATTTTGTGTGAACCTAAAAGCTCAAAATTATGAAAATAATAATGTGCTCTATTTATAGCTTTATTATTTTTTTGGGCAAATTCGGACAAACTTTATCTGCAGACTATCAAAGTAGATATTCTAAAGTAACAGGGTTTAACTTAGAAGTAGTACAAATAAGTACAAAGTGTTTAAAACCATTTATTTACATAAAAAATTTCAAAAAAGGGATGGCATTTTTGTGAGGCTTCAAGAATTGCATTTAAAAAATTCATTAAGCATTTAAGCATTAAAAAAACAGTCTTAAACAGTAAAAACTGATAAATAATAGACTACAAACCTTCCCCAAGCCAAGCCATAATAATTTTTTCTTGTAACATAATTTTAACGCGAAAAAGAGGACGGTGAAGGTTTATTGTATCTCAGAATGTCGTAAATAAAGACAAACAAATCATCAAGTGCTAAGTTCCAACTGTTGGCAAATTTATATGGATAGTTTCAATGAAAAAAGAACATTTCCGCATAATGGCATGTTTATCCACCTGTTTTAAGACTTAAGGTCGAAACCAATCGGTAAAGTTGACATTTCGGCTTTTGGCCAGCTTTTTGGCTTAAATACCCCTCTGTGCGTTGTTTAATTTAATGGGGATATTTCAGGTTATGGTGAAACGTTCAATGAATGGATTTTTTGCGGAAGCTTACCAAAAATTGACGATAACTTTCTCATTCAGTAACTTACATGAGATTTGGCTTGGTATTTTATAAAACACCGTATTATGTATTGTTTAGGTGAAAAAAATAAATTCAAAAAAAATAAATAAATATCGTTTGAATATTAATTTCTTGAACTCAAATTATGTTTTTCGCAATCATGAATTACGATAGGAACCTACTCGTTGAATTTGAAATGGAATGAAAACGGCCAAGCAATTTGCACCCGTCATGTTATGACTGGTGATTTAAAGTGCTGTAATAAAGATTAAGATTTTATGGCCAATATCTACCAGTAAACTTATCATAAAGGTTACTTTCAGCATATAATAGTATGTATTGTTCTTCTAATAAATCTTAATTAATGAGAATTAACAAACTAAACTCAGCGGTGCAACAACCCATGGGAAAATAAGGCCTATTGTGCTCATCTCAGCTCACGAGATCAAGGGCTCTGTTGTTCAAGGGCAGATATACAAATTGGATGGTCAACCGAACGCGGAACCTCCAGCGTTTACTTCCTAAGCACGCTTGGTAATTATTTAATAGACCCACTGAACGGATGAAAGGTTGAGTCGACCGTGCCCTACGCGGGAATCGAACCCAGGTCCGCGGTGTAGATGGGAACTTGTAATCTGAAACTTTAGTTTAGATGAAGTTTTGTTGTTCCAACATAGGAGTTTTTACCTGAAAAAACGAAATATTAAATTTTTTTCATGTACAAAGTCGGTTCGAATCACGCCCTGAAAGAAATATGAATAAAATCAAACCACAGGCACTTTGCAACTACGACTATGAAAACTCCCCCCTCCCCCCAAATTAAAATTAAAAACGACCATCGCCATGGCAATCCAAAAAAACAGAGAGACATCAACTTTGATAAATTCTTGATTGCTCAAAAAAAAATCATTTTCTGTTGAAAAAAACGTTTTGCTTGGATCGAGAGTGAAAAACAAAATTGCCTGGGCGTTTGGTGGATGTTTCTCGAAAAACACACCGAATGCTGATCATTCCGCCGAAAATTTCTTTTTTTTTTATGATTGAACTTATTTGACAGAATTTGGACAGTTTAATGGCATTTTGTAATGGCTCTGACTCTAATATTTTTGAATACACCCGAGACAACGTCGCCGTAACGTTCTCAAATATGCTTTTATGTCTTGTATGCTTTTATGACAAAGGTTTGCGGCAACAAATATTGACAACTCAACCTTTTGCTATTGAAGTGAAGTGAAGCGCTACGTCTTGTCATTGCGTCATGTTACTCGCGCCTCGCACTTCTACGAATCACGTGTAGCTAATGCTTGGAATTTCTTTACCATTTTCTTTTTCCCTTCTTGTATTGTCCAAAAATGTTTGAATAAATGTGTAACTTTTGTGTAACTTCGTTTTCTTCATGAACGTAACACGCTAACCTGCCGTAAATTGGTGACCTGAGGACTTATTAAAAAAAAGTGTATGCAGTTAATGTTATCTGGATGCAGCCTCAAGAATGCCGTGTTAATGAAGCATTTGGCGTCATTGTTTTCCTGAGGACTTTGATTAGTAAGTTTTTGCATTTGGAGCTACTACTGTGAATTAGCGATGACTGCTCCCGATCAACAAAATCAGGTTGCGAAAGTTGCACTTCGCATCCCACCAAGTTTTGCCTCTGGCCCTCAAACTCCTGTTGGACAACCTCATCAATCAATGCCGCAAAGTCAGGCAGTCAGTGGAAATCAACCTCATGAGCCTGGTGTTCCACAAAATTTTAGTACAACACCTCACCCTTCTGTTGTCACTCACCTGGTGCCCAGCAGCAGCAACAACACAGCGCCGTGTCCAAGGGGAGGGTTTTAGGGGTTAAACCCCTCCCTTGGGGAAAAAATAAGCAAAATGAAGAAAATGTATATTTGACTTAAATTTACTTTAATGAGAAAGTTTGCGTTCAGCGTTTTTATTTTATTTTAATTTTCTCTCTGAAGTTTTTTGCGATTTACAACTGCTAAAGCCTTACAAACTGATGTAATATTTCGGAAAAAGTATGGCGGACGAACCGCTGAATGATCTACAAAATGCAAAGAAAGAATATTGCTTATTGTAAGGAGCTGATGGTGAATTTGGCATATGTTACATCTATGAAGATGCATTAGTGATTGTGCTTGACTATGTAATTTGCTTCTACAAAGAGCTCTTTCTTGTTTGGTTTATTAAGCATTATTTCAGAACATAATAACCTGATATACATTCTACATTATAAAAGAATTTGTGAAGAGCTTTTAATACTCATTGCAATATACTACATAGTAAACAGATTTAATTAAAAAGAAGCAAGTAAAGTTTGATTAAAGCGAATCTGTGAAACGAAGGAATACTTTGGTAACTTGTACAGCTAGAGGTATTCCTTCAAGAATACAGCAGTCCTTACATGCGAATAAACCCCATACTAGGATCGGCAATTTGTCGTAAAACTAAAAGCTGTAAGAGGGTTGAATTCTCCCCCCCCCCCCACTGGTAAGATTAAAACCCCTCCCTTTATAAAAATCTGGACACGGGCCTGCACAACAACAACAGCAACAACAGCAGCAGCAACAACAGCAGCAACAGCAATCTCCAGTCTCTCAACAAGCTCAACAGCAGCAGGCACAACAACAGCCCCAGCAACAACAACAACCACAGGCTCAACAGCAGCAGCAACAAGCATCGCAACAACCACAGTAACAGTCTCAGCAGCAACAAGCAGCGCAACAACCACAGTAACAGCCTCAGCAGCAACCTGTACCCCAGCAACAAACACAACAGCAGCCGCATCAGCAACAAGCCGGATCCCAGCAGTCTCCCGCTAGCCAACAACAATCGAGCATACAGTACAGCCAGACTGCTAATCAGCCTCATCAGTCCCAGAGCAGTTTCAATATTTCTCAGAGCACCACTCCCCAGCCTCAGGTGTACACTACCCAATCTACTACATAAACCAATTACCTCACCGAGTGGTTCTTCATTGAAACCTACAACTCCTTCATCAGAGGATGAAGCAACTGTTC
Source organism: Uloborus diversus (assembly GCF_026930045.1). Lineage (NCBI taxonomy): Eukaryota > Metazoa > Arthropoda > Arachnida > Araneae > Uloboridae > Uloborus > Uloborus diversus. The sequence continues at coordinate 70,995,245 of NC_072731.1, read as the reverse complement.
AACCAAGGACTACACGTTCTGGACGTCATGTGCATTTTCCCGCAAGATATCGTTGACACTGGGAGGGGAGTATGCAGCAACAAATATTGACAACTCAACTTTTTGCTATTGAAGTGAAGTGAAGCGCTACGTCTTGTCATTGCGTCATGTTACTCGCGCCTCGCACTTCTACGAATCACGTGTAGATAATCCTTGGAATTTCTTTACCATTTTCTTTTTCCCTTCATGTATTATCCAAAAATGTTTGAATAAATGTGTAACTTTTGTGTAACTTCGTTTTCTTCATGAACGTAACACGCCAACCTGCCGTAGGTTTTATAACATTTTAGTGGCAGGTTTTAAAAAAACATGGACCATTCTAAAAATTCCATGATGTGTACTAATTCTTAAAAAGAAAAGAAAAAAAATCATAAAACCCACTAAAAGTTTAGTTATAATTAAAAATATGTAGCCAAAATAAAAATCATACAAGTCATTAAATGACATTAAAAACTCATCAAATTGTTAAGTAATCCATCCATTCCATTATTTATCTCTACCTTCCCCCAAGCGATCATGTTACGATAATCCAGCCATAAATGTGGCATTAAAAGTTTTATTAAAATGTAAAACATTCCATTAAAACTACATCAAACAATTTTACATATTTCCAATCTCGCCAAGCAATGCATAACCCAACCAAGATACGTCATAATAATTATTAAAAGCTGCATTAACTAGTATGTTGTGGCCATCACGAAACTTTCTTCTATATTTTTCTTTTTTTTCTTTTTTTTTCTGATCCCTCCCCATGCTTGACGAGAGCAATTCTCCCAACAAAAACAAAATTACACATGCAAAAACTTGACGACCATCCCAATGTCTGAATTTTTGCAAAAGCAAAGCAAAGAGCGAAAATTGAAAGTTATTTTAAAAGCCTTGCTTGAATTACTTAAAAATATTTTATTTGTTAACAAACATAAGATGGCAACAGTTAAGCATTTTAAATCATCTTACTACTATTATATATGCGAAAGTTTGTCTGGATGTATGGATGTTTGTTACTCTTTCACGCAAAAACTACTGAACGGATTTTGATGAAACTTGACAATAATATAGCTTATGCATCAGAATAACACATAGGGTAGTTTTCGTCCCGTTATAGGGGGCAAACCCCCTTAGGGGGGCAATAAAATACAATTTTCGTGTAAATTCTCTAATATAGGGATGAAAAAATACTTGCACATTATATGTCCATCGAAAGCTCTGATTTTTCTGCTGAAGATGGCACCTGTTCGAAATTTCTAAGTAGAATAAAAAACGAGTTATGAGCTTTTTAGTTCCATGTTCGAAGGCTTTCCTCAACTCAATACAGTATTTAATGTATCATCTCAACTCCCTGTCTCTCTCGGGGGAGCCTGTAACCCCTAGAGAGCGCGTCCCCGGGTGGCGGATAGGGGAATGCCTTTAGTGGTCTCCACTGGTGGTAGAAGGGAAATAAAATACCTTCCGCGGACCAACAGGTAGAAGTCCAACCTTTCGAGGCTCTGGCAACCTTCCTTTCCATGGATAGTGCAGCGCCCGGCCCTTATCCCACATGTTCTGCAGCTGCGTATGGTACCACTGGCTTCAGAACTTCGAGAGGTCCTCTACAGCACAGATGCGTTGCAGCTAGCGGACGCAGTCTTAAAGACACACGGAGCCATTTAATTGTCCATGGACACGACAAAAAAAAAAAAAAAACTCCCTGTCGATAGCGACAGTTGTTGTATTGTTGACTTTCTTTGCTTTTCGTGATTGTTCAAGGCTTTTCTTAAGTCAAATCTTGAGTAAGATTTTTGCACAAGATTGGCAAATAATACATGATTTGGCTGATGATTTTCCATTTAAACGGAACTTTAATGTAATTAATGGTTTTTATTATTATTTATGCTGATTGAACCCTTACTCATTATCCAATCATCCAGCAGATTGCCAAAGTTTTTGCTGTTTTTGAAGCCGAAGACTACGTCATAATGTTTCTCAGCTTTCACCATGTAAACAAAATATCGTCAATCAAAGAATCTTTAAAAAACTTTTTTTACTGTGTTAAATAATCCAGCAACTAAATTAGGCAAATCCATAAACAGCACAAAAACTTCCATTAATTTTCCTTTTTGCACAATTTCAAACAATCGCCAAATTTTACTACTTATTTTGGAAAGATTTCGGATGAAACTCTTTAGCGCCATTTTATGGTGACCAAAAGTATCTCAGCATCTGGCGATAATATCTCTGTAACAAAAATTAATATCATATCGTTTTACAAAGTAAGGAAAGAAGGGGGAGCATCATCGAAGGTATCCCAAAACGATTCCCGCAAATTCGTTAAAATCGCACCAAGAGCCCACAATGATTGAAATTTCCCAAAATAACTAAAGCAAGTATAGGGGGATTACGAGCACGGCTACATTTTTTTAAAAGCTTCGTACTTCAATACCCATACAGAGAAGGTTTTAGACTCCATGTTAAAAAAAAAAGTATCAACAGATTAATCTTTTTAAACATGAGAAGATTAATTTCATGTTTTGGAAATTTATTTATGCTTAAATATAGTGCTTTCGTTTCTAAATCAATACTATTTTGTTCTTTATACTTATTGCTATTTTAGTTTTATGGGAAAGGAAGAAACTCGATTTTTAATCACGTCAAAAAGATGTGTTTTAAATTCTTTCACTTAAAACAGAAAACAAAAGCAAGTAACGATTTTTTCTCATAATTATTTCTGACCCAGGCAATGCCGGGTACTTTTGCTAGTTGAGATAATATTTCCGATCATTTCCATACAATTAAAATCACGAGAAATACGCAGACGACAATCTATTAGGATTTATTTTTACTTTCTTCTATATCTAATATATAGAAGAAAGTATTGGATTCGTGCAAATTTTCGAATTTCGAATTTTGACGGATTTGAACGTTTTGAGGTGTGCTGAGTCCATTTCGACCATTTTTGGAAAATGTCTGTCTGTCTGTGTGTGTGTGTATGTGTGTGTGTGTGTGTATGTGTGTCACGTCTGTGTGTGACCAGTTTTTTGTGGCCGCTCTACAACAAAAACTACCGCATGAAATCGAACGAAATTTAGTACACATATGTGCCCCTATGTGAACTTGTGCCCATTAGTTTTTGGCGCGAATTCCTCCATGGGGGGTGGAGCAATGGGACGTTTTTGGAGTTACGCGTGCTTGCTATTCCTCAGGAAGTAACTGGCGGAATCAAACAAAATTTGGTCCATATGTTGGTATTAACAGGAACAGGTGCTGATTCAATTTTGGTGTCAATAACTCAAACGGGGGTTGAGCTATAAAACGTTTTTTGTCGTCAATTGTGACTGCTGTATCTCATGAAATAATGAACGGAATGAAAGAAAAATTTATCGGCAAGTAGCCCTTAGTGGGTATAAGAACTGATTTTATTTTTGTGTCAACAGCTAAAAAGAGGGTAGCGCAAATACTCGTTCTTTTTTTCCATTTTGAGTGCCCTATCTCAAGAAGTAATGCTACGTTCTGGTTGAAATTTGGAATATATGTGAATCCATATGTAAACAGGCTTTGGTTCAATTTTGACGCCAATCGCTCCAAGAGGTGTTGATTTTTTTTTTTTTTTTTTTTTTTTTGCGAATAAAAATATTTTTATTAATGCAACAATAAGAAAGATAAATCGTAATAGATTGTCGTCTGCGTATTTCTCGTGATTTTAATTGTATGGAAATGATAGGAAATATTATCTCAATGTTTTAAAATTTTTAACTGTTGCCATCTTATGTTTGTTAACAAATAAAATATTTGTAATTAATTCAAGCAAGGCTTTTAAAATAACTTTCAATTTTCGCTCTTTGCTTTGCTTTTGCAATAATTCAGACATTGGGATAGTCGTCAAGTTTTTGCATGTGTCATTTTGTTTTTGTTGGGAATATTGCTTCCTCGTCAAGCATGGGGAGGGATCAGAAAAAAAAGAAAAATATAGAAGAAAGTTTCGTGATGGCCACAACATACTAGTTCTTATTGTTGCATTAATAAAGCTATTTTTATTCCCAAAAAAAAAAAAAAAAATCAACACCTCTTGGTGCGATTGGCGTCAAAATTGAACCAAAGCCTCTTTACATATGGATTCACATATATTCCAAATTTCAACCAGAACGTAGCATTACTTCTTGAGATAGGGCACTCACAACGGAAAAAAAGAACGGGTGATTGCGCTACCCCCTTTTTAGCTGCTGACACCAAAATAAAATCAGCTCTTATATCCACTAAGGGCTACTTGCCGATAAATTTTTCTTTCATTCCGTTCATTATTTCTTGAGATACAGCAGTCACAATTGACGACAAAAAACGTTCTATAGCTCAACCCCCGTTTGAGTTATTGACACCAAAATTGAATCAGCACCTGTTCCTGTTAATGGCAACATATGGACCAAATTTTGTTTGATTCCTCCAGTTACTTCCTGAGGAATAGCAAGCACGTGTAACTCAAAAGACGTCCCATTGCTCCACCCCCCTAAGAGGAATTCGCGCCAAAAACCAATGGGCACAAGTTCGCGTAAGGGCACATATGTGTACCAAATTTCGTTCGATTTCATGCGGTAGTTTTTGCTGTAGTGCGGCCACAAAAAACTGGTCACACACAGACGTGACACACACATACACTCACAAACACAGACAGACAGACATTTTCCAAAAATAGTCGAAATGAACTTAGCACACCTCAAAACGTTCGAATCCGTCAAAATTCGAAATTCGAAAATTTGCACGAATCCAATACTTTCTTCTATATATTAGACATAGATGAAAGTAAAAATGGAAATATATATATATACTAGAGGACCCGACAGACGTTGTTCTGTTCAGACTTTGTAAATTGAAAAGTTGAAAAACTTTCAATAAACTGTCAAGTGTTTGAAACTTTTTGTTGAAAAAAATAAGTAAAAAAAAAAATGTTTTAAGCTGCTTGATGTTAGAATGCGCATATTTATTACAACTTCATTTATCTAATGCCCACTGAGCAGTTGTTTTATTAACTATTTTTTTACCCGTACTTGATGGTTTGTTCCTTCAGTCATACTCAAAGGATAAAAAGCGTCCTCAGATAATAAGTGTAAAAATTTAATTGCCTATCTAGAACAAACGGGAAATCCCGCTGCAACATCCCCCATATGAAAAAGAATAAAACAATCGAAAGAGTATCGTTTAAAAAAAAATGATAAATGTAAAAACAGTTCTCTGAATAAGTGAAAATCACTCATCCCCCCTCCCTCCCTCCCAATGTAAAATAAACATATTCTTCAACTAAAATAACTAAAAACTCTTTAAAAACCAAAAGCAATTCTTTGCAATTTGAAATATTTCGGCAAATAAACAAAAAATACAATAAATTACATTAACAGTAGCTATAAAATGTCAACAAATGATCATGAAACTCTATTGTTTATAGCCAAAGTCGCCAAGTCACCACGTTACTGTAATTCAGCCGATCAGTGAGCAAAGCCAAATCCAACGGATTAGAAATCCGATGAACGAAAACTTTTAATACTTCACATAATGCCAAGTTTGTTCTTTCCACCAAAGATAAAGATCTTCCACTGCACGGATCTTTTGTGTACAGAACTACCCTGTTGTAATTTATCTGGACGAAAATAAAATTTGTTTCGCCTTTAAATTCCATCTTCTTTTCCTTTAATAATGTACCGATTAGTTAGATAATCCTTAAAGTATTCTTAACATTTGTACCAAAACTCATGTGGATTTCAGCCGAGATACAAATGTTGCTAGGTACGGTATTTTCTGATCATTTGGTTAGGAAAACCTAAAGTACCGATCCGGTCACATGGTTCAACTACGACGACAGAACACACGTTTTGCGTGAACCTTCCAGTACTTTACTTTACTTTAAAGTACATCACTGGACTGAAAATCGTTGCTTTCAAGAAATGAAGTCTTCACTTCCTCTCTCTCTACGTTTTATCTATTCTCAATTGACATATCACAGTAGGAAATTTCATTACAAAAAGCAGAGCTGGCTTTCTTATTGTCCTTTGGCAACGGGTCAAATATTTATTTAAGTTCTCGCTCAACAATAGGTTAAAATAAATATTAATCATTTTGGAGATATAACCATCCAATGTTTAAATTAATTAATTACTTAACAAAAACGTTTCCGATTCGATCCATCGCGCTTCGAAACCATGCTCGCCACAACTTAATTACACCCAGAAAGTTTGATCAAAATCGGTCTAACCGTTTAAAAGCCTTATGGTGACAAACGTTCGCACAGAAGATTTTTATATATTAAGATATTAACTTGAATTTTTGGCATCTTGAATTCAAATTATGTTTTTCGCAATCACGAGCGTGTGTCTGTATGAATGCGCGTGTGTGTTTGTGTAGGCGCATGTATGTGGGTGCGTATATATGTGTGTATGTATGCATGTGTGTGCGTGTTGTGTATGCAGTGCTGTGTGTGTACGCGCGCGCGTGTGTAGGCGTTCGTGTGTGCGTATGTAGGCATATGTGTTTGTGTTTGTGTGCAGGCATGAGTGTGTGTGTAGGAGTGTGAGTTTGTGTCTGTGCGCTGGCATGAGTTTGTAGTTGTGTGTGTGTATGCGTGTGTGTGTAGGATATGGACGCAACCAGGAGACGGTTTTCGCAAGAGGAGCAGCATCGTGAGGCCGGTCGACGCGGCGGTGGTGCTGGCAGAGCTAGGTGGTGGGAAAATAAAATGATAAGAATTCAAAACAGTCAAATGAGAACAATAAGCAATCGTGATTGCTCAAAATTGCGAACTAAATTAAACATCAATTTCCAATCTTGCCAAGCGATCAATAACGCAGCTAAAACATGTCAAAAATAAAATGTTCCATTTAAATACACAGCAATCTTCTAATTAAATAAATCGTCATTTTTTTCCGAATCTCGCCAAGAAACCATACTTCCGTAACCCTTTCGAACTTAAATGAAATTATTTAAATCTAGTCACGATAGGAATTGTTGACATGTTTACACATTTCGTGTAAGTGGATTTTGGTACTTTGATAGAAGCCTGAAGTAAAGCTTATTTTGAGCATTTCACCAATTGCTGTTTATTCAACTACTTTCAATTGATTTTTTATCATTAATTGATGGGTATTGTCTATCTTCTATGATGAACATTTACCAAATGCACCTTCGTTCATGCAACATAAAAACGGACGCCATCGGTAAATCGATTTACATCTGACGGCGAGCTTCTATTGGTTGTTAGATAACGTAAAAATCTGTCAGAAACATAATAGATTCAATATTTTTCAGCTTTTTTACGCCGCGTTTACGTAGTGCGAAAATAGAAAGACCCGGATGTAAGTAAGATTTTACGTTTCTGCCTTCGGTTTCTGTCGATTTTCTGCCCATGTGCGGCCCTCCCCTTACTAGTAAAACAGTTAAGATACCGGACTCAGTTCCGCCTCGTCAAAATAAAGCATCTCCCTTCATGTCAAACAGTACCAAAACATATTATGAAATTATCATGCCGTGGAGCAAGTTTCATTGTTGCTGACGTTAGGAGCGTTACTAGATCATATGCTATTATATTTATTTATGAGGATGAGGATGTCAGACATTCTAAACATTAAAAGTCAAAATAATACGCATAGCTTCTTCAGAAGACGTACGTTCTTTGCCCACCTGCCACCTCGCTATAAATAAATAAATAAATAAATAAATAAATAAATATATATATATATATATATATATATATATATATATATATATATATATATATATTCGTCATAATAAAATATGCTTTTGTGAAGCAATGACGAAAACAATACCGAATATTCCCCCGACCGTGGAAGAAACTTGCACTCGTAGAGGTAGTGTAAAAAGCTCAACAAGCCAACAGCAGAACTTTATTTTTAGTAATCCTCCAGACTACCTTATAGAGTGGACTATGTGGAAACTCGAAGCAGCTGCGTTTCCCTGCGTTAGCGAGAAAAAATAACAGGGACACAATCTAAATTGAGAACGAAGAACCCGAATTCCCTGGCTCTTCTTTTTCTTTTATGTTGCTTTCGTTTTCCATTTGTTTTCTCTTTTGTGTTTCTGGAACACCTGATGGGAATATCAGGTATTTTGAAGTTTGGGATTTAAGAGATTGAAACAATCAACTATGTAAATTCCGAGACATTTCGTTTCTTAGATGTGTATGTTAAACAGGATTTCTTACACAACTGAAATATTTGTTGGACGGACTTTAGTACGCCAATGAACAATGAATATTAAATTGAGTAATAATTAGTCCAGAAAGTTTGACGCTTTGAATATAGTTTTAATCTTAGTCATGTTAATCGTGTACCACCTTTTTAAAACTTAAATAGTCTCTTAAATATTGCTGATTACCCACAAAAAAATACAACATAAGGAAAATAAATTGAGTTTTTGTCAATAGAACCAGATTGAAATTAATAGTAACACTTCGGTGTGAAGAAAAAAATATGCGTACAGAGATGTTTTACATTTGTCTAGATTAAGTTGCCTAGATTAAGTTTTAAAATTTGAATGAAATAATGTTTTTCTCATAAATTTCATGATAATGCTGATGCATTTTTCTTCATAAATATAATGTGAATTAAAAAAATACAAAAATGTAAAACATCGTGACGTTCAATTGGTTACTGATTTTGGGCCTTTGCATCAGTGCAGCGCTAGACTCTCCATAACGCAAATACTAGCTCAGAATTGCACAAAACAATTTATATGTAAACTTTTGCAAGCAATTTAAGCAATGGGCTGAGATTAAGTCCCAGTATTCCTAAAGAAAAAATAATACTTGGAAAAAGACAAAAACAAGAGTGGATCTGAGGTAGTCTGACCACCGATAATATTCATAGCTTTATTATTTAGTCGACTGATTACCTCAAAGCTCCAAACGGCACGACCTTGAGGATCACAAATCTGGATGAAATTCTGGATTTATTACAGTTCGCAATAGATATGACCCCAAGTAAAGCGGTTTGACTGCATAGCCCCTAGTTCGGCTGCAACGGGTGGTCCAAAGTTACTGCTTAAGTCCAAAAAAGCAATGCTTTTTTCGGTAAAATTAAACTTTCTTTACCTTTTTCTTGATTTGCATTGCTGTATGTGTCAATTAAATGCATCCACAATATCTCCTCCCCCCCCCCTCTTCGCTGTACTGGCAAGAGATGTCAAATGTCTTCGGAGAGTAGATATTGTCCCAAAATTTCCAATTCCAATAAAGATATCATTGCAATCGTGGAGTCCTGCAAATCAATGCAGTTTACATAGCAAAAACTTGTGAGTCAAGAATTTGGACAAATTTCTGGATGTAGGTTAATTTGTACTAGATATGAGCCCAGGTAAAATAGTTTGAGAACATAGGCTTCACATAGCAAAAACTTGTGAGTCAAGAATTTGGATAAATTTCTGGATGTAGGTTAATTTATACTAGATGTGTGCCCAGGTAAAATAGTTTGAGTACATAGGCTTTAGTTCGACTGCAAGGAGGGTCTAACTTTGCTGGTTTGGCCCCGGAACTGCAATAGCGTTTTCTTTGGAATTTGAAAGTTTGGCACTATATTTGCTTTTCTAACATCGTTGCATATCTTGTTAGTACAACGTAGGGGCGGTGGAATTTATTCTATACTGTGAATGCATTCAGTTGGGTGATGCTGCCGACTTTGGACCCTCATTACGGCCGAACTAGGACCTATGCAGCAAATCGCTTTACCTGGGCTCATATCTAGTGGGAACTAACCTAAATCCAGAGTTTTGTCCAGATCCGTGACCCTCAAAGTCGTGCCGTTTGGTTGTAAGCAATTTGAAGCAAAAAGATCAGTTTTAAAAAGCATACCTAAACGATTCTTAACTCATAAATGATTCGTTTTTTCATGCTAGCCAACATGAATGCCAACTCCTAGGGTGTCGCAAGGTTCAAGTCCCTCTCAAAATATTTTTGAAATCACCACACTCAAGAAAACGAAAAAAAAAAAAGAGGGAAAGTTAACTAAATGGAATTTTTTTTTCTTCCTATTTCTTAAAAACAAATAGATCCAATGTTGCATTGAGTCGAGGTGAGGCTCAAAAAATTAGTTTCGGCAATCTGTATTTGGTTCAATAAATACCTTTGTGCTTGAAGCGCAAAAGAAGAAATATGAGCTTATAACAGCATAAATTGAAGCTTTTATCGGATGTTTTTACATCCATAAGTTGACTTATTTTGCATTAAAAGGGGGGTTCCTTTTAACCCCGAAACACGCGTGAACAGTCATCTACGATTTGTGCTATTATACGTTGTTATTTCTTATTTTTATCTTTATTGGAATTGAAAACAACCGAAAAAGGGAGGAGGAGGCTCTGTGTGATTTTTACCGGACGAAAGAATTATTGCTTTTATGTCGGCACTAGTAAGCATAACCTCCACGTGTATGTATTTAAATGAAAGCAATGCTATGTTTTTAAAGTATTATACTTCTTTGTAATTACATTTTGTAAAGTTACTGCCAGTAAAATTTCAGTAATATACTGTACCATTATCTTTGAATCGCGTAAAAGTAGTTAGTACACCTTTGCAAATGCATTGCTTTATAGCCTGAAAAATGTTTTAATTCTTACCACGAAATTTTCTTACATTCTTGTACTTTGATTTATTTCTTATTTAAAAAAAAAAGGGTTTTTTTCTCTAGCATTAACATCTTTTTCTTTTTACATTGTAGTTATTTTGCTTAAAACAAGCACTTTATGCAATTGCAGACTATTCGTAAATCTCAAAAACATAGATATATATTTTTCTGCAATATTTCAAAACAAGTTGCAATTTTCAATAGTGATTTTTAAAATTGTGAAACTGATGTGTGACGTATGAAAACCAAAAGAGTCTAGTGAATTGGTGAGTAAATTCTAATTTAAATAAGAAATAAAAATTGTGTTAATATGAGCTATTGACTTTTGTCTGAAAAGATATACAAATGTTTTTATTCTACTCATGCTGAGTTCTATTATGAGCTATGCAAATATTTTTAAACACAATGTGTCAAATAATCCATTTTTTTTCCACAAATGGTTATGTACTACTGATGTTTTGTACGAAATAAAAATATAATCTTGAATTTTTGCTTTTATTTTAACGTACAAAAAGTATCTAGCACTTTCACATGAAGAAACATCAGAATAATTTTGCACTATAAATCTTTATACAGCTTTAAATCTTTCATTGCACTGTCTTCTAATTTTTGAGAAAGATTCACAAAAGTTTGATTTTGTATAACATTTAAATAATTTTAAACACATTATTTAAAGAGTTAAAGTGATATACAATCAGGGGCGGATCTAGAGGGGGGCCATGAGGGCCATGGCCCCTCCCAAAGCCTTGTGATTGTAGGAATTTTTTTAAGGAAAAAAAAAGAAAAAAATATTATGAGAAGATAGCAAAATTTAACACATGTATTTTACTGAAAAAGAAGTATAGGCCTTAATTGGGAGATATCCCTATCCTCAAAACAAAACTTTTATTTCCGAAATTTTTCTCCATCTTTTACATCATTTTTTGATTCCAACTACAGACACTTGAACGATCTCTAAATGCTGCTGTTCTCAGCGTATACCTATTGTTTACAAGACCAAAGAGAGCCTAAATTTTCGTTTTTATGGCTTTAATTTCGAAACTAGGGAGAGAACCCCCTTTTCCCATGCCCTTTCACAAATGCCTTCAAATGTAGCAAAAAAAATTGCATTTTAAGTCTTTTATTTGGAAAAATGTCAACGGAAACTAGCTTATCCAACCCTTATCACTTAACTTGCTTAAAAGCAACTTAAATGAATTTTTTTGGGATTTCAATTACAAACGAGTTTTGATAAGACCATCTCCCTCCCTAGTTTATATCGGGATAATAGCTTTAAAAGGAGGTTTTTTTTGAAGGAGCTCATGAATCTTCCATCCCTTTCTAAAATATGTAAAAATATAGTTAAAAATCGAATTTTTAGAGCCTCAAAGGCTAAATATTTCCAGGAAGGAAGGATTCTAAGCACCTTCACACTTCCTTAAATGTAAGCAAACATTACCTAAAGGTGCATTTTTAGGCTGAACAGCTGAAGAGCTAGAAGAGCACCCCTCCTCTTCTAATTTCACAATGTATAATGACAGAATATTTTGTTTTCTAAGCTTTATTTTCAAAAAGTATTTTGGGGCCAGCGCCCGAAACCTGACCTTTCTCCGTACATCATGAAAAAATAGACAAAATGCGTTTTTAGTTTCCTAATTAACCGACTTCAAAAAGGAGGCGGTTATCAATTCATACCGTATGTATGTTTTTTTTTTTTTTTTTGTTTGTCCACTCATAGCGTCTCACCTAATGAACCGATTTTGATGATTCTTTTTTTAATGGATAGAGGATGGCTCAACTTAGGTCCCATTACTTTGTTTGACCATATTTGTTCTTTAGATAAAAAGTTATGGGCAAAAAACAGTAAATTTCCCTATTAAATGATTAAAATCATATTGTAGCGAAGTTCGCTCTTTTCATCCGTGGATAACGGTGGCTCAGTGGTAGAATTCTCGTCTCCCGCACGAGCAACCCGGGTTCAAATCCCGATTCGGACAAAGTGAATTTCACTAAAATTTCGTTTCTACTGTTTCCCGTATTTTCTCGAATGTTCTATTAATTTCTGTATCTTTTCAAGTCTGGATAGTTCCAGCACTTTTTCAAGTTGTATATAAGGAGATGTAACGTTCATTCGTGGTTCTGAATAAAGATCTCGAGTTGAGACTAACGAGTTTTTTTTTTTGTCGTGTCCATGGACAATTAAATGGCTCCGTGTGTCTTCAAGACCGCGCCCGCTAGCTGCAACGCATCTGTGCTGTAGAGGACCTCTCGAAGTTCTGAAGCCAGTGGCACCATACCCAGCTGCAGAACATGTGGGATAAGGGCCGGGCACTCAAGAATGTGATCCGGAGTCAGTTGGGCATCGGTGCAGTTCTTGCAGGGGATATAAGTTCTCGTTTTGTCGGGAAGAATTTTCATCCCTTTATAGTGGTTTGTTCTTAATCTTGCAATTGTAGATGTTAGGATTCTGGGGCAATCAAAGTCGGTGATGAGGGGCTTCTTAAAGGTATGTGGCAGAAGTCTATGTTTTGCGACAGCATTTGAGTCTGCTAGCGTGATGGTGGTGCAAGGTTTGCCAATGTTTCTGCCTTCTTTTGCTAGGGAATCCGCACACTCATTCCCTTCAATATTCACGTGTGCCGGTATCCATTGCAGCATGCAGGATTTTCCATTGCCGTGCAAGTCTTCGAGTAGGGCATTTATGGCAGAGGTGATGTTGGTTGCTCCGTTTTTGATTGCTTCTAAGGCCGCTTTTGAGTCAGAGAAGATTGCCAATCCATCAGTTGGGACTGAGATCTCTTGATTGGTCATGTAAAAGGTGAGTGCCTCCTTAATCGCAAGAAGTTCGCTGGTGAAGTTAGAAGCAATTATGCCTGTGTTGATTTTATGTGTATATTTATCTCCATTTGGAAGGAGGAAGAGAATGCCAGCACCTCCTTTGTTGAGGGATGTGTCAGGTGAGCCGTCCGTATAGACAGTCACAAAGTTACCCTGGGAGAACTTTTCAATCGTCTCAAGGCCTTTTTGTCTGAGTGTTTGTGGGTCTTCTTTTTTCGAGCATGGCTGTAGGAGGTTCAAATTAATCTTTGTTTCCTTTGGTGGCTTTCTGGGAAATAGAGGCTCTTGCAAAAAGTTCAAGGTGGAATGCTCTAACTTTATTTGGCTCCTGATGTCTCCATCAAGTTGGAGCGTTGATGATCTTTTAAGCCTTTTCCTGTCTTTCCATTCGTTGAACACTCTGGTGGAGATATGGTCTTTATTGTAGCAATGTAGTTTGTTGGTGAACTTAATGGTGGTAAGATTGCGCCTACACTCCAGAGGAGGCAGACCACATTCCTGTTCAGCTTTTTCGTTATTAGTGGAAGAGACTGCGCCAATAATAATTTTTGATGCTCGGTGTTGTATTGAATCTAATTTAAGTTTGGAAGTGGCGGATGCCGGACACCAGATTGGGGCAGCATATTCAAGTACTGGTCTAATAATAGAGCAATAAGCACTTTTTAGGGTTTTAGGTCTTGATCCCCATGTAGTTCCGCAGAGTTTTCTAAGTATGTTTAATTTTCCAAGCGCTTTGTTGGAAGTTAGTTCATTGTGCTTTGAAAAGCGAAGCTCAGGGTCTAAGGTTACTCCGAGATAGGTATAGGGAAGAAAATCCTTTCGATGTTGGAGTCTACAATTTTAATATTTGCATTAAAAGTGCCTCTATGTCGTCTGTCAGTAGAGAAAATGCAAAAGTTTGTCTTGTCAGCATTTATGGTAGACTAACGAGTATTCGCTTCATTTGGCTTTCACATTGTCTTCGCTATCTTCATCTACGCGACAATATGAAACTCATCGTTATAAAAGTTTGGTGCCATATAACTGTAACACTAATAGTAATTGTAATGATAATTTTGAATAAAGGCTTTTCTAAAGCAATACAGTGATATAGAGCCGCACTTCTTACTAGGTAACTTCTTACTTTTACTGAAATATCTACATTTACACTAAAAAGAATGAAATAAAAAAATTTTGAAAAAAAATAGAACCGACTTCAAAATTGCTCTAAAAAGTGAAAAATAATTTTATTCTTTAAACACCATCGATAATACTTTTAAACATAATTTTTGAAGTTGGCGCAAAAAAAAAAAGTAAAATCCATTGTAACCATCCTTCGTTCATATTTTTATCAAAAAATCATCCAAACTTTGGAACGAAACATTTATATCGTTACTCAAATATGCTGTCATCAATGCGTAATGCATGTGGTAGTGAAGAAACTGGACGTGGTTAAATTTATACTTGTAGTTGAGTTATGGCTGTGAATGATTTTATCGATCGTTTTTGCGCCAACTTCAAAAATTATGTTTAAAAGTATCATCGATGGTGTTTAAAGAATAATAAAGATGGTGCATTATAAATAACCAAAATCCAACAAATCAAGCACAAAATATGAAAGAAAGGCACGAATATCACTCAAAACAATTACAAAAGGGTAACTGATAATTGTAGCTTAATAATATAGCAGTAGAAAGTAGCAGACAAGTAGGTTTCGTTTTTATCCTATTTACAGCGTCACCTATGCTTGTGAGTTTTGTGTGTTTGTTTTTAGGAGTAGAATGAATCTTATAAATGCAAAAGGAGGCAAGGCACTAGTATGCAGACCTCGACATAAAATACAGTTGAAGTCAGTTGTGACTCTTGAATAGAATAAATAAATGCTAAAAAAAAATCTCCAGCTCCAGTTTATTCCTCCAAAGAGCTTAATTTTCTGATAACATTTCTGAAAGCTTTAAAAACATTTTCCAAGTATTTTGTTCATTAGCTACTGCTTAGCCTCCAAATAACCTATTTTTCACGTGACACTTTCGATTTTTACGAGATACCTGTGACCGAGTAAAGTAGAAAATATGTCGATCGAAATGTAAACTGAATTGCTTCCGAAATCTAAAAAGAAATGTCTTTATTCAATCCAGGTTTTCAAGTTCGATGGAATTATCGGTTGCATTGCATTTCTCACAATCAACCATTATTGCTAAACACTCGGGATTGTGGAATTTTACATTTTAACTATATGAGGTGAAGTTAATTACCTGATGTTACTTGTTTTAAGTCCTTTTAACTGAAGAAGGAAACTCACATTCTTTCACAGCAAAGAATATCGTTATTCATTTTTCATTCTTTCAATAATTGTTGCATTCTTTTTTTTTTATAGGATTGGTAAAAGATGGTGTATGTGAAATTATAAGTTTAAAGCGAAATAATTTTTAAAATCATGGCTTCTGGCGGGTTGTCTTCTCCCAGAGCATCATACATTCTTGCGGAATTAGAAGATGTTGATAATGTTTTTGCACCCATAAGAACTGCTAGCCGAGTGAAGGTATTGTTTTTGAAATATGATGTTTGTAAAGATGTGCTAATGGGCGATTCTCGAAAAAATGTCCCGTGCGTAACGCTAAGTTCTTGATATTTCCAGCTAACCAAAGCCTTCAAAAAATAAAGCTGTTGGGGAATATTTCATGCTTTAATATACTATCAAAGCATAGCTGTTAATCCCATATTTAATTAATAGTTACTTGAATAAAATAAAAAACTCGAGAATTTTTCGAGAATCGCCCTAATGTGTTAAACTATGCTTCAAAATTCATTTATGTACTTTTTTGACATTAAAATTTATTTTATCGATTGATGATATTACTTTCTATAATTGACAACTGTTTCTTGAAAACTTCACCATTTATGCTACATTTTTAGTTTTTTTCATTGGCTACTTTACTTTTTCACTCTGCCCCTCCACTTTTCTCAGCTCAAAATTGACGATTGATCAAAAAATGAGAGTTTTGATCTATTCATGTGTTTAATGAAAGAAGAATTGGCTTAATAAGTGTGTTTATATTTTTCTCATGCCATGTTATTAATTCGCATGGATTAAAGCAGATCTTGGAATTAAATGGAGGGATCTACTGTGGATATTTGTCCTGATTATTGAAGTCTAGTACCAAAATTTTTAGAGAAGTCTATTTAAAAGTTAATGGTGTTAAGATCTAATTATATGGTCCATTTTTTCAAAAAAAGTGAACTTTAGAGGGAAGGGAAAAGCATGTAAACTCTTTCATTTCATGCCCCCTCCTTTGAACCTTAACGTTTTTGGTGTACCAGCTGCCCATTGGAAAATGATAACCATTTCTACAAACATCAGCCATTTTGGCTTTTTTAAAATTTATTGCACTTGGCAAATTAAAAAAAAAATCTAAGAAACAATTATTATGTGACCTTAAAAATTTTATGAGTAAAAATACGGGGAATGCCTTATAAGTGTTCAAGTTTGTACAATTGAAGTTTGTAAAGTTAGTAGAAAGTGGGGCAGTTCTCACACATGTAGCTTATTTTGGCTAGTTTTAAGTAGTGCTTTGGCTATTTTCAAAACTTTTCGTTGACAGCCCTGGTCTGAGAGATTGAAATCAGCATCACATCACACCCGAGGGTAACCTGTTCCTATCACAATAGTGACTTGCCCAAATTAGGGACCATTGAAATCAGCAACAGAAAGGATATAAGTTCTCAGATTAGGTTTAATTATTTAAATTGATTGACTAAGTGTATTATTATTTGTATGTATTGAAATCTGACATAAAATTTTTCTTTTTAATTTGTTTTTTGTAACAGGAGCAAAGTTTAAAACAATGTTAGTTTTTTTTTTTAAAATAATCTTTAGCATACTGTTGCCTATAGTTCTCAAGCGTCTATTTTGAAGTGAAATAATTCTGGTCACCTTAGGTTTTCCCCAACTCTAGCCATAAGCATACTCCTGCCTCAAAAAAGTGTATGCTCAAAGGAGTTGCGGGAGGGGGGCAGGTTAAGTTGACGGCGTCCATGAATCAGACTTTTTTTTAACAAAATTGCGCAATCAAATTTTAATGTCATTATTAATGAATTACTTCCTCTTAAAAGGGTTTTCTCTCTCTGGGACATGTCCATAAAAATCGTGGGGATGGCCACTGTAAGACTCCTTCCTTCCAATTCAAAAAGCTCCATTTTATTCCATTCTAAGAAACAATAACATGCGAAAAATATAAAACACACACTTATTGATTCAATTCTTCATTCTTTAATCACACAAATAGAAACATTTTATCATTTTTCCAATCAATCGTCAATTTTGAACTTTGAAAAGTGGAGTGGCAATGCTACTTTATTTTGAAAGTGAGGGGGCAATTGCACCTCTTTGTCCTCCATATGAGCCGCCTATGACTCTAGCTATAACCAGCCACCCACCCACTAATGGCAGGTTTTATACCATTAGTGGGTGGTAACATTTTCAAAACTTTATCTTGCTTTCATTTAAATTAAAAAAAAAGAAAATCCAAACGCTATCTTTTACTTGACAATACTACTAATTAACTCATGTTGTTGTAAACAAGACATAACTCGAAAATGTTGTAAATTTAATTTTAATTACATGAAGTTATTATCATTGCATTACTTTTAATTTTATAAAAGTTCTAATTCTGATATTTATTTCTTCCTAGTTCACGTGTTTTGATGTATCACGTCATTATGTTGTGTTTGGTACTACTGCTGGTGGTGTTGTGATTCTGCAACATGACAGTTTAAACTATTTAAAAACATTAGCAGCTAAAGTAAGTTTGTTTAATATATGTACTTGTTGTTTTAAATGCTTCATTCATTTTATCTACCTATTTTTAAATTTTAGGTTTGCAATTTCTTACTTGTTTTTCTGAATTTTGAAATTTCATTTTCTGCAGGGTTTACTATTGCACCCTTTAATTAACATTTAATGTATCCCACTTCAATTTGCACCTATGTTAAGGTAAAAATTACACCCTTTCTATTTTTGTGTGAAAATCATTGATGATGTTCTTTTGTTGAACAAGAAATTTATATGAAGGCAACAAATAGGTGATCAAGTTAAAGGTACAAATTTGTGTTTGCCACTTAAGTTGAATGTTGTTTAGACAACTAGAAGTAAGGGAACATGGGGCAAAGTGAAAGCGGGGCAAAGTGAAATGTTCAAATATTTACTTTGCTTTTAGTGCCACCTGCCTAGTGATAATTTAACTATGTAGTAACACATGTAGTCTATTCCAGTCAAGAAAAAATTACCACTGAAGATCAAACAATATGATAATACAAGCAATTTTCAAAAATTGATACTCATATTGTAATATTTTGTTGTAAGTCAAAAATTATTTTTGTTATTATTAAATAATAAAGTTATTGTTATTAATATTTTAAATATTAATTGAGGCCTACTAATATACAGTGCAGTATTTATTTGCTTAATATTAAGTTTATTTGTGTTTAAAATGTTTTGTACAGTTAGTCAAGTGCATGCGGGGGCAAAGTGAGGGGTCTCCATCCTGGATTTTAAAAGCATTATGTAATTATTTATTTGTGCACACATTTATTTTTTCACAAAATATATTTTAAGCTAAAATACCTTTTGCCCAGTAGAAGTTTGAAATGACAGGCCTGGTGGGCAAACTGATCTTTGATCAAGAAAGTAGAAAAAAAAAAAAAAAAAAACCCACCCTCTCATTAATGCAAAATCTATCTGCAACTGAGCTTTGTTTACATGAAATACAGCTCGCTTTTATACTCACAAGTAATGTTTAATACTCATATATATATATATATATATATATATATATATTGTATATTATTTTTATAAAAACGCATCAGAATGAACATGGTTTTGCGCTAATTCTATCATATCTGCACTGCAGAAGCATTTTTTTCTTCGTCATTGAATGAATATACTCAATTTTATTTTTGTATCCTTTGTACTTACAGGAAGGACCAGTGTGCCAAATCGCATTAGCTCCAGATGAAAATATCATTGGCTTTGCAACTATGTAAGAACGTAAAATTCAAGAATCTTCACTCATTTTCACATATATTTAGCATTGAATTCTGTCATTCCTATCATAACATGCTATTATGCACTATTAAAATGCGTATTTTTTTTTCTTTTTTTTAGTCGAGGAGTTGCTCTTGTCATGGAACATAATTCTGAAAGAGGTGCAGCTCAGCCTCAGAGATTACAGCTTTCATTTGAGCATAGAGGTTCACTAGTAACTTGTTTGCAATGGAATGTATCATCTTCAAAATTATTTGTTGGTGATGACAAAGGAAAAGTTTCTGTCATCAATGTTTCCACATCAAGGGTAATAATTCCTCCACAGCAATTTTGTTTTTAGTTAAAAATAATGAGTAATAGTCACTAGTGTTTAAAATACTTAATGACTATTAATAGATTTTTTTTTTCTTAATATTCTTCAGTTTTCTATCCTCATAATTGTTATCCTTTGTTATGGTGATACTGTAAAATATTATTATGTATTATTTTATCATTGGCATGTATTCCTAGATTTCTCAACTGTTCAATATTCATTGTTTTACTATTTTCAATTTGTTACAGACACGGAACATATTTCAAGTTCCAACCACAACTTTAATGAAATTAGATTCAAAAGTTGTTCAATTGGATTTTGCTCAGGATCATCTACTTGTATCAACTTTAACTAGATGTTACCTATGTGATACTAATAAGTGAGTATTTTATTTAAGGCATCATTCTGAAAAAAAAAAAAAAACAAAAAAAACATAGTTTTTTTTATTTTACATCATTTGTTTTAAGCTTGAAGGTTTGAAATCATTCACAATCAGCTTTTACGTTTTATTATTACTTTTTTGTTTTGCATTTTTTGCTCAACTTTATGTGCATGTGTTTCTTTGACGGCTATTGTCAAGCACAATATTAACATTTTTCTGCAGTTGTGCAGCAATCTTTGAACATCTGCTTTCCTTTTACAATATTTCTTACTATTTTCTCAACATCACACAGTGCAAAGCATATTGAAGAAAAAAACTCATGTATTTTTTAGAATTAATCATTTAATTTTGTACTGAAAATCATCGTTTGGGGCAAGCAATGATGATGCAGATTTTAGGGGGATCAATTGCTAAATATAGGCTGATAATTTGTTGTAGTTCATTATTTGTTGATTAAATAAAAGTTTAAAAATGTCTTTCTGGGTTATGTAGTAGTATTTAAGTCAGGGAATGGCAAATACATTTTTCCTTGCAATTTAAATTTTGAACTGCCATTAAATTTTTATTTTATTTATTTATAATTTATTTATTTATATATTTTTTTTTGTTACTGATCATTGAATTGTGTCCTTAAATGTCTTGTCTTTATATAAAAACTAGGGGTACCCGCACGACTTTGCTCGTAGTAAGAAATTAAGAGGTCATTTGATTCACCTGTATATTTACAAATAATGGATAATGAATTTCTTGCCAATTTGCTATGTTTATTTGCTCGCATATGTTACGGTTCCACGTTATGATAACTTGGTAATCTACTCGTCCATCTTATGACAATTTTGCTCGGGAAAATGTTCCTAAAATTGGAATAAAAAAAGAACAAAATAAAATTTTCGAAAAATTGCTTTGAGGTGCTCAACCCTATGCTACGGACTAATTGTGTGCCTAAGTTCATGAAAACCGAACGGTCTAGGTTCTATGCACATAACAGACATACAGAGATCCAGACTTTCAGCTTCATTATTTGTAAAGATTAGCAACTATCAATTAGTTTTGAGATGAATTTTTCCTACTTGTCACTGGCAAAAGTTAACATGTTGAGAACTTCTATACTTATAATATAAAGCTGAAATTTTCATTTGTTTGATCGCCCTAATCTCAGGAACTACCTGTTCAAATTAAAAAATTATTTTTGTGTTGAATGGTCCATTTATTGAGGAAGACTATAGGCTATATAATATCTTGCTATGACTAATAAAAGTGGAGAAGCAATACATTGAAATTAAATCAATAATAATCATGATGTATTTTTTGTTGCATGAATAGCTCAGTCGGGTAAAACGCTTGACGAGCAACCCTTGGGTCTCGAGTTCGAACCTGACTGTGGCTGTGAAGATTTTCAGCATTTATTTCACGTCTCATTGAAAAATCAATTTATTTATAAATCAAATGTTTTTAATTATTTGTAATTGATTTTTTTTTTTTAATTTTCTTATTTAACACAAACCATTGATGTTAGGGTGTTTAATTTTTTACGATATATTAAGGTGTCCCAAAAAACAAATTCTATACTTCAAGTAGCACACCCTCTTATATTTTTCTTTTTAGGTCAATACAATTGTAAAAAAAAGCTCCAACAATGCCAACCCATGCCGACTTACTTCTGAAAATATGTGTACTAGACCAAATCAGATTTTTTTTTCAGAAGTTTAAAAAAAGATTCCCTCTTAAAATTTTGCTAAGAAAATTTTTGAATAAATTAGAAATTAATTACATAAACACAATTATTGACATTAAAATATAAACTAATATTTATCGAAGAAAAACAACATTCATATTCCATCAAAACATTTCCACTATTCTGTCAAATTTCAGTTGTGCAAGTTCAAAGTGCAGTTGATGACTAAATTAAATAACACAAATAAATGTACACACTTTACATGATGATGAATTGAAAAATATTACGTGTAAGATAACTTACTGAATCTTACTCAGTAAGATAACTTACGGAGTCGACAAGGAGAAAAAGGGTGTCAGAAAAGTGTTTCCAAAAGACCTTGAGCAAACAATCCCCCATTATGGAATTTTTCAAAAAATAACGGACTGAAAAAAGTTACATTTTATAATTTTGTAACATACTTATGACATAGTATATACTAATTATTTGACTATTTTGTTGTTTATTTAGCTTATTTCAAAAACTTTTGGCAGTAACATTAAATATTTCCTTTATATAGTTATTGATTTATTATTATTAAGTTTTAAGACAAATGTTGCCAATTTAGAAAGGCAGATAAAATTTCCCTGCTTATCAAATATCCCGCTTTATCGAATAATATTTCTTGGACATTCGATTGAGCGGGGCCGACAGTATATCATATATATATCATAGCGTGATGTACTTAAAATAGTTTTTTAATAAATTGTTGTCCTATTAACGCGGGTGAAACCATGAGGGACAGGGAATAAAGGAAAGCATAAATTGTTTCTCAATATTATTACAGACCCAGGCGATGCTGTGTATGCTATGCTTGCTAGTCACCTATATACCCTTTGTCCTTTCCCTAGAAAAATTTGAAATGACAGGCGTGCACAACATAACCTTTTGCAAATCATCACATGGTAAAGCAGCTAGCTGTGCCAGCCAAAAATCTCTCCTTATCATCATCAGATTCATATAATATGTTGTGATTTTGTAGAGAGCAGTATTTAACAATTGGAAAGAAGTTGAGAGATGGAGAATATGGAGCATGTTTCTATCCCGGTTCAAGATCAGTTGATCCTTGTACCATTTATTCTGCTCGTCCTGGATCCAGATTGTGGGAGGTAAAATCCTAAAATATTTTCAAAATGTGTCTAAAAAAGTATAATGAATGTATTTTGTTTTAATCAGTTGAAATTCAGTGTATGTGGTCAGAAAAGTGTGTACTTGAAAATTTAATTTTGTAATATAATAGCATTGTGGAACTGATGTGATATACCCCACCCTTGGGGACTTTTTCCGGTTGGCGCCAAGAAAACGTCGCCAAGAAAACGATGTATGACGACATGTCATACATCGTTCTTAGCGATGCTTTTTTACCTCCAACAGGAAAAAATCAGATAAAAAAACATGATCAAAGCACTTCAGAACACAATATATATAAAAACAACATAAAAGCACAACAAAAAACATCACGAATATATGCTTCAAAAATGTACAGGGCCGGGGTTTTTTGTAAACATATTAAAATACAATGAAATAATTTATTGTATTAATTACAAGTCGAAATTAATGCATTAATTGTTTTTTCATCATTTCTCCGGGATACGAGCCCTCGGTCTCATAGTACTTTCGTAATGAGACCTCGGCTCGCCGGCCCTGCCTCGGTCTCATTACGAAAGTACTATGAGACCTCTGGCTCGCCAGGACCTCGCTCCGCTCGGTCCGTTATCCCTCCGACTGTTAATATACATTACAGTCGGAGTATGGTCACAATTATGTATATTTATGTATATTATGCATATTCATGTGTATGTACACCCAAGGGTGGCTCCTTCCATTCAGTGTACAATAATGACACAGTTTTAAGTGTGAAATATGCACCATTATTGTGCAGATTTATTAATAAAATTCAGCATTTTTAAGAGTACAACCGAAAGAACTTTCAATTGTTAACATAAAATTCAGTACCTAAAGGAGGCACGTTAATGTCGAAATAATTCGTGGCATCGATAAGAATTAACTTTTAGAACAAAATAACCGAACTATTTTTGTAAAATTAATTAACATACAGTAAAAATAAAGTTAAAAGCTACAAGAACCCCTCAAGGATTTGTAAAAAACAAAGAATTTCCGAAGTGAGAATTTTTATGTGAATTCTAAAATAAAGAACTTATCTTTTTATGGTATAAATCCTCACACTCAGTCCAAAACAAAACATCATCTGACAGTGGCGCGTTACAGATACACACCACGTTGGAGTTAACTTTTAATTAACCTTCAAGTTTGAAGAAACTGGCATTTTCTAATGTTTTTACTTCAAAACACAACTACTGAATCTAAACTAACACAAAATAAGCATTCCTGTAAGGTATATTGCACAAAACAACACGTATCTCTCTTGCGTAAAACCAAGTAAAGAACCCAAGTAAACAAGTTCGAACAAGTTTGCCTTCGCGTTGCCAACCACAGGTTAGTTTCACCAGGGATGCCATACTTAAAAATTTATCGCCTCATTGGCGAGAAAAATATTTCAATTTTGTGCAAAAAATCGGATGTCGCCAAATGGGGGGGGGGGGGAGTGGGGGTATATCACATCTGTACCAGCATTGTTTTTATTCCTTTAAAATGGTTTTGATTCCTTGAAACAGATATTTATGTTTTTATGGAGTTTCTTTTGGAGGGGTATCATTAATCCCTAGAAAGCCTTTCATGTCATTTTCTGCTTGTGTCTGTAAGAAATATAAAGTATTTGCATAGCATCTTGCAAATCGGAATGTTTTTCAAATAATTTCATTATTGCTTATTTTCTTTTCTGGAATAAATATATCAGGTGTTCCATTGCAGTAAGAAAGTTATAAAGAAATAAAATGTACGTTTTGCAAAGACCCCCTAAACTGCTTGAGGAATAAAGTTTCTGCTCCATCTTATCTTTTCTCAGCTTGAGAAAAAAAAAACCTCCTCGTTGGTTGCTGTTTAAGCTGTCTGTATTACAGAAATATCAGTATCCTCATCCATAATAACTGTAGCATTACCAGTGATTTTTGATATAGCCCCAAAGCAGAATACTACTAAATTTGCGACGTACGTCGCAGAACAGAAGCCTGAGCTGCAGAACAATTCTGTTCAAATGTGAGAGGAAAACTCAGACAAATTTTCTGCAGAAATTCTACTGATTTCAGTGAAATTTCTGCAGATTTTCTGCAAATATCTTCCAACAAAACATAAAATTCTGCAGAGCTCTTAAAATTAGAAGAAAATCAAAAATCCTCGAAAATACGATAATTCGGCGGAGAGCTCGCGAAAAGTGTTGAATTCAAAAAGTCATCTGCCGGAACTTTAGATTTACTTTGAACTCAAAGAAATCTGCAGAATTTCTGCAAAGTTCTATCTTGAGTTGGACGATATTTGTGGAAAATCGGCAGTTTCTGGAGATTTTCGGCAGAAATTTCACGTTCTAAATCTGAAATGATTCTGATTTTTCTAGCCTTTTTGTGTTTCCCCTTCTCCTTATTTTTCCCAATCGGCCTTCATCCATTGCAATTTCCTCCATAAGCGTATGTTTTGGATACATGTCAACATTGAAACACGTCCATCGCCGAAAATTGCGTGTCTTATTTGAGATTTCAATCCTTTTGCATTCTGAAAATATTTGAATTGTTTAGAAAGTTTTGAAGCGTTTTATTATTTGCTACCTTAACTCGACTCATTTTATTTATTATTTTTGTAATTTACTTATTTATTAACATTATTTTAATTTCTCCTTCATGCCATGTAAAATTAACCAAAAAGAAACATGATTTGACGCCTAGGTTCGGATTTTTATAAAATTTTGTATCTTTGCTCTTTCTATGCATTTAAAAAATAATATAAAATATTTTTGTAGACTCAATTGGTTTAGGTTCCACATAAATATACACCACTACAGTAAAGTTTTAAAAACTGAAAAAAAAAAAAAAAACCTTCTGTATGAAACGATTTTGATTTAGGGCTCCCGATTTGTGGAAAAAGTCACCTTGGTTGCTTGTGTATACAATGCTTGAAGTACTTGCAGAACAATTTTGGTTAAATGATTTTACGTTGCAGAACATCGTCAAGTATTCTGCTTTAGGGTGATATAGTAAGACAGATTTCAACAATGAGACATCAGCATCAGCTTTGACTTGCTTCATTAGGACATCAATAGTTTTAAAATGATGCAAGTGCAAGCAAACAAGTTAACCTGTTTTTATTGTTTATGTTATTTAAAAATTTATCTCAAGGTTTCAGTCATCATCTCATCAAGAAGAATATCCGTTGAATTTTTGAATCTGCTTTGTAGCTTTGCCGAAGTTGTTCCAGGACTTTTACCTTTTTATTTGAGTCAACTGACCATCAAACATGATTACTAAAGTAAGAAATAATGTGAGAAAAGCACAAATTCACTGATTACTGCATACACGTATTGCAGCGTTACAGGGAAAGGAACCTTTGTCAGATGTCTTTTAATCCATAAGCTCATTACTTTTTGCATTGAAAAAGGTGTTCCCTGTAACGCCAAAACACGTGTCTGCAGTAATCTGTGAATTTGTGCTTTTCTGACTTTTATTTTTTACTTTACTGTTCTGCACAAAGGTATTTATTTAACTTGACTGTGTTCTGACTGTAGGTTTTAAGTACATATTTTATCCACATGTCTCAAATTATCCTAACACCAAACCTTTTAATGCCATACCATGCAATGAAGCAGCAGAGCTCCATTAACAACAGCGTTCACTGCTGAAATCAGGATGTGTATCCATGGACTGGAGTTAAACAAAATTTGTTTTTAGTTTTTCTCTGCACAATTTCATCAAAAGAGCCAAATGATATGAAGCTGGCTCAAAGTGGAAACATTCATGAAGTTCATCGTCCCTTTCTTTTTGAAACACTAATTCTCTGAAAGAACAACAATCAATCAATTAGGCTCAGTAGCATTGTTGCACTTTTCTTGCTGCTCTTTTTATCCCTTCCTTTAAAATAGTCCCCCTGCATAAGATACTTGAGGAAAGAATGCTTATCAATTAGAGTTTAAAGAGCCAATAAATATACTGTTCAGTGGATTTCTCCTCTTACCCCTAGAATGAAAATCAGTTGTTCTAAGGTCAAATGGTGTTAGGAAACTCTAAACTTTGAAATATTTTGACATTTTACATGTAAAAATCAGTATTAGCTTTTAAACTACTTATGCTAACAATTTAATTCTTATCTTATTCGAGTCAGAGTAAGAAATTACATTGGAAATGATGCCACACTTTCCGAAATAACAAAGTTGACATTTGCCCCTTATCCTCCCCCCCCCCAAAAAAAAAGGGAAGCATTCTGCAGAAAATTGGGGACTTTTCAGGCATGATTAAGGAGAATATAAAAAAGCTTTTTCTGAAGAAAAAGCTTGGGTTCTATATTTTTCTTATAAACACAGTTCTTTAGGCTAGTTTTACTTGACAGATGTGAAAAGTAAATGTTTTTTCCCCCCAGGTTGATATTAAAGGAAGTGTGTGTTGTACTCATCAATTCAAAACAGCTTTAGCCATAAAGCCGGAGAAATTATACACATTTAGGTTGGTAAATTTTAAAAAGTTCTTCTGATGTGTTATAACTTTAATAACTTTTGTAACTATTTTTGAGTTCTTTATGTAATTAAAATGCTGGATATATGGAGGTCCGACTGTATTTTCATATAGTGACTGATATTTTGAATGTTATCATTGATATTCATTCCATTCTTGAGCAATAGTTATCAGAAATATCTGTTTGAAATTACAGTAATTGTTTGCAAAAATGTTTCATAGGATTATAATTATCTATAATAGTGAGTTTTTTTATGAATTGTTTGAAAGAAAGAAAATTTGTTTCATATTATAATAACTTTCTGAAATAGTGGGGTAATTATTGAAACGTCAGATTTTGTCAATTTCATACAGTACGTATTTTTTCCTCTATAGCTTTTAGCATGTGAGGAGAAGTGATGCTAATCCTTCAAGATAACATTTATTGGTGCTAAAACTATATAAATATTAAAATGAGCAAAAGGTTATTAAAATATTAAAGATTTAAAAGGTTAAAAAGTAACATTTAGCAAAGTTCGCTGTCGAGCGAACACACACTGCACGTAAGCTCCAAGAGAAGTCTGCTTCCGACTGAACACACGTGTGTTATCTTCGCACGCTTCTCCGCAGAGTCGAGTTGAGTAGCGCTCGCATGTTCTCTGCCGATTACCACTGGTTATCTAAAGTTGCAAAAGACTGAAGAGGAATCCTGGAGTCCCCACAGTACTCCCCCTTCAGTGACAACGATACGCTTCATAAATACTTATGGAGACAGACACGACGCCCTGATCACGTGGTGTAAAACTCTTGGGTGGTTTTTAATGGAGCATTAGCAGGTTGTTCCAGAGCCAATCTTTCAGGTTGCACCGAAGGTGACGGGGTTGATATAGTATTCGGAACCCAAAGAAAAGCAGGTTTTAGCTGATCGATACTCACAACTGCCTCCTTGCTGTTCATTTTAATGCGAAAAGTCTTTTCCTGTCTAGACACCTCTTCATGAGGACCAGAATAAATTGGCTCCAAAGACTTGCGTTGGGTGTCAATCCGAAGAAACACATGAGTAGACATTAACAAGTCCTTCTACACAAAAACACTGCGTTTGCCGTGCACACTAGTTGGCACTGGCTTTAAAGAGGACATACAGTCTTTCAGCTTGCGCACAATCTGTATTGGGTCGAGAGCTATGTTGGTGTACGTAGGCTGGAAAAACTCTCCTGGAAGACCCAATGCAGCAAGGTCAGCTTTGTAAGCTGTTCGGAGCCCAAAGCACTGTAGGAAGAACCTCATCCCAATGAGTCAAAGTGTGACAGCATAACGACTGCTTGCGGGAACGGTGGAACCTTTATACCAGTCCATTAGAAGATGGATGGTAGGGTGATGTCCGAATCTTGTAGATTCCCAGAAACATTGCAAGAGATGTAAAGAGTTCAGATTCGAACTGTCTACCTTGGTCTGTAGTGATGAAGTCCGGAACTCCAAACCGACAGATCCATGTTCTGTAGAATTATTGTGCTACTGTGTCTACAGAAATATCAGCCACAGGAACAGCTTCTGGCCAACGAGTATAGCAGTCAACACATGTTAATAAATAACGGCATCCATTCGAGGGAGTGAGTGGTCCAACGAGGTGGACGTAGCTAAATCGTTGTGAAGGCAGATTGAAGCTTTTCAGAGGACCAACTGTATGTTGGTGCACCTTAGATCTCTGGCAGTGAATACAAGCACAAGTCTATTCCGCTATGTCCTTGTGCATCCCGGGCCAAACGAAACGCTTCTGCAGGTTCGCACATGTGTTCTCTGCCGATCACCACTGGTTATCTGGAGTTGCAAAAGACTGAAGAGGAATCCTGGAGTCCCACTGACCTGGAGTCCCCACACATATATTCTACAAATGCAAATACTTCATTATCTGTACATATTATAGTTATTTCATTTATTTATACAGTTGCTTTTGTTTTGAATAATTATTTCTAATATTCATTCGACAATTCAGGAGCAGTAGTTAACATAAATATCAGTTTGAAATTACAGTCATTGTTTTCAAGAATGCTTTATAGGATAATAAATCTCGACAATAGTGAGATCATTATTGAAACACTATGTGGTATCAGTTTGGGAGAATCAATATTTTTCCTTCTATAGTTGTTTAATATATTTTGTAAATATAATATTTCATGACAGTATTTGAATATTGTCTAGTTTAAATAAATTGTTTAAAAGAATGAAAAATTGTTTCAATGCGTAATAAATTTCTGAAATAGTAGGGTTATTAATGAAAAATCATGTTTCAGTTTCGGAGAATATATAGTTTATTCCTGTATAGTTGTACATATATTCTACAAATGCAAGCATTTCATTATCTGTACCTGTTATAGTTATTTCATACTTTTTTGTGGATGCATATGAGTCATAAACACTAATAGCAAAGAATATAAATTGAGTAGCATGACTTAATTTTTTTTCAAATTAAGATTTTGATGTCCAAAAATATTAATGAAGCAATTCCTTTTTCTATTGAAATGCTCTTAAGTGCTCTGCTATGCATCCACAGCATAGTGGAGAACGACCCCCACGAATTTCATACCCCCTGAACCAATTTCTCCAGATGGTCCAAACCTTTCTTTCCCTAGACCCTGCGTAGGAAGGTAATGGGCAGTACCTGCAAAAATGAGTTTTTGGAAGAAGCACATTTTGGATTCCATCTAAAAATAGGGAATGTTGGAATTTGTGTTTTTTCGTGCTTTATTTTGGGCAGAAACCCAGTAAGCAAGCCTGTACAATAACGCTACACTGCTGTGTTAAGCACAAAAGTAGTATCTGCACATTTTGTCAGAATTAGTTCTTGTCACCAGGTGATTCTTTGTCACATATTTTACCTCAATACAATGGTCATTTGTCAATGGGAAAGATTTTTTAAAAATTCTGAAAAAGTTTCATCTGAATCAAATACATGGAGGCACACAACTTTAAATGGAAATTTCTCATTTTGAACTCAGCTGCAGATATCACTTCTGCACTTAGCACAGAAGTATGTAATAGATGACGCGAATGTAACAAAATGATGAAAAATTTGCAGATACTGTTTGTAAGTATTTGTAGACTTATTAAGACAAGTATCTGCTATAATTAGTATGTGTACTTAGTTAAAAAAATATTTTTAAAGTAAGAAATAAACAAAATTTATTGTTTTTACAGACTTATTTCTTTTTAAGTATTGCATTAAGATCTTTTCTAGAAAGAGCTCTTGTTAAAATGAATGTTTTTTATTATGTTTGCAGACATGAAGTCAGTATGGATGAAACTGCAGTAGAAGAGGCAAAGCCACAAGCAACAAATTTTCAAAAGTTGCTTTTAATATGGCCCAGGTAATATAGCATGTGTTGAATTCTCAAATAAAGCACACTTTTACTACATGTTTAACTGGTTAAACATTTTCACATTAAAAGCAATGAGTATATATGGTGAGGACAAAAATAGATTATATTTGTTCTCATCATATGAGTTCTGGTTGCAGTCAATATCTGTAAAGAGGCTCTCTGAGTAGTAAATATTGACCATATCAGATACTGTCTACTTATCTGTAAAGTTTGCTATTCTCCTTGGTTTCTAATTATTTGAGATCTTATTCTTTCTGTAGTCAACAAGTAACTTGATGCAAAAGAACACTTGTGAGTCCAGTATATTCATAAAATCTTGCATAAGATATTTGAAGGGCACTTGCTTAAATCATATGGATTAATGTATGTGTCAAAAAGTATCGCTTAAACTGTATTAACCCGGGTGTAGTTACGTCTGTTTATATTACGTTTGTGCTCTCGTTTTGGTCTTTTCCCCACCCTAGCAATTCGTGAGACGGAAAAGAATTTTGAGTGATTTCTTTTAATGTTTGCTGCAGCTAATAGAATAGACACTATTTACTATACAAAAGGTATGTAATGAGGAACAATACTTACAGCATATGCTGAAAGAAACTGCTGGGTACTTAACTAGGTTGTCACTCTGTTGCTCTAAAGGATTGAAATACATTTCGAAAGCCATGCAATCTTGAAATTCTCAGAATTATGTGTGAGTATTGGGGAGTTACTTAAGGTTAGCTACACAGATGGGCTCAATTATCAATATAAGGGGTGATGGGGTAGAGAGAAATATATGACAACTAGCAGGGAGTAGACCAATATTCGACTACCTTAGAGTAAAGTTGGTTCTGTATTTGATAATTATGTCAATCTTGAAATAATAACACTTACTCAAGAATTAATGTTCTTTAGCACCGAAGATTCTCCTTTCATATTTGCATGGAGCCAACAAGGAGCATTTGTCTTTGATCCCAAGCGAGCTGAAGTTATTTTATGGAGTGATGATATCAAAGGTTAGTAAGCTTGCATAGCATTTCCCTAAAGTGTTCAAAAGTTCTCAACGTTTACTAAAATAATTTATTGTGAATGTATTATTAGAAATAAAGACCTTACTTTTATTTATGAGTGAAAAAGGAAAAATATCAATTCAATTAAAGCATGAATTGCAAGAATATTGCGCACACATTTTGAAATTGTAAGAAATCCTGTTATGAAATCATATAATTATGAGCTCTCAAATATAGGTATGAAGGAAATGGAGAAGAAAACTAGAAGTTCTGTCTAGAACTAAACAAGCCTACTTACCCGTATACCCATATCTACTTTCTAGTATCCGATCAATATTCTCAAAAGTAGCTGAAATCAAAAATTACTTCAAACATAATTTTATAATATTTTAAGTCAATTTCTAGGAATAAAATATGCCTCACCCTCATAAAGAATTAGATGCACAAAAAATAAACAAATAAATAAACAAACAAATAAAATAGCAGCACCTTTTAAGCAAAGCAGCTAATACACTTTTTTCCATTAGAAGAAAAATTTGTTAACCACTTTTATAAAGAAAAAAAATAAGCTCATTAAACTAAATACATCACATTAAAGAAAGTTTGTTTTACCCCTGTTGCCAAAAAATGATTTTTTAAATGAATTAATGTACTTTCCAAAAAAATAAAAACAATAAAATATTGACTTAAAGAAATAATTTTCGCTGTCAAAAAAAAAAAAAAAAGTATGCTCATATCTTAATGTAGAAACATAAAGGTCTTCGCGTTTATCCACCGAAAACTGAATACATTAATTAAAACTTTAGAGTGAAAGTAAAAACAAGTCATTTAACAATAATTATTTCACAGTTAAAACCATATCTGCGGAGTCAGAGTCAGTCTCATTTTGGGATAAAAGAGTCAGATTCAGGAGTCGAAGGCATTTAAGTCAAAAACTCAAAGTTGGAATCGGTCATTTTCTTTAGAGTGCGCAACTCTGCCAATGTTTGTGGAGTCAGACTTATTTTGAGATAAAGGAGTCGGAGTTGAATATCGAGAATCAGAGTCGGTCTTTTTTCCTCCTTGTAAAAATTTTTGCCAAAACTACGAAGTCAAAGTCAGGGAGTAGGAGTCCGACTAATTTTCGGGCACAGAAGTCGGAGTCAGGTGCCCCAAAATTCTCAGAGTTTGAGTCGGGAATTTATGGTCAAGAGCTATTTCCAACAAAATTTGTTTGAAGTAAATCGGCCTTCAAGTACAGAATCTACATTGACTTTCAGTTTGCCTATAGGCACTAATGTTAAGGGACTTGAACTGTTAAGAATTGAATGGAAAAATTGTTCAATGTAAAAAGATATTTTATACAGGGTGTCCCAAAAGATTGTTTACAAACTTAACATGCTGGTCTGTCATATCATGATGAACAAGATTTACATAGTAACATACCTTTGCAAACACAATGCTGGGGCACTACATGCACATATAGTCAGACACTAATGTATGCACAACATCTCACATATTTATTACACGAAGAGGATTTTACACAAAATTTTAGTTTTCAAGGAAGGCTTAAAGCTGTTGTTGAAATTTGCTGCCGTTAGTTGTCATACACACATCGCAACAACAAAGTACCGACGGTAGTAATGACGATCCATTCGGACAAGATTTTACCGATTGCTGCGTTGTCTTTGCAACGTGATTATGAGAGCTGGTGGGACCCAAATTTTAGCACCTGCTTCAAACTTTCCTTAAAAACTAAAATGTTGTGTAAAACTGTCTTTGTGTAATAGATATGCGACATGTTGTGCATCCGTTAGTGTCTGACTTTGTGTGCATGTAGTGCACCAGCATTGTGTTTGCAAACACATGTTTCTATGTTTTTTTTTTTTTTTTTTTTTGAGTACTTTAATGTTCTAATAGTTCAACCCCAAAACTCTTGTTCATCATGATATGACAGACCAGCATGTTAAATTTGTAAACTACCTTTTGGGACACCCTGTGTACATGTTTTTCATCAAAAGCTTTTTCCTACAAGTTTGTTTGAAGAAATTCGCCTGTAAGTTCGTAATTCCCTTGAATTTCCCCGTAGGCGCTAATGTTACGTTTTTTTGAACTGTTCAAAATTGAACAAAAAGTAGTTCAAATCAAAAAGTGAAATATAGGAATACAAATACAAATACAAATGTGACGACCAGCAACAGGCTCTGGACCCAGTTAGGCTGATCCTAGTCAATTAATTAGTCCCCAATGAAGATGAAAAGCTATCCACTCCCTTGCTCATTACCGCCTCTTCCGGTAAGCTATTCCAAGTGCCCACGACCCTGCTAAAGTAGTAGTTTTTCCTGATTTCCAAGTTAGCCTGAGATTTAAATAGCTTAAAACAATGACCCCTTGTCCTGCTTTCCCCACAAAAATTTAATCCATTTACATCTTTCATTTTGATAAATTTAAATAACTGAATCATGTCCCCTCTGACTCTCCTTTGCTCCAGGCTATACATGTTAAGCCTATTAAGTCTGATATCATAATCTAAATCTGAGAGTCCCCTTACTAATTTAGTTACCCTTCTTTGAACCCTTTCCAATACAAAAATATCTTTCTTTAGATAAGGCGACCAAAACTGAACAGCATACTCCAAATGAGGTCTTACTAAACTCCTATATAAAGGCAGAAGAACTTTCTTAGATTTGTTAGAAATAGATCTATTGATGAACCCAAGCATTTTGTTGGCTTTGTTACTAGCAATACTGCACTGTTGACTAAACTTGAAGTCTTGATTTAAATGAGGTGTCCTTCCCGAGATCTTTCGAACAAAAAAAATGTTCGAATCAGACTATTAACCAGGGATGAGAGTAGTCAGAGAGCAAAAGGAGGAAATCCAAAAAAATTTCATAAAAAGGATTATATCCAAAAAAATTATGTGCAAGGGATGCTATCCAAAACCGCATCAAAAGAGAACCTGGAAGCCATGATATTCAAAAATTCAATAAAAAATGGCTAATTTACCAGCTTTTAAGGTAATACATATTTAATTAACTATAAGCAATACTTTTGTACAATTTTCTGCATTGTAACATTTCTTGCAAGAGTGTTTATTCCTAAAAAAGTCTAATTTTTTAAAAAGAGGCAACAATTTCTAACCCCTGAGTTCTTGAACAAAGGGTTGGGGGAGTCAGAGGTTAATCTTGGCTGCATCACACAATGGTGGCAACTTTTCATATTTTTGAGAGAAAAATAAAATTTTTTCATTAAAAACATTTGAGTTTATAGTGTTAAATGAGTGAGAACATAAATTTTAAAATTAGGTCTGTTTATAAAGTAAAAATTTACAACAGAGAGAAAAATCGGAAATTTTCTTATTTGGTGGAATATACTTTTCATAGTAAGAATTGAAAATAAATATATATATATATATGTATATAAACTATTGGCTATCTTTTTCCTTCCAAAATTTGTCTTTAAAAACTTCTTAATACAATTTCGGAATCAAAAGAGCAACTTGCAGCTGTTTCATTTAATCATGAAATCTCAAAACTTTTAACATGCTGTAAAACCTAAACGATTTGAAATTCACTATAAATATTTTTTACACTTTCTTAAATGCACAAAAAAAGTAACCATGCCAAGTTTCAATAAAATTCGAGACTGTGGGTGCTCTGCCACTTTTTTTTATTGACTTTTGCATTTTTTCAAAAATAAAGAAACATAAATATTATTGAAATGTTGAATTAAATAAGTAGATATAGGGTAGCATATAGTAAAAAAATACCCAACATTAAAAATAATTGAAATACTTGCAGGATGGAAAAAGATTGAAATCTCAAGCGAGGCATGCAAATTTCGGCTCAGCATGTGTTTGACATCGTTGGCACGATTCCAATACATGCGTTTTTGGCAGATATCGTGGAGGAGCCAATTGGAGGGAGAAAAATAGAATAAGAAATCGGTGGCTGAAAATTTAAAAGATCGTCTTTCCCCCTGATTTTTGAGAAAAATAAGGCCTGAAAGAGGCAAAAAAGGAGGAAAGGTTCTAAAAGTCAACTGAAAAAGCCAGAATCCCGGCAAAAGCCGGAAAATCCCATTCATTCAATTGTTATTAGGGAGGGAGGAAAAACAGACAGGAGGGAAAGAAACAGACAGACAGATCTACCGACAGATATTTTCCCCTATCTCAATACCCTACTTTCCAATTTTTAATTTTTCAATATTTATTTGATTATTTTTTTTATCTTTTGACTTTGTTTTGTTTTTCGCAATATTTTCAAGATGCATTAAGCCTCCTTTCATACTTTTTTCTTCTTTCTCTGACTTTTACTGGGAAAGTAGGCCAAAAATTGGTAGACAATATAGAAACCACTAATGTTGCTGTCAGTAATCGACTGTTTTCTATAAAATGCCTTTATGTATTACTTTTATATGAAAACAATGAAACTTTGGTTAATGAATAGTTAATTATAAAATGGTGCTCTGAATAAAATTTTGTTAAAAATGTAGGACACATACTTTGTTGAAAACATACTGCCTATTAATAATTTTACATTGTAATTTTGGCATTTTCAGAGTTCTGTTAATAAGTCTTAATATCGATGTATAGTTTTTGTAATTTCCTATTCCATGGCTTCTCGCTGACGATTTGTTTTGGGGTTGAACTATTAGAACATTAAAGTACTCAAAAAGAAAATTAATTTGATTTTCGAAATTTTGAATTCAAATTATGTTTTCCGCAATCACGAACTGCGACAGGACCCTACTCATTAGAGTTATTGTTTCTAGAAATGGCTCCTGTCCATTATTGTTTCTAGAAACGGCTACTGTCCCCCCAAGCCAGCCCCGCCTCAAGGGCGGTTATGTGTGCATAGTTGTGTGTGTGTGTATGTGTAGGCTTGTGTGTGTGCATAGAGCTGTGTGTATGCACGCATACGTGTGTGAGTGTATGTGTGTGTGTAAGCGTGCGTGTGTGTAGGACATGGACGCCTCCGATCAGAGAAGCGGATAGCTCAGGACCAGGGGAGAGCCGCGCCTGCAGAGACCGGTGGGCGGCGGTGCTGGTGTGCCTGGTCCAAGCTGAAAAAGGAACCAGATGCCAAGAACGATCAAGTGAGGACAGTAAGCAATCGGGATTGCTCAAAAAATGTTCGTTTTTTTCAAAACTTTTAAGTGAAAGTTTAAAATAAAAGCTGATTGTGATTATTTAATTTTTAGCATGTTTTAATGAGATGTGTTGTTATTAATTTAATCAACGTTGTTTTTTAGGTATCAAAGAAGCAAA
Source organism: Uloborus diversus (assembly GCF_026930045.1). NCBI lineage: Eukaryota > Metazoa > Arthropoda > Arachnida > Araneae > Uloboridae > Uloborus > Uloborus diversus. The sequence goes on along the minus strand of NC_072731.1, from coordinate 70,958,206 downwards.
GTGCCATCGAGGAGATATTTTCATTTTCTATTTGAACAACAAATTTGAAAAATATACTTTGATGACTGTCGAACAGGGTGTTTGTCGATTGTATCAGCAAGGTTTAGCCATTCATGGAGCACAATTATTATTACTAAAAAAATCATCTCTTTGTTTATCTAGATTAAATCTTCATGTTCCTGCTTCATTTATGCTTGATATGCTACAAAAAGCCTCTGAAATGGGGAAATCATACTTATTTTCTGGTCTTTCATCTGTTTTGAATAGTTTAGGTCTTAGCCCAGATAAATTGTCTCAATCCAGTCGCTCAAGTTCAGCAATGTCTGAACCAGTACGACTCAATTCTGGTATATACGTTGTTAATAAATTAATCCGAGAAGCTGATGATGATGCACCATCTTCTGTATGCCTTAGTCGTTGGCGTTCTGCTTCTCCAGTGTTCAGGAATAGCAGTCGTTCTCCACATTCAAGCCCTTCAAGATCTAGTGATCGAGCATCCTTCAGTCCTAAAAGTCAAAGATCAGCTGCAACTTTAAAAGATTCTAACGCTAAAACACGAACTTCAAGCATCATTCAAACTCCTGATAGCACTGATTCCGGAACATCAGGCCGAGTGTCAGAAATGAGTGATGAAACTCAGAGTAGTCCTTCAAGCAAAGATATGCACAATAAATCAAGTTGGCAGTCTTGGACTCACCCTCAAGACAGTAGAAATGAAAATGAACTTAATTCTCAAGAAATCAAATTGAATGGCGAAAACATGCTCATTTCTACTCAGAGTAATAGCATAACCAATTATGAATCTAGCACGGATATTCTGAAAAATCAGATGAATGGTTGTACTGAAGCAAGCACTTCCTGCACTAATGGGGATGAATTTAATAATAATGGTTTTAATGTGAATCCAAGTATTAGTTTAAACTTACAAGATTTGTCAAAACAAAGTAATTCCAATGAGAAGAGAGTTTCTTTCCAGAATAAAGTTTCAACAACAGATGATAATTTAGCTTCATCCAAAAATGGTAGAGAATCCCTGGCTGATATGAATAACCATGCTGGTGTTACTTATTCCCCCCAGTATGAATATCATGAAAATTTGTTAGACGAATATAGATATTCAAGTTATTCTTTATATGGTTCAATGATGATGATGCCAAATTTGGACATGTCAGTGCTATTTGGATCTGAAGCTGATTTTCAAAATATAAAAGAAAGGTGTGTACATGTTTTTTTTCTCTTAAATTATTATTAAATTACTTATTTCTTCTGAAAAAGATAATGGTTTAAAGAAACCTGTTATCCCAGTACAGTTATTAAATAATTCAGTAAAATTAAGTAAAGTATATCTTTCCTATTAAGTAATTTGCTGTTAAGGTGTTATTTGATCATTTAAATGTATATCTGTGTTATATGCATGTTGATAAATTTTGCAATTAACTCAAGTTTTTTTTTATTTTTATTATTTATTATTGAATCATATTTTTAAATGTATGTATTTAGCAATTTGAAGGAAACTTATTCACACTAATTCCAGCATTATTTTCCCAAAACTCATATGTTGTTACACTCAGGCTCGTGAACGCCTTGCAGAAATTGCAAGGCTAAAACAATCTAACAGTCATTCAAAAGCATACTTACAAAATGAATTTCAAATGAAAATACAACATAGAGAATCAAAAATACATTGAGGCTAAAACAAATCCAATACTTACATAGACCTTCTGACATATCCAAAGATGATATATTTAATGGCTTTGTTCATTTGTTTGATGTTTTTTCTTTCTGTTTTAATTTTAATGTAACTATTAGTCTTGTTTAGTGGAATGTTTCATTTTAAAAATTAAACTTTAAATTTTAAATTTCAACAATATTGATTTTTGGCAACATTTGAAGAGAAAATAGGTGCTTTGTTCTTTTGATCAATTTGGTGAAAAATGTTGAAAATGAGCCATGACATATCTACAACAGAGGAGTACCTCCCTTATCATCCTTATCCAGGTTTTTCTTGGCTTTTGTGGTTCATACGAAAGTCCTTTTTTTTCCCTTCAGCCAAGATCATCCTACATTAAAATTTGCGAAATCAAGAAAGAGCAGTTACATAACTTTCAAACTATCTATGAAATTTTGAAGAAATTTTCTAAATTGCTACTAAATAAATTGAATGAGTGTTAATGACCTTAGGTAGTTTTCTGCATTTCTTTGAAATGTTGTAGAATTGGAAGAAAAACGAGTTGATGTGTGCATCACATGACTTCCTTTTACTCCAATTTAATGTCATTTCCCCATTATTGGCAATTTTAATGTGATTCAATTGTTTACTGTCTAAATATCACCGACAGTGGCCAAATTGAAACCAGATTTAAAAAAGAAAAAAAAAATCTCAAAATTTGTCGCCAAGTTGACGACAAAGCTTGGCGACCAAAAGACTGGCGATATATCGCCATTCGCCAAGTGTCCGACAAATTATAACACAACTTGAGTTTACATCGAAATTAACAATGATTTCCCTCCAGAAAGGGGGAAAAGACCCCCTTAGGAACATCCAAATGCAACCAAAAGAGAAGGTGCACAACTAGACCCTACTAGGAGTGTACGTACCAAATTTCAACTTTCAAGGACATACTGTTTCTGAGTTATGCGAGATACATACACTTATATGCACATACATACGTACACACGGACGTCACAAGAAATTTCGTTGTACTTAACTCAGGGGTTGTCAAAATGGATATTTCGGAAGTCTGTACGCTCCTAGGCATATATCCATGTGTGATCGAGTCGGAAAAAAAAACTCAACATTCATTCGGGGGTGAGAAAAATGGAAATTAAGGCCGATTTTTGAGTGAAATTTTTTTCGCGAATACAATACTTCCTTTTTCATAAAAGGAAGTAATTATTGGAATAATGTCTTTTTGTGAACTTTGGTTTTTTCAAACTAACTTCAGTCAAACTTGCTTATAACAAGCCATGATTAAAGGGAGCCTGTATTTTATTGAGGGAACCAATCATGTTTAGTTGGTACAAGGTTAAATCTATAGGAGCACAATGTGCTTTTCACATGAAAACCTCATATATAGGGAGCAATATTTTTAGTATTTATACAACTGATATTTTGAATTTCCCTTCTCTTGCTCAAATAATCCTTTCTCGGAAAATTTCTTTTAACATTCAGAAGTCAACTGGATAGTGATGAATCATAAATCCTGTGAACAAGTAATGGCAGCCTTTTTTGAAAAAATTATTTTGTGAAGTACACTACTCCTTGAGATACTGTAGCTGCAATTCAAGCTAAAGTACATGAAAATAATGAAAGAGAAGCTAATAATCAAAATGTGAAGAATTTCAAACTGAAACACCAAATGTCCCCAATGGGCTCACTGACTTTATGACTGTCGAGTTCACAGGAAAACAAAAGCGAGCTCTGATGCATTTCTGGTTATGGTTATTCACCGAAAAGCACACACACACACACACACACACACACACACACACACATGGAGGGAGGGAGTTAAGAGAAGGGGTTGGGGCAGATATTTTTTATTTTATGGTAACACAAAAAAGCGACGAGACTATTCAAAGCAAATTAATCAACTTCGTTGGTGCTGTACAGAAAGATATCTAAGTATGTATGAGTTTTATTGATGATTTTCTCACAAACCTGTATATTATGAGCACTCAGGTATGACAAGCAAAAATCACAAATCTCTTCGATCGGGCCATAAGCGCTCTCTACTTGTTTTGGTTCTTTTATTCTCATCAAAGTAACAAAATATAATTCAAGAGTATATTTATTCTTATAGTTTTGGTTCAACACTATAAGAATAAATTCTTATTCTTATAACACTAAAATTTGATCAAGTTTCTTGTATATTTTTCAAATTTGAGAACTTAGGTAGTTCAATGTCTATAATTTTTTCAGTCTTGCCAACAAGATATCATCTGGGAAAAACATTATAATGAAAAATTTGCGTGGATTGGAACAGCGTATAATGCAAGATTCAAAGCCTGAATTATTAGATGTGAAAACGAAACAAAATGAAACAGGTCATAGTGCTTCTCCTGTTTCACAATCAGGTATCTTTGTTTAAAATATCAGTTTCTCACCTATACTTGCTATTTCAGGTCTTTTAAACTATTTTCTTTTTGTATTGAGATAAATTACTTACAAAATAATTATTTTTTTAAGAAAGATTTTCGATAGAGGTGCAATTTTTCCTAAATAGGACTCGATTTTTTTTTTCAGAGTATCATACCGTAAAATTCCAAAAGTAACCCCCCCCCCTATCGATTATAGCCCCCCTTTTTTGTGAAAAGTGGAATCATTTTTAAATCCTGAATTTACCCCCCCCCCCCCCTTCACCTAATAAAAAAAACACTTCTATCATAACATTAAATTTTTATACATATTTTACTGCCAGAGAGAAAGAAACTAACCTTTGCCTCGTGTATGATTTTGGTCGTATTTTATCTACTGAAATTCTTGACAAATTAGAATTATTTTAGCAACTTTTTTAATATGTCAGAAAAAAAAGGAAAAACAAATCCAACTTTAACCTAAAATTTAGTATATTTCTAATGCAGACAATTTCGGCTGTCATTCATGGCTGTCATACCCTCAAAACTGGCCAGAATAGTATAACAAGATTTCATTTAAATTTAAATTGGCTGTTAAATATGATGAGAATAAATAAAAATACATTTATCTCTCAGTGTGTGACAATGAAATCCAGTTTTTGTACAGTATTCAACCGAGGGTGAATAGTAAACTAGGTATGCGTCCGAAGCCGAATATTTGTTGCATCTCTAGTGGAAGGCCAGCTTCGTAAAATGTTCAAAATTGAAATCTTAAAGACTGAGGTAATCTTTAGTACTAATACTAGGTAAAGACTGGTTCGAAGACCTTCCACTTTAAGTTTTTAAGCAGAAGTCTAAAAAATGCATTTTGTGCTGTAAAATATTAGGAGAAGGGGTTGGGGCAGATATTTTTTATTTTATTATTTTACTTGCTTCTTTTTTAGATATTGAAAATTCAAAAAGGAATTTTGGTCTATATTTTGAGACGCTAGGGAAGTAAATGGGTGCTCTGCTGTGGGAAGTAAAGAGTAGTATCTGCAAATATTTTATTTTGCATTTTTGTTAACTGTTACACTTCCTTCATTGCATGAACTTGTTTATTTGGTTTCTTCTGAAAAAAAAGCACGAAAAAAAGCGTAAAATTCAAACATTCCTCTATTGTTACTCTGGAATACAAAACGCGTTTCTTTAAATTACTAAAAACTCATTTCTGCAGACACTGCACTTCATTCCTACAGCAGTACTTTCTTTTGGAAATGTTTCGAAATCGAAAGCCTAAAAAGGCCCTTTTAAGTAAAGCTCTAGATTAGTGGTCGGCAGCCGCCAACATGCGGCCATTTCATTGACACTGGCTACCAAAAAATCAAGTCTTAGTCACCAGAAGTGGCGACCATGTGTTTCTTTATTTGTTAAAAATCATATTGTATATCTTGCTAGAACAACACGCTTCCATTCCTGAGACGTTCGGCGTGTTAGTCCACTCCACCTTGGCAATGTAATTCGGAGAAAACTCCCTTAAGGTTTATATATAAAAAAAGAAAAATGCTACTCAAGCCAAAAGTGGCTACCATTTTTTTTAACTCAGGCAGCCTACTATTCAGAATTCCTAGATTAGATCTTTATTTTTAAGGAATGATGGATCATGAGCATTAGGGTGGATCGAAAAAAACGAAATTTTGAATCTTAATTTGGAATACCTGCCAAAAGCTGTGCACGTGTAAGTACAACATACCTGTAAAATATTATCAAGTTTGAACAACTCTTTGAGGGTCCTACCAAGGCTTGAATTTCTCCAAAAATAGAAAAAAGGGACAATTTTCCAAAATTTTTATGAAAATAGTAGTGTTTAAAATTTTTGTTACAATTCGGATAAAATGCTTCCTTTGAACTCTCTTTTCATGTATCTTCACAATTATTTAGTTTTTGCACCATTAAGTTCGCACATAAGCCGTTAAGTTTTGCGAAACTAACCAAAAACTGACTTTTTTAAAGCTTTTTTGCACATTGCAATATTTCTTCTTTTAAAGTTGTTTTCTTTTTTTACAATGCCTATACAGAATGCAGTTTTAAACGGAAGTGAAGTTAAACTTTATTACATTAACAGCCCAGCATCCACTAAAAACAGGTGACTGCATTTCGAGTTCCATTCTACCTTTTCCATCTGCCGAGCCACATGTATTAAGTATAAATTTATTATTCATTTTGCATTAGAAGTAAACTATCAAAATGATTTAGTTGTACTAACTAAAATAACGAACGCAAAATTGGCGTTGGTGTTTTCAATGTATTGTTGAAGACTTTCATTAGATATGCCAGCTAAAATAGGAGAAGGGGTGGCAGTTATTGCACATTCTTGCCGGTTGATAACATCAGAGTAGTCTGATGCATCAAAGTTAATCCTTGAATTATAGAATTCTGTTATTTCTTCATGAACAGAAGCCACTTGTCTGGCCTTCAAAATCTTCGCAAAGCCAATTCTCTGATGTACTTCGTTCATCAGTGATCGCTGCTAAGGAAATTTTTTCCGGGTGGCAAAAATAGGCATTTCGTTGAATGACAGGATTAATATTTTTTTCAGATTTTCACTTACGTAACGAGATGCTGTAATCACACTCATGAGGAACAGCAATATTTTGTTTCAATTCCAGAAGAAGAAAAATTTGCAACAACTATACTTCCGCCAACAGAGCCATCAACATTTTTTGGTATTGATGTCACTTCAAAAGTGAAACAAATGAGGGTTTCTCTGCCAACGCTATCAAGAGTGTGCTACCAGTACGGCATTTCTGACAGATGAGCGATGTTGCTTCAGAAACATTACAGAATTTCGGTACTGTGTCAAATAATGATCGCTCTAAAGTCCTTGATAGGAATAAAATTCGAAGACAGCGAGAAAAGTGTCACAGGTGTCACAGACGAAGTACATGCTTCTGTTCAAAATCTGCAAACTAGAAATGAAAGGGTTTGAAAGTACATTTTTCGATAGCCGTAAAGACAAAAGTATGACAAAAAGAAATGGTTGGAGACAGATACCATAGAAGAACCATAAGCGAGGAATCCATGGTTGAAAAATCCAATGAACCAGAAAAAAGAACGGTGCAATTGCGGCCATAGAGAATAAAATTGGACATCCTGTCCCATGGTTAATCTGCGAACTGCATACGAGCAACCTTTGAGTTACCTGTTCACATTACTTGATGGTGAAACTTCTGGTTCATGTGAATTTTTGCAGCACCATAGGTAAATTGCTAGACAGGTGCGACAATTTTCCACTGGTCCAGTTTGAAGCAATTATGCTCCTTGTCGTAAGTGCTGGGCTGTTAATACAGTAGAAGACCATTATAACGCACATCTTGGGACCACAGCTTTTGTGTTACACAGGATTTTGCATCATATAGATCATTTCACAAATTTTTAAATTAACGTTGAGAATATCTCTACATATTAGCACTTCAGAATGAGTTTTATCTGCAATGAATATTAAAGCACCAATACTACAATTAGTTATTCCAAATAAATATGTTTCACATTCAAAAGAAAGTGCATTATCCTGCACTTCTGCTAGCTTCATGATTTGCATAACAGCTGCATTTTCAAGAGCCATCTGGTATTTTCTGTTTATTATGGTTACTAATTCTAAATTTAAAAGCTTTGAATTAAGATGGAATGACAAAAAATTTTTAAAATTTAATTTGCCTAACAATTTTTATTTTTGCAAAGCAAAACAGAGTGATTTTTTAAGCTTCAAAATTTATTGTTTGCTTCTGAAAAGTTGTGCGGTTTATAGAGAATTGCGTTATATAGGTCGGCATTATAACGGTCTTCTACTGTATAATAAAGTATAATTTTATTTCCATTTAAAACTGCATTCTGCACAATCATTGCAAAAAAAAGGACTTTTAAAAAAAATATTGCAATGTGCAAAAAGGCTTGAAAAAGGTCAGTTTTTGGAAATTTCACGAAATTTTACGAACTTGTGTGCGAACCTAATACTGCAAAGAATGTAAATAATTTTGAAGATATATGAAAAGCGTGTTAAATGGAAACATTTTAATGGTATTAGAACAAAAATTTTGAACCTTATTATTTTCATAAAAATTTTGGAAAATTGACTTTTTTTCCTATTTTTGTAGAAATTCAAGCCTTGGTAGGTCCCTCAAGGAGTTGTTCAAACTTGATAATATTTTACATGTGTATTGTTCTTACACATGCACAGCTTTTGGTGGGTATTCCAAATTAAGATTCGGAATTTTATTTTTTTCGATCCACCCTAATGAGCATAGATAGGAGAGTTTAGGAGCTCTCCTCAGAAGTTTTTGGAATTTGAGGCTATAAAAAATGCAATTCTAAAGCTATCTTTGGTTATGCTAAAAAAAGGCATGGCAGATCCTGATGCTCTAAAAGCACTAATCCTAATAACACATCTTAAAGTTCACTTTGGTGATGCTAACAAAAGTAATTTTTAGCCACCTTACTATCTTTGAAACTGCTAGGAGAATATTATTTAAAAAAAAGTGTAGAAAGAAGCCTTTAAACTTTGTACTTTTCTTCATTTAGGGGGGTTAATAAGCTGTCAAGGAAGGCGTAGCCCCCTTAAGCCCCCCTTAACTCACCCCATGGTTTAGTTACCCCCTCCATGTGCAGGTTTTCTTTAAAAAAAAAAGAAAAGAAAGAAAACACTGATTACTTAAACAAAGAAACAACAACAAAAAAAAAGATCTCCACGGTGTATTCCTTGGAAAATGTCTAGACTCTTTTTGATGCAAGGGTGCCCTTTTTTTTTAATTGTTCATATGTATTACAAAATAAATTTATGCAATTGTACTGTTTTTTATTCATTTTGAAGGAGCATTTTTGTTCTGATTTGTGAAAATAAACAATCTTCAACATGACACCATTTTGAAACCGCGACGCCATGTTGGAGATGCGTTGCTTTAAAAGTAGCGCAAAACTTAAAAATAAACTTTTTTAAAGGAGAAATAAAGTACTTGAACGAGTTTAGGGTCATCAGAAATGTATATTTTACTAAATGAGTAAGTGATTTGTCTGTTTTTTACGTTTGCAAATTTTGTAAAGCAAAGTTTTCGAAATTAAGATTTTCGTAAATTTTCGTAACGAATTTGCGTTTGTTGTCATTGTGCTTTTTGCTTCGATTTTGATACAAGAACATTGAGATTTTGCTTCTTTTACTGCAACCTTATTACATTCAACACATGATGAATTTTCAAGCGATAAATTATAGGGGTTTTGCCAACTTAAAGTGCAAAATCCTGTCTTTCGAAGAAAAAAAATGGCATCCACGTGCAATTTATTACAACCAGAAAATTTTGACAGGTTTTATCTAATGAATTTCTCACTCTTCATTAATTTTAACTCTTATTCACTTAGTATTTCTTTTCTATACTCTAAAATTATTAACACTACAAACAGTTTTTTTGGCTAATTTTTCAAAAAAATCTTGATTATGATCCCCCCTCCCTGAAATTAACAAGTTTTGTTTTAAAAATAAGGGGGGAGGGTTACTTTCGGAATTTTACAGTACATAATTTTTCAAAATTTTGTCTATAATGTAACTGATTGTTTTCCTTTTCTTACAATAACAAAGGGAAATGATCGTTTCATTTGTTGAATTTTTCAAGCTATGGTATGTTGCTCTTGGTTTTTAGAAATTAAACTCAACACCCCTATTGTTGAATGTCATTTCTGTAGCATACCAGAAATCGCAATTATGAGACATGTCAATATGACTAAAACGTTCGTACCATAAGATCAGTTTTTGAGTGTTGAATTTGCATCAAGGAAAGTTACCTGATGATAAATCATTAAAAGTTTGAAATATCATTGTTAAGTTTTAGGAAGTTTTGAAATGAAATATTCTGATAATGTTATCTATTTTTATTCTTCTTAGATCTAAAATCTGTATTATATAGAGTGAGAAGCAACTGGTGTTAGTAAGATATGAGTTATGTTCATATGACGCCAATCCAAAAATTTTATTGACTTCTATCCAAAGTTAGAAATAAGCAGTGTTTAGTCACATTTTCAGACCAAAAGTTTTGTTTTAATGATTTGATTTCCAAACCTAGGAGCCAAACTTGATGCCTAGAATTTTGGATTGCATCAAAACTTTAAGTTTTTGATTTATATTTTTCGTGATCAAACCCCGCAACTGGAGAAAAAACTTCTTAAAGTAATTTAAAAATGATCTTATCTGTTTAAAAAAAAAAAAACAGTATCTTCCATATATTTTTTAGATTTTTTTTATGCTACTGGCCAAGAGTAGCATGTCAAATACAAAAATAAATTGCAATATGATATGTATAATTCATTCACTCAAAATGGCACCTAGATTGTTGTTTAATTTGACGCCTAAATTTAAATTCTTATTTCTAACTCTGCTTGATCATTTCCAGAAGTGGTAGTGCATGGCATGCTTATGCAATATTATATTGTTATTTAAACTGAATAATCATGCATACATAAAGTATTGATTTTAATAAGCACACTTAATGCATGTGTAAAACCAAAATTTATTGTTTTTTATTTTTTAGATGCAGACTATGAAAAAACTTCATCTGAATTTCATTCCATTGACAGACAATTTTGGTCTTTTTTACCTTCCATTGATATAAGTAACCTTCTTGAAGCAACTAAAAATGCCTGGTAAGTGTTCGTGTAAAATATAACCTTGGAAATGTTTGCAACTTGTTTGTAAAATTATTTTGAGTTATTTATTTGGCAAGTCATTTAATTAAGTAGTATACTGGTAACAAAAAGAATTGATGCTAAATTTACATGGAAGCTCATAGGAGTTCAGCTCCTCTTCTTTTACATTTTATTTTTTTACACCACTTCTTTTTCTTATTCGAGGGCATTTGGGTCATTTTTGTAGAAAAATATGTTGTGCAACTATACTATAAGGTTTCCACCCTTCTGTTGTTGAAATCTAAGCCCTGACAGTAACTAGACTGATATGATAAGTAAAATTGATGCTTCAAAATTAATTTTCAGAGCTTTTAAGTAGGAAAAATAAAATTTTTAAAAAGAATTTGCCTTCCCAAAATGCATTTACATAAATAGAAAAAACATCTTTTGGAATTCAGTTTCATTACATAGCAGTTAGAAAAAGAATGTTAAAAATCAAATTCCAAAAATTTAAATAACTTGCACAAAATTGAAATCTTTCCTAAAATATGATTAATCAACAGGAGCCAAGTGGAAGTTTTTTTTCAAAAAATCTACTGTAAATAGCTATTTTCAGAGTACAGTGAAGCCCCTTCATTAGTGTAAAAGCATTATGTCACTAGCAGTTATTGCTCTTAGTGCGTAAGATATTGTTAAAAATCTCAATTTATTATTAAAATCACTTTTAGCTTTTAAATTAGTTTTTCCACACAATATTATTTAATTTTGAGCTTGTTCCAATTCAGTTGTTTTCAATTATAAATCTTTTTTTTTTTTTTTTGCAGGTCTTTATCCAGAGATATTTCTATTATAAGTGATAGTAAAAGCATTTCCATTATATTAGAAAATTGGGTGAATTCTTTGCATTCTGCTCAAATTGCTGTGATACAGGCTGTACAAAGTGTTCTTCAAAGCTATCACAATCCTAGTAGCCACTCCTATAAAGATGATGACACACTCAGGAGTACATGTAGTCAAATTACTAGTCAGGACTCTTCGCCAAGTGAAAATTGTGAAATGAGTGATCGTTTAGATCAAGAAGATCCATCAGTTTCTGAATCAAAATCATATGATGATGATAAACATGCTGAATCGAGTTCTTTGAATGCCGAAACTTCAGATTCTAGTACTTTAAGGACAGAAAGTATTCTAGGAAAATTAGTCAATCTAGATGAATTTGTTTTTGTTTATGATCCTTTTTGTTTGTCATACGATGATCACGTTATGATGTCTGAATTAGCTATGATGTGCTTTCAGCTAGAGATTTGGGGCAAAATCAATAAAGTTAAAGAAATGCTTCTATTTGTATTAAAATCAAAAGACAAATTTGATGATTTACCCAAGTGCAATGGTAAAAAAGATCAAGAAAATTCCGGGTGTGTAATGAATGGATCATCTGAAGTTATTAAACAGCCACCTACTTTAAAACAATCAGAAAGTGCACATTCTCTTCATAAAACAGAAGGAGTTGTGCACTCGAACAGCTTATCTGTTCAACAGAAGATTTTAGGTTCTCAGTCTAGTGATCCAGGACATCTAAATGCAATACCAAATGGAGAAATTACGGTTATTAGTGAGGATTCCTCATTTGAGTACAATAGCTCTCCAAAATTTGACGATTCCAAGTCTGCTTCATTTCTTCAAAATTATTTTCATCTCTTTGATGTCCAGCGTCTTAGAGAACTGTTGAATATATTAAATAAACCTTGTATTAAGACTTGGAATGTGATGCTGTCTGGAGTATCATTGTTTACAGGGGCCGACGAGTTCACCAAAAAACTGGCATCTGAGCAAATTGAAACAGCTGCAAACTGCCTTGAAAGAAGTTGTATTGGACCCATATTAATTTCTCATCTTTTAACGTAAGTAATTAAAATATTTGTTTTCTCATAGAATATTGTTTTGGTGCAAGATTACTACTACATTGGTATTTTAAATTATAATATTATGCTTTTCAATTATTTTAAACTCCTAGTATTTTTCAGTAAAAATAAAACTAGCATTACTACAAGGAAATTTGCTCTCAACTTGTTTTTCAGACAATGAATGAAGAGTTATTTTGGACATCAGTCCATTTGCATTGGTGCATTTATTTGCATTTTATTCTGGGGATTGTAATCTTGATACCATTGTGCATTATAATATGATGAATTAACTTTCATTTAACAAAATGTCTATGAATAAAGGTAATTTCAAAACACTACAAATGAAATAGTGGCAGCTGCGTTTTCCCTAGTAATAGTAACAGTAATGAAGTAACAGTAATAGTTACTTCATTACTGTTTTTTTTTTTCCTTTTTATTATAATTAAATATTTTTTCGTTTTCTTGTAGAGTTTTTAAAGTCAATTCAGCCAGAGGAATTGATTTGTGTCTGCAACGAAGTTACCATATTACTCCTTTAGATGTTTTATATTTATCTAAGTCTTGTTATGCTCATCCTAAGCCATTCCTTGAATATATTTCCAAAGTTTTAGATTGTCTTCCAGAAAAACAAAGGTAATTTTTCCCAGTTATGTTTTCATCTTTTGTTTTTTTTTCTTCTAGTCATAATTCTTACTAGCTGAGCCCTGCGAAACATTTGATGAAAAAAATTCAAATACCTGTTATTTTTAGTAATTTTTTGAATAACAGCAAAAATGTGACTTGTTATTTCAGGGTGGCGACAGATCAGGGAAATCAGGGAGATCAGGGAAAAGTCAGGGAAATTTATTAATCAGGGAAAAGTCAGGGAAATATCAGGGAATTTTGAAAAAATAACAAAAAATCAGGGAAAATTTATTTTATGAAGAATTTTTTTTTTTTTTGCTTTACAAAATTAAGTACTCTAATTCCCTACGCATTTTCTGCCAATGATCTGTTAAAAAAAAAAGTAAAATGAATGAGGTGTGATTATACACTGCGGCATATTTGTGCATCTTTTTTCCTCATCGTCAAAGTATTGAATCTTACTTATTAACCAAAGGATGAACTTCCTAAGATTGCTTCTGTGTCTATTAGGTTGTTTATTTTACCTAGCTTGAAATTTCCTTTTACGCTTTCAATGCTACGTAAAATAAACAACCATACAGGCAAAGAGGAAGCCTTCATTAATGCCTTAGCTTCTTTGCCTTTATTCCGTTGTCTTGAAGTGATTAGCTTACTGTAATCACGATCTCAAGAAGAAATCTTTGGTTTTTGAATTAATACTATAAAAGCTTGAAACTTATCACTTCTTTGCATTTTCAATTTAATTGCTAAAACTGAACTTTCAATAAAAAAAACTTTGTTTTTTGCCGTTATACTATTTGTTGCCGCCGCAGATTATAAAGGTTTTCTTTTCTTCAGACTTAAGTGATTCTTTAATTTTATAACCAAGTTGTATCCTTTTATATGTTTTAAAATTAACTAATTGCTTTTTTTTGTCTTGCATTTCAAAGTTTTTTGTTACAAAAGCAATCTAAGATTTTTTTTTTTTTTCATTACATACTGAAATGATTTTAAATAGAGTTAACTTGTGTGCTTAAGAAAATTTTTTTATATTGTTAAAATGCTGTATTCATTCATTGAAACCTATGTTCTTGATTAGAGAAAAGCTCCCTATGAATGGATGTCAAATGGTTTCATCTGTTTTGCATAAATATTCTATTCTTTCACTATTACTTGTTATTCTTGCAACAATTATTATACTGTTTGAAAACTTAGTTCAAAATGACTTTAATTACTTTTTAGTTCTATCTTAAATACACATATGTTTTTAAGAGTAATTTTAATAGTTTCCTAAAATTCTCATGCTAAGTGGTTTCTGGAAGTGAAGTTTTTTTTTTTTTTTTTTCTATAATCTTTCCATTGTAGAAAAATTTAATGTACTGTTTTGTAGGTTCCCCCCCCCCCCCCCCCAAAGATTGACTTGATATATTTTTTTAACCATTTTATTTAAAAAAAGTAACAACTTTTGAAAATATATCTTTAGTTCAACAAATTTAAACAGCTTAAAACGTTAAAAATACTGCATTTTATGCAGATATACAATGGATTTCAAGTAGAGCAAAGAAAGAAAACCATTATCATTGGTAACGTAAATCAGGGAAATTTGGTGAACTTAAATCAGGGAAATCAGGGAAAAGTCAGGGAACTTTTTTTTCACAGTTCCTGTCGCCACCCTGTATTTATTTTTCTCTGATAGCAGTGAAAAAATATTTAGAATGATGTCTTATGTTTGAATTTTAAGGAAGAATTAAGGAAGTTATGGCATACCTACCAAAAACACCTTTGAGAAATAATACACATGATAATGCAGTTTGCGATGTTAAAAAAAAGTGTTTTTTATCTTTTTGGATTTCAGAGCATTAACAGTTTTAAAATTTACTAGCTACATTGCTCGTCTTTGCTCAATCTATCTTGAAAATAAAATTTGTCAAGTGACGTATATTCAACAATCAGGCTTAAATAAAAAAAAAAAACTTCATGGAGAATTTTCCTTCTAAATAATGACGGCAGATATTAAAATACTTTTAAGAAGTTAAAATGAGAAAGAGGGATTTAAAAAGCATAACCATGGAAACACAAAATAAAATAAGTTTAAGAAATTATAAAATGAGAAAGCTGGAAAGAAATAATGGATTCAAAAAGTGTAACTGTGTAAACGCGAAAATAAAATGATTAACAACTTGAACGGATATGAGATTTTTCAAACTTTATTTAGAAAGTCTTGTAACTTTTTTCCTTTGAAGATAGAAGCTTAGTTTTTCGACCATCGGTCAAGAGTCTGGAATAAAAAATGTCGCTTTTTTTCCAATGGTGTCAAAAAGAAAACTCTGGGACAATTCCTTCGCTTTTTATTGATCGATTTAATGAAGAAAGTACTGCCTAAATTTCAGCTAAGCCTAAAAAAATGTGAGTTAAAAACGTGAATAACTCCTGCCGTGATTAAGTTAGAGAATTAGAAAATTTGGGTAAAACGAGGAAACATCTGCCCTTTCCACCGATATGTAATAACAATGTATGAGAGTAATTTTTTTCCCCCATATTCGGGATTTTATATGAAAATTGGACCTAAATTGGAATGAAAAAAAGATCTACTCATCGAATTTTTTCGAACTGATCTGCTAACCTTTCCGGTGCTGAAAGATACTCTGAAAATTTCAGCAAAATTGACTAGGTAGTTCTCGAGTTTTGTGCGTTCAAACGAACAGTCACTTTTTGGAGACTTCATTTCATACTATGTAGATATTAAGGACAAAATTTCATCGGTGTGGTTACAAATTGTTTGCATTCATTCAAGGCTTAACTTAAGAATTTTGGACCTGGGCCTCTGCAAACTCGACTGCTTACTGGCATCCGTAAGCGGAACCACATCTGGGCGGTTAGTGCCCTACAACCACTCACACACACAAGCGTCTGCACTTACAAATGCCTGCACATACACCATTAAAAAGTCATGTTGCAACAGTTTTAAAGTTATAATGAGAAAGTGAAAGTAAAGATTATTACTCTTTTCTATTTATTTAATCTAAATTCTTACCAATGAATAGATAAGATAATTTTGTTAAAAATAAGTACAAGGCTTCCAAATTCTTTTCTCTACATTTTTATTGATTTATTTATTGCAGAAAAAGTGTTCTCAATTTTTTTTTCATTTTTAGTGTATGAATGATGCTATAAATGTATATTATACACAATTTTGACTCTGTTAAGCATACACTGTTAGCATAGTACTTAGGCTAAAAGTTTATTTTGAGTAAAATGATGAAATTATTTTTACCATGCATTTCTCATTTATGTTTTGTATATAGGCCAAAAGTACTTGACAAATTGTTGCATCACACTGAAGTTAGACTAGAATGGATTTATGGAGTTTTCGATGTTGAAGATAAAGCACCAGAAAACTTAAAGTGCACATGTGGATGGCCGAGGTTCATATGTTTGATTATTTAGGTTAATAATATTTTGTACTTTGTTGGGGAAGGGACAAGCACAAAATTGCCCTTTTCTCCTAATATTATTTGATAATACTTAGCCTCAAAATATATTATTTATTTGTGCAATTATGGTCACATTATGGTATAGAGGATATGTATTTGAAATGTATTTTAATTTCAAACTAGTTTTGAAAAGTAAGTCTAACTATACTGATGAAAAAGAAAGAAAGCAATTTGAAATGTCTATTGTTTGATGAAATTATTATATTATTAGTTATTTCTTTTAATACTTAATTCTAATTTTTTTTTTTTTTTTTTGGATCCATTTTACTTCTCCTTTACAACCTACTTTTTCAAAAACTTAAATTTTGTTACATTAATCAATGCTTTTTTTTCAGTGGCTGAAATTAAAGCTGTGAAACATGTAGTTTTTTTTTCTTTCTCAGAAAGCTCTGTAACCAATCAGAGTTTGTCTTGTTCTGAGTTGAAAATATTTCTAAGGGTGAAAAATCTGCGTCAATTTTCAAATTCTGATACAACCTGATACAAAACAGCCAAATTCGTGATTTTTGCTTCAAGCAGCGCCAGAAATGCGATTCTATTATCCGAAAACATTCGCTATAAGAAGAAAATTGCTGTTGCATTTATTTTTTGCCATTGAAAGCTAAACAAGAGCATATAAGTAAATGTTGGGGTAAAAAATTCTTTATATTCGCTGAAAATTGCACGCTTTAAGTTTTGATCCTTTTGCATCCTGTAAATTGTTCAATAATTTTGAAAAATGGAAGTTATTTTCACCTATGTTACTTTAAATTGGCTTATTTTATTTCTTATTTTAATAATTATTTCATGCTTTGAATAAATGTAGGGTGTAGAGGAAAGCAGGGCAAAATGAAATAGCGGGGCAAATTGGAATGATGAAGTATTTATTCTGCTTTTAGCGCCACCTATCAAGTAATATTTGAACAATGTAGGATCATATGTAGTCTACTTAAGTCAAGAAAAATTTACCTCTGGAAATCAGAGAATATGATAGTACAAGCCATTTTCAAAAATGGATACAGTAATTAGAAATTACAGAAAATTATTTTTATTTACAGAAAATTATTTTTGTCATTATTAAATGATAAAGTTCTCGTCATTAACGTTTTAAATATTAATTTAGACCTACTAATATTCGGTGCAATATTTATTTGCTTAACATTATGCTTATTTGTATTTTAAATGCTTTGTAAAATTAGTCAAGTGCATGCAGGGCAAAGCGAATGGGCAAAGTGAAATAGTTGGTTTCATTTTCTTTTTCAATCCCTTATCAAATCATTTACATGTTCATTTATTATTTCAATTGCCATCCTTCATTTAATAAAACCCTTACTGTAAAAGCGAGTGACTATGGTACAGGTTTAGTAGATTTCTGTCTGTAATTACTCAACATTCATTCGAAAAAAATGAAGTTGCTTTATCATTATAATTTAGAACCTGGATTTTCGATTCGGACCCTGAAATAATTTCGAACTTTACCCACACCCCCTCCAGAAGTTTTTCTTTGTACTATTCTCACCTTCTCATTGCGGGTGAGAATGGAACAGCACATGTTTCAACGTTTTCATATAGGTTTTGGTGGTTTATGCCATACTCTACCATTCTTATATTTTAATAAAAAAGTTGTAGATGTAAGTTATGCTGTAAATTGAACTTCAGAGAGTCAGGTACAACATAAAATGGAGATAAAACAATCGCTTTATTTTCTTCATAATTTTTGGAGATGGATACCAAATATTATCTTCTTTTTTAGGCTACTCCCAAACCTTACCTCGCTTCAACATTGTTGTAACTTTAATCTCACTTGCTTCTACACCTGTGATTTTCCCTGGGTACTTTTCCCCCTGATAACCCAGCTCACCCTCCAAAATTTCGACTAATTACTCTACCACACTCACCCTACCCTCCAAATTGTAAACTTTACACATTTGTAACTGTAGCAACATCAAAATTTTTTATTTTTGAATAAAAATTGGAGGTTACTTTCTTTATGTAATATGAAAGTGAAAGGCACTAACAAAATCGTGATTCCTTCTGCACAAAAAGTCCATCAGCATAAATTTTTGAGCTACCCACAAATACGTGGCACCAGTTGCTCCCAACAAATAAATTTACAATCCCCAGGTTATTCGTCTTGCAGGCCGTTTTGACAGTGATAACTCTCTCATTACCAGAGAAGGTTGCACAATAGTTCCTATTGAAACTGGGACATCCTAGAGTGCACTATGAATGCTTATTACGTCAAAACTAGGGTTTATATCATTCTCGCCCTCCAAACCATTTTCACTCACTCTTATGGTATTTATTCATTCATTCAATTATTTTCTTATTAATTTACAATATCATTTATTCATTATTTTTTTTTCTTACTCATTTACTTTATCAAAAATATCTTTAACAATAAAATAGAATGTATTTCATTAGAAAAAATTTTAATTTTTCACTTTGCCTCGTTAAAAAAAGTGAAGAATTTATGAAGGTACAAATTTACTGTCAAACATAAAAAATAATGTTTCAATGCAAGTTTTATGAAAGTATATTGTTCTTTGTGTATCGTAATTTTCAGCACACAATTCCAATTTGTTCATTTTGTTCACTTTGCAACAACATTCTTGTACTTATAATACAATCATATTTGTAGAAAAAGTGTGTTACGAGTTCATAAAAATATTAAAATTAATTTTTTTAAAAACTGCCTTTAAGCATTGTAATCTCTACCACACATACATACATCTATTCTGTTTAAATTATAAAACAAAGTATAGTTTATTTAATACATAATATACCAAATGCTACTAATGTTAAGTAAAAAAATTTTCTCTAGTACCAAGTGAAATTTGAACTAATCAAAAGTAATGCATCGAAATTTAGTGAAGTTAAATAAAATGCTAGTATGTGGTCCTGGCAGGTAATGTAGAAATCAACCTACAAAATGGCACTATGGGGTCCAGATCTTTTCGTTTTCTTTTGTTCAGCCGATGAAATGTTACTCCTGTAAATGAGCTGCTTAATAAAGTTAAAAGTCATGTTAATCTATTGCCTGAAACGAATCAGTGAGCTCTCTTTATATATAAATGTTGATAAATAATTTCTTCAGTAATTGTTAGTTTAAATTTTGAAGCACTTTAAGCTTTTTTTTAAGGTTTTTTAAAACCTTGAAAAGGCACTGAAAAAGTCTTTAAGCTTGAGGAATTTCATATATTTATTCCTTCTTTTTTTTTCATAGTTCTATCCGTCAGTGCAAGGGGGACCTATTAATTCAAGTATATAAAGTAAAATTTCAGATATTGTAATGGTTTCTAAATTATATTCATGACATGTTGAGGTTCTTTAATTTCTTCTATGTATCCCTTTAATCCATGCGAGTTTTTAAACTTATTTTATTTTCAAACCTTTCTGTTTAAGAAATATTTTTTGCACCCAAAATACTTGTAATAATAACCAAAATACTTGTATACCCAAAATATTCGTAAGTAAGAGCTCATGAGTGCCAGACCTACCTCATATATAAAGGCTCAAAATTTTTCTGCGTAAGGATATCACAGGAGGTAAAAACGGTTTGCTATTATTTAAGCTGTGTCGCACTGACTTTGGAATGAAACAGGTAGCAAAGAGTTGCGTTAAAAACTGAATCATTCCATGTCAAGTGACCTTGTTGTCTCCACTCGACCATCTCTGATTTGAACGAAATTTTATAGAAGTGTAGAAACGCCTTTGAAACTCACCTGCACAAATTTTCAGCTTACAAGACACAAATCCTGAGGATCTAGTATCGATTAAAAATAAGGGCTCCAAATTGGCAGATCAACTTTGAAATGAATTGCCATGTTTGGCACGGATTGGAGATATTGGAAGCCATTTTGGAGCCCACTTTTTTTTTCTTTTTAAGGTAGCCTAGATCCTCATGATTGGTGGCTTTGAAGCTGAAAATTTGCATAGGTTAGTTTCAAAGGCATGTCTGCACCTTTGTAGAATGTCCTCCAAATCAGAGATGATTGGATGGGGACCACCAGGCCACGTGATATGGAATGAATTTATGATGTTGCTTTTTTTGTAGCAATTTCACAAAGAGTTGCGTTAAAAACTGAATCATTCCATGTCAAGTGACCTTGTTGTCTCCACTCGACCATCTCTGATTTGAACGAAATTTTTTAGAAGTGTAGAAACGCCTTTGAAACTCACCTGCACTTTGCTAGTTTTTTTCCCTGCTGTGATGTCCTTGTGCAGAAAAATTTTGGACCTTTTTCTAGGACGTAGGTCTGGCACTCATAGGCTCTTGGACTACTAATTTTCAAGTCAGTTAATCTTTTTTTTTCTTTACCAAACTTAATTAATCTCACATCTATCTAGTACTAGCATCTCCTTCTCCTCTTTTTTTTTTGTAATAATTAAAAACTGCTTATAAATATGTTTCTTAACGAGTTTTTTTTTCTCTACTTTTGAATGTAATAAATATACAAAACACATTTTTGAACTGAAATACTCTAGTTGTTGTCTGTGTCATGTTATGTTGTAAATAAATGTATGACAAATGTTTGTAACTACTGCTATGAAACAGTTAAATTAAGATTCTAGTTAGTTATGTATTATGATTAATCGTACATTTACTAAAAGTAATTTTTCCACACTTTAAGTGACAATATTGCTACCAAATTTAGTTTTAAAAATTATTTATGTAATTCTTTGCTACAAATGTTTTGTATTTGAATCAAATTGTATAGTGACCATATACAAGAACAAAGATCTTGTTACAAAATCATACATTCGTGTCATACAAAACTGATCATTCTGATACAAAACTGTTTTTACTGATACAAAAATGTTCGTTCTGCAATAAAATTGGCATTTTTGTTGATACAAAGCTGATACAAAATGATTTTTTGATTTTCCACCCCTGTATATCTTTCTTGAAATTCTTTTGCTATGTATTTCTGTTGCATCAAGTGTTATTTGAAACTTGAATGTGCATACATTTTTGTATACCAACATTGATTTTGTATCATAAACTATAGCTCCCCCACCCTTTTGAATTATTTTGTTAAAATCCACCTGCCCTGATTAAGAAGGATATTACTTTGAATAAATTGTCACTACTAAAGAGGCCAAATTTAAAAAAAAACTTTTTATTTATGTTTTTTATGTTCTAATATGGTTCTTGAATTTAATCACGTTATTTCCAGGTTTTGTGTCTGAAAACATTTCTGTAGCGTATTAATGTTCCTAAAAGGAAAATATTTATGATGCTACAATATTGAAGTTTCCTCATTGATAATATGAATACTCTAAAATGCTGTATTTCATTTTCTATGCATTGCTTTACATGTCATAAACTACATTCTTCGATAGAAAAATATTTAATGTTTTTTACCTTTTATTGTACTATGTGTTCAGAAATTGTTATATTTGTTCAATAAATTACCACTTAATAATGTTTTTTTTACTGTAAACTGTCTACAACTTAATCATCTGTAACTTTGTTTTTAGGCCTGGATCCCATTTGTATCCTTGGGAACATATGCAATTAATGCTGCACATATTATCAGCTACAAGCGATTTGGATAATAAATTCTTTGAATTTTGCTTCATTAAAGGGTAAGTTTCTTTTATTCATATTTTAAAAAATATCATAGTTTTAATTTTAGGGAAATGTAGTATTGGTTAAATACATTGCTCATTTACTGCTATGAAAACAATTTTTGAATTACATTTTTCAGAATTGATGATCTTTTTTCCTCGAAATTAAATTTTATCAATGAGGTTCCTACAAGACTGCTCTTCAAATTCTCATCTGGATTGTCCCTACTTCCTCAAAAAAAAAAAAAAAAAAATGTTGTTTTTTCAACTTTTAGCTTTTATGTGTCATTTTTGCCATACACTTGTGTTTGGGTACTCAACATTTATTCAGGGGTGAGGAAAATAGAAATTTAGGCATAAATTTGAATGAAATAAAGTTTGTGAAGGCTTTACTTACTGTAGTTTGCACAAGAAATTTAAATGAGGTTCATTCAAACTGCGCATAACAATGACAAAAATATAGTGAAAATCTTAGAAATGTAGCTTTATACAGTGAAGGTAATATAAGAAAAAAAAAAGCTGGACATGAAAAAACAACTTAGATCCAAATATGGGATTAACTAATAATAAAGAAATTGAGGAGGCTATGAAGCAAGTGATATATGAATCAAAAATATATGAATAACATTTTAAACTTATTAATGAACAAGTGATGAAAAAAGCTATTAAAAACGTTTTCTAATTGATGACTTCAATCAAAAACAAAAATATTATGTTTTTCTGGAGAACTTTTTTCTTTTAACCGATTCAAATAAATAACTTGTAGGTTTCAATTACTTTAAGTTGCAACTTTGGATTTTTATTGCACCAAAGGACAGTCAAAATAATTTTGATTTAAATATATATTTTTTAAAGCCTATTTTCTATTATTGTTTTTATTGAGAATGTTGTCCTAATTTGAGAATGAATAAAATGTTTGGAACATAAAATAAATCATGTTTTATGATTTTAGTTTTAAATTAATCGTGCTTTTTGCTGTTTCGTGACAAACTCAATACAGAAAGGGGTTACTATACATCTATGAATGGAGTCTTTGTATGACACACTGATGTTCAAAAGATGTGCCTGAGAATTAAATGGTTGCTGCACAATGTGATGAAAAATAGAGTGTTGGGGAAGTTATCAACAAAGTCGATAAAAGCATTTATATAAGCAGGATAAAACTACTCAACATTCATTTGAGTGTTGGTGAAATGGAAAGAATTATAAAGGACAGACTTTTATTGGAGATTGCCAGCATGACAACTAAATAGGACTGAATCATCCTGATGCAGCCCATAATAGAGGTTTCAGTGGATGTTTCCTCTACATATTTTTTTTTTGAACTAATTAATCATATTTTGATGAATAATATAACTGCTAAAGACAGAGATATAAAGTAATTTAGATTGTATTATTAAAAGTGAAGAAAAATACCTCAGTTTTATTATTTTATTGCTGTGTAACTAAAAAATGACGAATTTGAGTTAAAATGTAACAAAACAGATCTAATTTATGAATTTCAAATAAAATTGCATCTGATGTTAACTTTATGTGACATAAAAATATTTTAGGAGGTTAAAACTTAAATTCTAAACAGAAAAAAAATTCCCCATAGTTTTTTAAATGGTTACTTTTACAATGGTTTTCAATTTTCCTTTCTGATTTTTGCTTTTATGACTAGCAGTTTTGTAGTTATAAGCTTTCTTTTTTGATGTTTTCTCATGTGATCTAGAAAATAGTTAAATATATTTAAATTTTGTTTGCGTTCAGACCGGCTAGATTTTTAGTTATGAAAAAGGCCCTGAGGGTTTAATTTTTTTTTTTTTTTTGTTTTTTAAATTTAATACTAGTTCTTGTAGTGCTGGAAAATTCATTATGTTTTTTGAAATGTATATCATTGCAATGTTTTAGTATGATTAAATACATGCTGCTTTTTAAATTATAAGTTGTACATACTGTTAAGTTGAATTTCCTGAATGCCTTTTTCTTTTAGATTCTGGCCTGGCTATATACTTTTAGCCAAAAAGTTAAAGTTGACTGCCATTCATCGAAAACTTATCATTCAGTTATGTGATATAAATCTTTTAAGTGCCAGTGATCTTGGTAAATAATATTGCTATAATTGCTTAGTATTTAAAACAACCCTAATTTCATAATTAGTTTTGTGAAGTAAATTTTTCAGTTTTGTGATTGTATTGTGTGTTTTAATTAACAGTATTAAGAAATAAATAATAAAATAAAAATGTATACATTCAGAGAAATAAAAATTACTTTTCAGTTTTGCTAAATAAAAAGAGGGGAAAAACCATGGTGTATGATCTTAATCCAAACAAAATCAAACAATTCAAAAACAAGTTTGGAAATAAAATTAGATGGAAAATGGTTTAGCTTCAAAACTCTTTATTATGTGCTACATGTACAAGAATAAATAAGGATTACTTATTTCATTGATACATCAGGTTTTATGCCATAAGGGGTTTACACATTTACACTTGTTGATTAAATATGTTTAAGATATTCTGATAAATTTATTTTCTGTACTGTTTTGCAGGAATTATAGATATTCATTTCCAGTCATAACTGAGAAAATGGACAAGTATATATATATATATATATATATATATATGTGTGTGTGTGTGTATATATATATATACAGTCAAATCTCCATATATCAAATTTCCACATATTGAAATTTTCTATAGATTGAAATCTCAGCAAATTTCCATGTCCATTACATAGAAAAATTGTTTCTATATGCCGAAAAAATCTCTATATATCACATTTTTTTCAAGACATTCTTAGATTTTTTTTCCCACTAGACTTTGTCTTATGAAAAATGAAGGTTAGGGGAGCAAATTATGCTCACTAAAGGTTATTACAAAGCTCATAAAGAATCTGCGGCTGAGGGTTGTGTAGATAGGTCGTTGTTCTGTTCTGGATTAAGTTGAATTGCCGAAGATTGAAGGTGTATGAAGGCGCAAAAATATATATATGTCATTTCTGATAAATTTAGTACCTCCTCAAGCAGGGTGCCTGCTATTATGAGAAATTGGAAAGTTGAAATTAAAGTGCTGAAACTTACAGAGAACTTTCACTCAAAAACATGAAACTGCATAACAGTTGATTTTTTAGAAACAGTGGAGTGCTCAGTAAATGTTTCACATTTAATTTTCATTTAATCTAATGTTCGTATAAATTCGAAAATGGGTTTCACATGAAAATTAGCTTTAATTTTAATGTTTTAGGAGATTTTTCTGATAAACTAAGATTGTTTCTACATATCAAAATTTCTATGTATCAAATTTTTTTCCAGCAATTTGCTACTTCGATATATATAGGTCCGACTATATGTGTATAATTAACTAACAGTTGAAACCAAGCATCAGACACATGTTCTTGCCTCAAAAACCTTTTTTTAAAGCATTCTAATATATATATATATATATATATATATTAGGGTGGTCCTTATTTTTTTGAATTTGTAGATATTTTATGCGACACCTCATCAATCTGTTCCATTATACAAATAAGTGATCCTTGCAAAATTTTAAGTCAATTCATGAATATTAACCCGTGCCCCTAGGTCCCCCTTTTTTGAGTTTTGAAGAAAAGATTGCGGCTTTTCTCATTTTTATGTAAAAATATTCTTACATTTCATATTTAAAATAATTTTGAACCTCAAAGATATTGCTACTTCCCTACCAACAATTATCTCACTTTCATTTTGTAAAATTTTACATGTTATAGAAGGTAAATGTACAACAATGGCCTTGGGTCAGGCATTCCGCTATTCTGCGCTTGTTTCAAACCAAGCGGCAGGGGAACATTTCTCTCCACCAAGATGAACACAAGAGGTTCTAAAGGCCATTAATGAATGGCCTAAGCCATTAATGAATGATCTTTGACAACAACAAATAGCCTCGTCCAGGCTTTGGAGGCGTTGATTTATAAAATTTCCTATGTATGTAATAGGTATGGCAAATAGGGTCGCTAGGTTTAAATATATGCTATAAATATATGTAATGGCGATTATACGGGCTGTCCGAAAAGTCCTTGATGCATTTAAAAAATTCATAGAAAAACAACAAATTGTTGTATGAATTTGCGGTTTGCACCATAATACTTCACAGGTTCAAGAGTTTTTATGACAACGAAAAAAAATGAAAAGGGGAAAAAAAGAAGAAGAAAAAAGGCATTTCGCAGCCAGGGTGTCAGTATATGCTATGCTTGTAATTCTTCATTTAGTAATTTTCATTCCTTTTTGCGTTTTCCCATGTGAACAAAAACAATATAAAAGTAACTTTAAAATCGTGCCGAAGTTGGTTGGAACAACGAAATGTGGCAAGATTGAGGGGTGCAGGGGCAGCCAGAGTGACGTCAGAATACGTGGATCAGCACATCCACCGACAAGCTGTAGCAGACCCACAAGTCACTTGTTGCTCAATTCTGCAGCAGGTGCAAGATACCCTGAATGTTTCCGTGTCAACCAGAACCATTTCCCATCGTTTGGTCGCACGTGATCTGCAATCACGGCGTCCGCTAAGAAGACTGCCATTGACCCCACAACATAGACAGTAACGTTTAGTATGGTGCCGAACTAGAGCGACGTGGATGACAGAATGGCGAAATGTCGTGTTCTCTGATTAATCCCACTTCTGTTTATCCGGTGATAGTCGCTGCATATGTGTGTGGCATCGATGTGGAGACGGATCTTATCCGGAAGTAACTGTAAAAAGTCCCACCGCACGACAACGTGGCATAATGGTTTGGGGCGCAATTGCGTACAATTCCATATCAACTCTAGTTTATATTCAGGGCACTATGACGGCCCAACAATACTTGGATAATGTGCTGCAGCCGGTGGCAATCCCTTACCTTCAAGGACTACCTAATGCAATTTTTCAGCAGAAATAACACCCGACCACACAGTATTCGCATCTGCCAACATGCTCTCCAAGGCACACAGATGCTTCCCTGGCCACCATACTCTCCTGACCTGTCACCAATCGAACATGTGTGGGATGTGATTGGACGCCGTTTGCAGACTCTGTCCCTGCCTCGTTCAGAAGACGAACTGTGGCAAATGGTTGAAAGGGAATGGAGAGCCATCCCTCTGGACACCATCAGCACCCTATATCTTCGTGTATCGCTGTCCGTGGTGGTCCTACATCCTACTGAGCCGATGCCATTCTCGCTCTGTATTCTGCCTATTATTTTGAAATTAAGATCATTTATTATTTCTTGCTGTCTCTGTCTTTTTTCCAAATTTCATCACTTTCAGGCCATTCCTTCTTGGTGTTGCATTTGCAATGTCGAGCAGTGTATATGTGTAGGGTGGTCCTTATTTATGTGTGAATTTTTTTTTTCCGGAATTCAACAAGTGACGCCCCCTAGTTTTGTGACACTATAATAAAAAGTAATCTGAAAAATTTGAACTTGATCAGTCAATAGTAACATGTGCCCCTAGGATGTTGAACTTTAACACTTTTGATAATTTTCCCACAAATCATCGAGTTTTTCCTTCAGACCCCGTACATCGTTTCTCCTTTTTTACAGTGAGGTAGTACTAAAATTAATATTTTTAATTACAGTCAACAACCGCTACAACGCTATCCGACTTACGCGAAATGGCTATAACGCGAGTTTTTCAGGTGCGACGAATTTTAGAGCTGAATCGAATTTCTCGCTCTCAACATGAAAATATTTGGAAAGGAATCCTGACGCTAAGTTTCAGCTTTGTTATGAACCACTAAACATTGACTTCGTGAATGTACTTTCATCTTTTCAGCATCATTGACTCTGCAAGTTCGGCACAGCGCACTATAAACATAGCTTTAGTAGTGTGTATCTATCAATACTCCTCATTTTTCATTTATTTACTCTAAACATGAAAAGGGATGAAATATTGTGACTCCTAGGCACGCTGTTTCATCTAAAGTTTGAAGATGGGAACAAAAAGCGGAAGTTTGCAAGAATTTTAAAAAAGGTAAAGCTTCTTGACAGCTTGAACAACTAGAAAGTGGGTCAAAGGTAGCACGACAATGAGGTATGAGTGAATCTTTCATACGTATAATTAAAAGTCAAGAGAAGCAATCTGTGTAAGTCCGGACCTTAGTTTTAATATGAAGCTCGCAGTGTAGTGTTTAAGCAAAATGCAAACAATATGAAATTGGAATCTGCTCTTGTATTGTAAATTTTAGAGACTCTGAAAGAGGGATGTTACCATAGATGTAAAAGTTATGAAAGTAAATGCGAAGCTACTGATTTAAAAATATATTAGAATAACGATCAGATTGCGCAGCATAAATCATCATCTTTAAATTTTAAATTATAAATGTAACTTATTGTATCTACTGTGTAGTACTCTTAAAATGTAGTGCTTTATTAATACTACATACTGTACCTACAGTAGTTTCATTTTTATGTGTCCTCTCGCCCACTCATCATTGATTCTGTGCATCGTAACAGTATTTTATGTTGAATAATGCAGTTTTTTTTTAATACGGTAAAAATTCATCTCTTTATGTAAGAAACAGTAATAGATAGTCAAAAAATGGTCTAAAACAGTTTTATAATGTCTAAAATGACAGGGTATGTTAATAAAAAAAATCATATGCACAACGCTTTTCCACAATTCGAAATTTCGACTTACGCGAAGAGTCTTGGAACGCATCCCTCGAGTAAGTTGGGATCCAACTGTACTTCATTTCATCTAAAGATTTTGCATTAAATAAGAATAAAATAGTGCTTTAAAAACTTTACCTTATTCATACGCTTCTCTCAATTTTTCTCAATCATGTGCATTTTCTTTCCGATAGTCTTGGACTGTCTAAAAAAAATTGCTTTTGTGACTCATGTGGTTAATTGATGGTGAAATTATTTGAACAATTGTGCTCCTCTTTCAGTTGTATCATTCACAACTTTCAGCATTTTAACGATATCTCTTCCCTTTAAATAGCTTCCTTCATTTTGCCATGAATCAGGATCAAATGGGAAAACATCTTTTGGTGTTTGTAACTTATCAAACAGTTTTATTCATTTATAATTGATTCTATAAAGAGGAAGATTTTTACAAAAAAGTGTTCCAGATCATCTACTGTTATCTGAATTTTTTTATAAAGTCATCACACACGTCTTCCTTATCAGCAAGCATTTTTTAGAGTAGTCTTTTAATTTCTTCAAAGTTAATTCTTTCATCCAATACGGACAAAACTACTAGTTCACCCCCCTAAATACCATAAGTGATTTATGAATTTTCCAATCACTGCTTCTGCTGCATGTTTGTAATCATTTTGTACACTGCAATTTTTTCAGACACATTTTATTATTTAAAGGAGCCTAAATTGGGTTGCTGCGAAAAACCATACCTTCATAATACAGCATTTAGCTGTAAAGCAGCTTTTGCAGGCTTTGTCTTCATGTAAGGTAAATTTAAATTGTTTCCTATATACATAAATCTTCAAACAATAAATTCCTTTTGCCACAGATCTGGGTCATGGATAAGCTTCAGGTTGCCGAAAACATGTCCCTGTAGGAGGGACTTTACCAGGAAATATTATTACAAGTTATGAGAATTCTCTATAATCTTTCTCAATTCTGCTTTTTACGAACAATAATATGTCATCAACTTCATCTTTTAGAATTAAAGTGGTATGTGTACTTGATTCAAACATGGGCGCCCATATGCAAAGTTGCAAGGGGGGGGGGGTGCTCAAATATTTTCCCCGTGGTTTAGCTGGATATGTTCCCTGTGGAAACTGATTTCTAGACAGATTAGAGTCATTAAAATTCGACTTTTTTAATAACTTGTTCACTAATGGCTGGAGAAGAAATGTTTTTATATTTTTGCAAAGAAAAAAGTACTAAAAGCAAGGAAGTTCTAATTTCAAAGGGGGGGAGGGGGCTTGAGCCCCCTTATATGGGCACCCTTAGATTCAAATCTTATAAGTTCTGAATGATGGAGATCTTTCCTCAAAATTTTGAAGAGCTCAAATAATGGAATATCGGGTCTAGAATTAAGAAAGAAGAGAACTTTTCTAAAGACACTCTACAGTAACATTTCAAGTGCATGATAATGGCAATCCAAATGTAATATATCACCATTCAGTTTTTGCTCTAAGAAACTGCATGCACAATTTATACGGCCGGTGTTGCAAGCCACTGTATCAAACACCACAGCTTGAACAGTTAGCAATAAAGAGCAATCATCTAAGATATCATATACAACTAAGAAATATCTCAGGAATTCCGAGTAGCTGTTCAACATTGGGACCTAAAGCTATCACGGTAAGCCTATCTGCGTTTTTTTTTTCCAGTTACATCTGGATGTAGCTTTGTATCCCAGTGAATAACTAAAAAATCTAAAACTAAATTCATGAAATTTGATTTTACCTCTCGAAGATTTTCTCTTGCTCTCTTGGATGTACAATTAATCACAAGGTCATTTGGATTTAAATTTGCTGCATCTACATAGGTTGTTAATATAAATGAACAGCATCTTTGTCCCTAATATGGCATTTGTCCAACAGGCAAGCAGATATCAATAGTTGTCAAGCTTTTTTTGCATTGTTTAGACCATATATAGAAAACAGGTTCAACAGGTTAGGATGGATACCCATTTTGGTTTCTAAATCTTGTAAATTGCAAAAAAAAAAATTGATGATAATAAAGGACTGTGTCCTTTAATAGAAGAA
The DNA here is from genome assembly GCF_026930045.1 of Uloborus diversus. Classification (NCBI taxonomy): domain Eukaryota; kingdom Metazoa; phylum Arthropoda; class Arachnida; order Araneae; family Uloboridae; genus Uloborus; species Uloborus diversus. The sequence continues at coordinate 70,927,258 of NC_072731.1, read as the reverse complement.
AATCAATTTAAAATATAGATTATTACGTTATTCCATTCCTGAATTTTTTAAATTTATATTTTAGGTATGAACATTACAGTATATATTTACGTTAAAGTAATAGATGATTTTGCAGAATTTATTTTTTAAGAATTAAAAATTGCATAAACATTTAAGTATATTTATAATTACTGAACAGAGAACTAAAATGTAATTTCCATTACTTATATTATATTTATAGCATTGAAACCTAGCAACCCTATTTGCCACATCTATTACATACACAGGAAATTTAGTAAATCAACACCCCCAAAGCCTGGAGGAGGCAATTTGTTGTTGTTGTCAAAGATAATTCATTATGGCCTATTTCTATGCCGATTATTCATTACGGCCTAGGCCATTCATTAATGGCCTTTAGAATCCCTGGTGTACATCTTGGTGGAAAGAAATGTTCCCCTGCCACTTGGTTTAAAACGAGAGCAGAATAGCGGTATGCCTGAACAAAGCCAGAAATGTTTGGCAATGTGTGCTGATTTCTATTCATACATAATTGTTTGGCATAGTTTTTTTTAATAATATTGGTATGAAATTTGTAGGGTATTTGCCATTAGATGAAGAAGAATGGAAGGAATTTTTTCGCTTATATTCACAATCTTCAGTGACAAACGATTCCATAAAGTGCTTATCCTGTGGAAAATTGCTTTCCTGTTCAATAGAGTTTTCTGCTAAGAAAGCTGATAGTATAAGCTGGATCTCTTCTATGCAGTGGGAAGCAATATCTCGGATCGCCTTAACGCATCTTGATTCCATCAAAGTATTAGAAATTTTACAGGGACTAGAATTGCCTACTGGAGCTTTTTCATCTGCTTTTTACAAAGCCCTTATGATGTCTTTTCTTATAAACAAGCAGCAGAGGTACGCATTTCACTTAAATATGCATTACTTATAGAAGCAATTTGTATAGCATGTCAGCTGAAGTTTTGTTTTTGCATTGCGTTAAAAATGGTTTAACTATAGCAAAAAATTGCTTAAAAACATTAAATTTATTCAAGTGCTATTACAAACACAGTTCATTGTTTTTAAATCTTACCATGTATAAGGTTTAAGAAAATACGTTGCAGATGCTGTTAAAAAAAAAAGAATAATACTGTGCTGTGTTCTCACAAATGTTTTGCGGAGCATCAGTGATTCAGATATGTTTTGCTGCAACTCATGTCCAATAACATGGCACAGCATTCAGCTGTGTTGCAACATGGATGGTGTTCAACTGATGTTTATAACTCTTAAGACTTCAAGGTAACTGTGTATAATAAACATTCAACCATAACTAAAATAATTTCCAAAATAAGTGGGGGTAGGCCCACTTTCGGATCACTCTGTACACTCGGAACACTCTTGATTAACCAGCCTTTGTTTAACCAGATGTCCATTTTAACCAATCCTAATGTCATCAAGTATGAAGATAGAAAACAAGTTGTAAAACATTTTTCACAGTTCACAACTATGCATTAAAATTAAAAAATAAAATGTAAACATAAAAAATCTAAAATACTTGACTAGTGTATTAAACTGTATTTTTAAAATGCATTAATCATTTACACGTATATTTAATTTTAAATTCTGGCTTTAACTTGAACTTTGCTTAGCTGGATTTCCCCCAATCCTGTTTGAGTGTTAATTAGGACTCTACTACAGTATATTATCTTAAATTGAACTCATACTGTTTAAAATGTATCGAATTCTTCATAATATGACAGTTTCGTATGTATACTGGTTTCATATACAGGCATGTCATTTTGCTTAACTATTGCTCCCCTTTTATAAGATATGTATTATATATTACTAATTATTTTATTTTTATCATTTTAGTGCCTTAACCCACAGAATTTTAACTACTATGAGCAGCTACTTATGGTCTCGTAAATTGCAATCTATGTCCCCTGAGGTAAGAGAATTTGAATAATTATTCACCAATTTATTGTATCAAGAACATGTTAATTTCAAGTTTTTAAGGAAGATTTCGCTGTATTAACACTTTCGCTATGTTTATGTGGCTGGGGGCACCACAGAACTCACTTACAGGCTGGAATTTAAGGTTGACGGCACTGAAGGAGCTATAAGCCTGTTTCTTTTTTAACACATATATCTTTTTAGCCTTTTATGTAAAAATCATTGTTCCTGAACAAATGGAGAAGAGAAGTTGCTAGAAATTTTATGAGCAACCTTGGGTTATGCAGTTGAAGTGTCTTGGCAACCAATATAACAGACTAAGGATTGTTAAGTATTGATAGTTTTGTTTGAACTACTTAGCGACTAAAGCTTCAATGGTTCAACGATTTACTTAAGCATTTATTGTTTTTAGATGTTTTTCTTCAGGATTACAATAATAGACTTTTTGTTTTAATCTAACAAACCATGTGGGATTTGGTTTATACTATTAATTGTAAGAAATGTGATAAAAATTTCTTTTTCAATTTTTTTACAGGCCCGTTTAGTGTTCCAGATGGAAAAAGAAAAACCTAGTCTATCTTCAAACTTGAATCAAAAGGTTTGTTGTTTTAGAATTCTAAATTCTGTATTGTTGTACTGAGCAAGTGTGCAGTGTAGGGGAAAGTTGAACACGTGAAAACGAAGCACATGTGAACATGATACGTTTTAATAAGATAACTTGAAGCAAAAAATCTTGAAAAATTTTCAAGTGATCAAAGTACCAGTCTAACCTTTTTGTGAAACTTTCAGAACCACTGGGCCTTTTTGTGTTTCTGTTGTAGCAACTTCTTTGTTTTGGTGGCTGTTATTATATACTGTGTCACAAACTGACACAGTATTCTGCAGGGCTAAGCACAAAGGTCCTACCTACACTTTTTCTCGAAATTTAATTATGATCACCATGTGGTTCTTTGTCACATATTTCATCTAAATACAATGTTTTACGGTCATTTGTGAATAGGAAATATTTTTTTAAAAATTCTAAAAAGGTTGCATCTGAATCAAATACATGGAGGCACAAAACTTTCAACGGCATTTTCTCCTTTTGAACTCGGCTGCAGATATGACTTTTACACTTAGCACAGCAGTATAGGTTACAAACCCTTCAATGTAATTGGTATGTACGTTTCATATTACAGAGTGTTTCCAATTAATATGATAACTGTCCCTTTTTTTTTCAAATCTTGTTCACATGTGCTCCAGGCTTGATCACATGTGTCCCTCTATTGGGGCATATTTTAACAATTTATGCAATTTTTTTTAAATGCCATTAAGTAAAGAAATATTTTTTAAAAAAATCTCAAAAAACTTCATGACACAAAGAAAAGACTATTAAATCATAGAGACTTATTTGTTCTGAGAAATTGCTAATATTTTTTGAAAAATAAAGATGTAAAAAAAAAGAATAATGTTCATATATGCTCCCCTTTCCTCTATGTGAGTCAGAGCTCACTAATTTGTCAAGGATTTTAGCAACATCAAGGTTTCAAGACGGCAGTGTCCTATAGTCATAAAAAATGCTAAATAAAATTACTAAATTTTGTTGCTTTTGTGTGTGTGTGTAACTATATTGGTACATTTTTATTCATATTCCAGAAACTTAATCTGTGATAAGCCAAACAATTATTAGCAACTATTTAACTGTTATCTTTAAGGCTGAAGATGCAGTTCCTGCTAAGTCAACGCAGTGCTATTTAGAAGAGCCCGAGAGTCATTGGGGTGTAAGAACGTGCTTAAGTACCACTTGCAAAATTTGTAAAATGCCTCTCTCTTCTCATTTATCTTCTTCAAAGAGTGGCTTGGTAGTTTATAGATGTGGTATGTTAAAAATATTTCTTAATATAATTCATTTGTTCAAATTCCTCTAATGCATGTTAAAAAAGAACAAGGGGGTTTAGAGAGATCCAAAAGTCATTTGAAAAAGAAAAAAAATACCTATGAGGCAGTGAGAAGCAGAGGGATGTAAGTGGACTATTTGAAGCTTTGAGTAAAACACGTTTAAAATTCAGATCCTAGATAGGCTTTCATTGATTTTTTTCCGATATCATGCTGTATAATAGCACCTACCAGAGCTACTATTACCATCTCTTGCCCTAAAACAGAGGAGAGGTTCTCCTACCATTTGTACTGATTGTCTCTAAATTTTTAATTTTGGTACTTACATCCCTTTGCTTCTCATTACCTCATATACTTCTTACCAAAACCACAAATAAATACAATAAAGCATTTTCTTAACCAAGGCCTCCAGTACAAATAATTTATGAATTTTTACATTAATTGTTTTTAATAAGCAAACAAGACACATTTCTTACATTCAAGTAGTTTTCACTATCAAAATATTGCATACACGTTGATTAAATTGTTAATGAGTTATAAAGTTACTTTTTTCAGCTATTGAAAGTCCCACAAGAAAGTTTCCGTTTGTCCCTTGTCGATACAGAAAAACCTTGATTTAATGGTTGTCAAGAGACAGGAAAAAGTTATCGTTAAATTAAGGAACATAGACATTCAATTCAGTCGAATCCGGACCAGTGAATGTATTATTTAATTCAGGAAATCCGATATCCTTAAATTGAAGTTATACTGTATTTGCAAAGTAATGAAAATAATGCTGAAAATATTGACAAGAATTTAACTAGATGCCATACAAAGGGGCACTGTGAACTCAAATTTTTGGAGGAGGGAAATTTTAATTTGCCGATTGAAAACTCCAAGGTTGAAACCAAATGATTAAATATGATCTTACACACATAGCAGGGTGATTGCACATCAAATCAATGAAAAAAAAATAAGTTTTTGACCTCGCCATTTCCGATTTTAACGAAAATTGGTGTGAGGGACACATATGACAAGATAAATAATCCGGCCAATTTTTAGAATTCTACTTAAATTTTTTTACACAATTGTGGAATTTCATATGTTTGGTCATTCACCTTCTTGACTTCCTCACCATTTCCGTGTGAAGGACACATACAACAAGATAAGTTATTCTGCCAATTTTTAGAATTCTACTTCAAAAATATTATGAAATATAGGGCTGTTAAAAACTTTAAAAGTGCAAAACAAACAGAAAGTTGTGACATGCAAATGACTAACTTCTATCGTTCTATCCTAATTACAGTGGAATAAAAATTTGAAAACAATTGTAAAGTTAGACTAGAGCTTTCTCTTAGGATAAAACATGGCTTTCTCATGACTGGTTTCAGATTCAAGGTCATTCACCTTGACTTTTGACCTTGAATATCTCAAAACATGCCCCCTTAGAATTTTTCCAAAAAAATATATTTTATAGCTCCAACACTGTTCTTCTACTACACCAAAACTTAGGCAGGGATAGCAATGGCAGGGGACTGCAAAAAAATCAGAAATGTTTACGTACTTTTGTTACATGTTTTACATTAATTCTGTCCTAATATTATTGTTTTAATTACGTTAACAGTATGTATATTTTTAAAGAAATTCTTAGGTGGCGTGTTTTTAGACATTCCAGGTCAAAGTTCACGTTGAATTGAATCATCGTCAACACTTGAAAACGTTCACACCATTGATGCACGGTGAACCTTGAAACTTAAACCTGTTGTTAGAAAGTCATGTTTAATATCAATAGAAAGGTCTATTCTTTAGCTTTGCAAATGCTTTTTGAATTTTTATTCTACTATAAAAAGGAGAGAAGTTAGTCATTTGAATGTCACAACTCTGTTTTTTTTTTGTACTTTTTCAATTTTTAACAGCTTTGTATTTTGTAAAATTTTTAACTCTCAAAAACTCGCGCCATTATTTGTCACACAAGTACTCACGCAGGGTCAAAAACGACCCCAGTATTTCTTTTTTTTTCTTTCTTCCTTTAACTTTTTGCGAGAATTCTTTTTTTTTTATATTCATTTATGTTTCTCCACCAACAGAGACTATATTTTGCGGGCTTGTTTGGCATATACTGTCTAAAGGCACAGCGACCCTGAAATGGTTCCAGTTTTTCGTCAATGGTCACATATTCCCCCGAAGTGTAATTTTCTTTGCAGTTTGCTTCAAAAGCTTCAAAGCTTTCATTTATTGCAGCCAGTTTATTGTCTTGCTTCCTTAAATCCCTGGTATGTATATTGTCAAAGCGTAAACATCTCATCAAAAAAAGAAAACGATTGTATGACATTACACAACGAAATAGTTCAATTCCGGTTCCGTCAGTAGCCCATAAGTCCCTTACATTTAGATGAGAAGACTTCTGCTAAATATAATAGGCCAAATAAAGCCTTAATTTCCACCGAATCTGTGCATTTTGCATCCCTGAGTTTTGAGTAATTTTTTGAAATGTCATGTATAAAAATATTCTTGCATTCTATTATTTGGTTTATCCTTTTATCATCGATAAAAACGCTCCAGCTCTCAAAAGACATCACTGATATTTTTGGCTCAGGAAGATGTGTAAATATGTTCTGAGCTGGGGCTTGGACATTAGCTCGAAATTTTGTTTTTTGCCAAATAGTTTTTGCATTTCTTCCAACAAAGATGTCATCTCTATCTGGATCATCAGAACTTTTCGCTTTCTGAAAATTCGCTCTCACTGTTGTGGTCACTGAAGTTTTCTTGATCACTAAAATATTCATCGTTTGGAATGACAGCTTCATCACTCTCCACATCGGCTTATAATTTGCGAAGACGCTCCATCTCTTGTGCATATGGAGTCGGCATGCTTTCTTTGTAATAAATATTGCAAACGCAATTGAAAAATATGGATTATTAGCAAAGACAAAACTAAATGATCATTGTGAACTGCACGCCTGTGCACTCAAAATCATGACTAGAAGAAGAATTGCTGAAAACTACTTCCATTTCCCTACTTTTTTTCTAAATTCATTGAATGCATTCCATTGGAAAGAATTCTGAACACCTGTTCCGTTTCGAGAATTTTACTGACATCAATACTTGGGCGGGGTCAAAAAAGACCCCACTCTTAAAACCCCCTTTGTTTACAAGAATTGAAAGGAGATAAGAAAATTCCAACCACACCCACACATCAATCAAGGACACAATCCCAGCTACTCAGAAGATCATTTCTTTATCTGTCCTTGAAATTCCAAGAAATGGAGACAAAAAATAGCTGAGGTCGTTTACAACCCCGTGCAAGCTCTCGCGAGTTAAAGTAGAATTCTAAAAATTGGCTGAATTACTGTTGTTGTGATATGTGTCCCTCACATCAAATGTCGTTAATTTTGGAGAGGGTGAGGTTCAAAAAGTGATTGACCTGACATGGAATTCCCCAGCAGGCTTGGAGTCGATTATGAGAAAATGTAATTGATTATGATTATGATTATGGGTCTGAAAAAAAGAGGATTACAATTACGATTATAATCCTCAGCAAAAATATAATTACAATTACAGTGATGATTAGATTATATAAAATGTGTAATTGATTACAATGTATATGTGCCAATTATGGTTACAGACTGGGTGAGGGCGGGAAATACCACACACACACACAGATACACATTTATATATACCTGTATATATATATTACTCTCATTGCACATTTGTGGTAACAATGTCACAGCATTGTGGTTTTTGATTTAGTAATATTTTAGGGATGACCAGGGCCTATTTATCGAACGGGCACCAGGGACTCGTGCTCCGGGCAGGACATTTCTAAGGGGCCAAAAACTGTTCCATAATGTCGTCCTTTTCTTTATTTTTTTAATCTATGCCAACACAAATAAGCATTTTACGGGAAGAAAAGAAACTTTTAATTTGTGACTTTGTATGTCTTAAATTGAAATTTTCCAAAAATGTCAAAAGAAAAAAAAAAAAACACATAAGGACAATCAAATGCAAAAGAGCACTAGAACGCTTTATAAAGGTTTTGTGGTACCTGACTGACAGCAGGGTGGTGTCGGTTCTAATCAGTTGCACTTTTAAAAATCTGGAGAAAGGGCCTGAGAGAAAACATGTGTTTGTGCATTTGATATTGTTTTCTTTCCGAGGCCGCAGCTTTGCTTGCTTGCCTGGCATTGACAGATGAAAAGGAAAATTGATGACCAATTCTAAAATCTGGGGAGACAGAGACATTCCTGTTAAAGGCACCTACCGGCTACAAAGCAAATAGAGCTTGTTTATGACCCTCATTTCCAAATAGCCCTTAATGACCACTGAATAACAAAACAGCAAGGTCTTAGGCTCTGACTAAAGAGCTTGAATTCATGTTTCTATTGAACCCTTATATTTTTTTAGGCTATGATTAATTAAATGATTAATTAAATTACAGTTATGATTATGCAAGAAACACTTGATTAAAATTACGATTACAAGCGTCTCATTGCCAGATTAAGATTACACAAACTGTAATCGATTACAAGGATTACGATTACTACAAGCCTGACACATAGATACCCTCATCTATTAAGAGACACTGAGCCTGATCATTAAAACATTTTTAAAATCACAACTTTGCAATACTGTCACCAAATTTGCCGAATTGTCAGAGAAAATTTGCCAAATGAGGAAATTTCTTGGGAGGTTGCGGGACCCAGGGTTTGAAAATATCATGATATTTTCGAAAATATCCGATATTTTGATATATATTGAATACTTTAATACATATCTCATATTTTTAATTAGCACAAACTAAAGTCTTCAAAATAGTAAATACATCCTGAAATCACTCTTTCTTTTCTTATATTATAATTACAATATGTAGACTTAAAATTAAGGTTTCTTTCATTATTTATACCTAATATTTCATTTTACATTTCTATCAATTTTAATGGAGTTAATTTAGCATTATCTGTTTTACGCATTTTCTTCTGTTAGCTACTTTTAGTTATATGATTCATCAGAAATGAATAATATGTATTAGATGGTGCATAGTCATAAGACATTTTCTTCCTTTCTGAGCAATGTTTAATATTTAATCAGGCGCTTTTAATATGAATTCGAATTGTTACATTACAAATAATTTTATGAATATAAAATACAAGTTAAAAATGAATATCGTATTACTTTGTTATATTATTGATGTATTAATACTCCATAAAAAAAATAGTACATAACTTTTTGTTATTTTTAATGATAAATAAACAATATTACTATGATTAATATACTTTTTATATTGAAAATACCCTAGTTGAAAAAATAAATATCAAAATATCATATATTCAAAATAAATATTGGATATATATCATGATACATATCAACTGATATATATCGGCGAACCCTGGCAGGACCTTCCATCAGAACCTCCTAATCATTAATTATAATATGAACTTATTCAAAGATTTCACATATTTATTGATACATAACTGAAGTACTAGCTGTGGATGTTAGGTATGTATTAAAAAACTTAAAATAATTGAAACAAAAATAAATTCAGCCAGCATTTAGCATTTAACTTTTTTGACATTTGACACTTTATAGAGCATGGAATTTTGTCTGAAGCGTTTCAATTTAATGACTTGAATTTAAAAAAAAAATATTTGCATCTAAACAAGGTATAGTAACCATCAAAAATGGGAAAAATTCAATTCCCTTAGTGGAGTTCAAAGAGATTACGATTTTGAAAACAAAATGTTAAAAGTATAAAAATGGCAAGCGAAAGAATTTTAGTACAAAAGTCTTATAATTGCATCTTAAACCGCAATTTTCAATAAATAAAAATCAAAAGAAATTTCATCTATTTGCATCAAAATTTTTAAAAAATAGACTGCTTTTTCAAATTGTTTTAGTTAAACATACTCTCTTGAAAACAAAACATTTGCAATAAAATAATAGTTTAAAAACACACTTTAGTAACAAAATGATCTAAAAAGTAAAAAATAATTTTTGGATGACAAGTGTATAAAGTAATTGACCAAACACTCAATTTTACTGTAGTAAAAAAAAAGCGTGGGGGGGGGGGTGCCTATTTACATTTTTGCATGGATAACACGTGGAAGAAATTTAAGACAACTGATAAGAAGCCCCCCCCCCCCACTCTTTTTACTTCCTTTTACAAAAAAGGAAGTATTGTATTCACAAAAAACATTTCACTCAAAAATCGGCTTTAATTTCCATTTTGCTCGCCCCCAAATGAATATTGATTTTTTTTCAACCCGACCACATGTGGATACATGCCTAAGAACGTATTATGCACCTTAAGAATCCATTTTGATGGTACCCTAGTTAATTACAAGGAGTTTTCTCGTGTTATGTATGTGCGTATGTATCTTGCATAACCCAAGATCGGTATGTCCTAGAAAGTTGAAATTTGGTACATAGACTCCGAGTGGGATCTAGTTGTGCACCTTCTCTTTTGGTTGCATTCAGATGTTCCAAAGGGGGTCTTTTACACTTTTTTGGGGTAAAATCATTGTTAATATCAATGTAAACTCAAGCAGTGCTATAATTTGGTAAACAATTGGCAATATATTGCCAAGCTTTTGGTCGCCAACTTGGCTCCGAATTTAGCGTTTTTTTTTTTTAAATCTGGTTTTAATTTGGCCATATTTAGAGAGTTAAACACTAAATCACATTAAAACTGCCAATATTGCGAAAAAATTTCTGTATAAAACGTTTTCTTTGCTTCGGTTTGCAACAAACTTGGGGTGAAAATATTTAAAGTGTTTCTTTGCTCACTCCGAGGCTTTAAATTTGAGTAAAAGGAAGTTATATGATGCACACATCAGTTTGTTTTCTATTACAGTAAAAATAAGTGTTTGGTCAATTACTTTATATACTTGTCATTCAAAGATTATTTTTAACCTTTTAGTTCATTTTGCTACTAAAGCGTGTTTTTTTAGTTTTTTAAACTATTATTTTATTTATTTCTTTTTTTCAAATAAGATTTAGATACTAAATATTGCTAACACTTGTAACTCTTAAATGAAGTCTTTGTGTTCGATTTTTATAATGGAATGTATCTTAGTATTCTATTGCATTATTTGCATCAGACATTTTGAATGCTTTCTGGTAAATTCATGTGCAAACATTGTTACACTCCGCAGCTCTGTTTTGTACGTTGTAAGTAATTCTTTATAGGCCAGTGGCTATTTGTTCAAAGGAAAGTTGGACCCACAAACATACAAGTTAAGCTAATAAAAGCCTGTTAATTAGAATAAACTAATAACTTAACGTTAATAAATTAATTCGATTGTAGAATATTGCATTGGCATCGGGTCTGAGGTTGTATTTCAAATTTTAAAAGAATCCAACCACAAAACCTGGGCGAAAATTGAGTTGCAAGATTATAAATTCAATGTCAGTGTAGACGGGATTAGAACGCACACCCAATGATTCCAGGAGGTGGATGTCAGCGAAGTCCCATGCCTTAGACAGCTTGGCCACGAGCGCTCATAAAGTGGTTGAATGTACAAACAGTAATAAGCCATAGCTCTCAGTCCAAAGTAGAGTTACTCACAAACATACAAGTGAAGCTAATAAAAACGTGTTAAAAAGAACTCAAACTTCCAAGTCATTTTCAGTGTAATTCTTTAGGCCAAAGATATTTCTGATTAGTATTTTGTTAGCTGAAAATGCTCTTGATGATATGAAAATATATTTTTACAATTCTATAAATGAAATACTCATTGTTTATTTTCACAAAAATGAAGGAAGTTCACTTTTTTCTTGTCCTTTTCACAAAATGTGACCCTTGAAAAAAAAAAAAAACCTTGGATTGACCAGTTTCATTCATGTTTTTTTTTTAAATTTAACTAAACTTAAAAAATAATATAATTAAATTAAAATTTTTAGAACTAATCATTTTCTAGTTTAAGTTTTTAATTATTTTGAATCAGTGCTATATTTAACTATGATGATGATAATATCAATCAGAATATATGCTATTTTAAGATAAGTGCAATGTTATTCATTTGCTAATTATAATATTTGCATATTATAATTTGCTAATATTTTGTGTAGGTCATTCCTATCATGCAGCCTGCTCAACTGAAGGATTTTGTGCGATTTGCCTTAACTCTCATATTGATGATGGATAAAGATTCTTAGTGTAAAGGGAATGAACAATTAAGAATTACTTAATTTTTTTTTCAAAAGTACAAAAAAATTAGTCATATGTCAAATCTTTTATTTTTCTATAATTGCTGTTTTACTATTATGTTTTTCTGTATGTTTAGCACAAAGCAGTTTTATTTTTGCACATTAGATGTGTTTGCTTCAGTTTGTTTTTAAATTTTTAAAATAGAAGTTATGCATTTTTCTATCCTCTGTCACAGGAATGAAAATTATCTCCTGAAAAAAAATGTTTTTCTATCCACAATTTTCGCTTAACATTTTAAAAAATAAGTCTATTTTAAGAGCAAAACAATTCTGAAATGTTTTAAATGGAAACCATTGCTCATATGAAATTCATAGCTAAATTTCAGCCATGTTGGTGATTGAAGAGAGTTTGAAATTGATTATTTTAACTAGAAAAATTTCCCGTTTTGGAATTGTTTTGATTATTACATAACTTGATTGCTGATGGTACAGCCTATTTATTTGATTTTCAGGGAACATTTTTGCGTAATTTTATGGAATGAAGTATAAATTAAAAGAGAAAAAATGGTTTAAATTGTCTTTCAGTTATACTTCATACTTTTATTGATGTTTTGCCATATTTTTTGTTTTAATTTGTAGAGTAATATATACATTCACATATACATATTGTTTTCATGTTTGTTAAACTTTTATTTAATGTTATGAGACTTATAGCAAAGGTCTTTAGTTATATATAAATGTATTTTTTATGTATTTTATTGTTACTTTATAATGAAAGATTTATTTTATTTTTGATGCAAAAAGCAGTGCTTAATTTGCATAGGAACACCCAGGAGCTCAGCTTCTGTATCTTTCAGTTTTATGTGAATTTTTACATGTTAGACAAATTCAGGCTACTTACGTACGAAAATAAGTTCTGAAGATTTAGGGCTATCACATTTCTTAGGTATTCTTTTACATTTCCCTTCTTGCTAATACTGTTCTTTTATATTATAACAAAATATAACAAAACAGTTCGCTAATGCCTCTACTAATTTAAACTAATGGAAATAAATTTTATGTAAATAAAAGTACTAATTCTAAAAATTAATATAAATTTTAACATGTTTTTCATTTTGCTTATTCCATGTAACTAAAAAAATACCATTTATGGGACCTTTGTTTATTTCTTGAGATAGAAAATTTTCAAAGGTTTAAATATATGGAATGTAATTTTGATTGAAATTGACCTATATATTAAAAAAAAAAAAAACTGCTTGTACTTATGTATAGTAATTATATTTCTTCAATTCATAACTTCTTTTTAATGATTTTTTTTTGCTAAGATGAGAATAAAGATGAGAGCGATTTCAACATAGAGTGAAAAATGTGAAAACTATGAATAACACCATGAATTTAGATTTTTTTTTTTTTTTTTTTTAAATTAGAGTTTCAGCTTAGAGAAAGGTTCATAAATAATATGAAAAAGAATGTTCCAAAAATACAACCAGTACTTACTACTTTGAATTAAAAATATTAACTTAAATGTATTGATTATAAAAATTGACTTTAGCACTAAAAATATTAAATGTGTAGTAATTTAAGTGCTTTATTAAAATAAATGTAAGTTAAAATCTTACTCATGATTTTCAGAACTTTTAGACATGCGTCCCTTAATTTAAAAATTATGATACATACAAATCATGTTATTTACAAATTTAATAAAATTTATTTTTTCTTCTTGCCTAGTGAAATTAAAATATCAGTTGTAATGACTAAGCAATGTGAAAAAGGAACAAAAATAAAACTTAAAAAGAGTGTTAGAATGAAGAGAGGATCCTTTTAAATGTATGTATCACCTGATCTCCAAGTTAAATATTGTTAAGTCCATTATTTCCAGAGAAAAAAAGATTGATTATGGCGAGTACAATTCCAATTTTTTTTGTTGTCACTCCCAATTCTTTATTTCCTTTTAATGCTCCTATTTCTCTCTCATTTCATCAAAATAAATTTAACTTCAAAAAACATCCATAGAGATTTTAACAATCAGTTAAGAGTAAGGGATGCATAAAAAATAAAAACATGTTATTCAGGGGTGTCCCCTCACCTAAGATCAAGGAAAAGGGATTAAAGGCACTCTCCCTAAATATTGCAAAGGCCCTCTCAAATCAAGAACACCCCTCTAAAAATTAGAAAAATACCTCTCAAAACACTCCCTCTAAAAATTTAAATGACACAGTCTGCACTATATCCCCCCCCCCCCCCCCCGTGGGCACTCCTGTGTTATTTCAAGACTTGCTATGTAAATGTAAACCTCTATTAATGTGAAAGTAACACTTATATTGTATATTTGCACAATATTTATTTTGCACATATGTTATTGCTCAATTTTGATGCTAGTTTAGGGATTTTTATACAGCTTGGCTATTAGGGAAGTATATTGGACATTTACTGTAGGAAAGTCAGTATTTACATTTATAACAAAAACATCTATAGAGCACTAATCATGACATTCATGATATGTATCTATTTACACTTTTAATCTTATTTATATATTTACAATATTTTAATGTGAGAATGAGAGGCAGTGTATGGGACGGCTATACGTACAAGTTTTAAATCATTTCTTTGTTAACTTTTTATTGGTTTTCTTCTAACCCTTGTATTATACAGTAGAGAACCAATTATCCAGGATCCCAGATATCTGAATTTCCCTGTTTTCGGGATCACTAAATAATGCTATTTGTTGATCCTTACTAATATTATAAACGCGAAAGTGACTTCGTTTGTTTGTAATTCTTTTATGCCTTAACTACTCAAAAGATCATCATGAAATTTCGTATAACTGTTGTCATGAGTGCCGGTGGAACATAGGGTACCTTTTGTTTAGAATAATATTATTCCATGAGTTTTTATTCCAATTTTAAAGAGAAACGTACATTTCCGATTATATCATCAAAATTTAAGCCCTTAAATAGTTGTACATTGTCAACTTTACCCGAGTTCGAGGAACAATTAGAACACTTTTTTTTTTTAAAGCCTGATTGCTGAACATGCAGCACTTGACATAATTTATTTTTGATGTAGACTGTGCAACACCGGGAAATGAAGCTAGTTTTTCTAAAACCTTATTACAGCTGTTCCCAACCTTTTTCCCCGTTGTGAAACCCTTGTAAAGTGTGAAACAAGTTGGCAAACCCCTTGTGTAGTAAATAATTAGTAACAATACCAAAAAAAATAAAGATCATGCATACAAAATAAACTTATAAGAAAGGTTTCAGTTTGATGTTGCTCTATAGTTTATTGCAAATACGGAACCATAGCAGCAAAATATAGAAGCACACATTGCTGCAAACTAAAATGATAACTAGAAAATGAAAACAAAACTAATTCAACTAAGAACAAATCCAGTGATTATTCCGTGTTAGGCTTCAGTCAACTTAGAAAAACTCTTAACAGAATAACTGTGGAACAGAGGAGTTCAAAGTTAGGGGAACTTACTTTAAGTTCAGCATTTAATTTGTTTCTGTATTAATCTCATGTGTATAAAAATCCTTTTCACATTGAAACGTTGTCTGAAAGGGGATATTAAACTTAAAAAGCCTTTTTCTGACCAACAGTACATTTATTCGTAACACTGACTAAGATGTCAGTTAAAGAATAATTAAAATACCTTTTAGATACTCTCAGCTTAACAATATGATCTTTTTTCTTTCAATAAAATTAGAACCGTCTTTAAATTAATATCTTCTTGTAAAGAATGCAAATCTAGTTGTTTGATAGCAATATACTGTGCACATTAATCATGCGACTGCAATTTCAGACCATCAATTTCAAGTTTGTATGCTGAAGAATTTTCTTGTTCTTATGCTAAAAGTGCAGAATAAAGCAGTTAGTTATTTTATATTTGTTTTTGAAAATTGTAATATTTTCACCAAGTTGAATCGAATTTTTTGACCAAAAACTAATGTGAAAACCAAAATATTTCTATGCTTTCATATTTGTCTACATGGTGTCCAAAAGTTGACTTTATTCGGCACTCAATGTAAACTCGATGGTAAAAACTGCGAAAAACAAATGAAGAAATGAACAAAAAATGCTTGAATTAAAATTCCGCCATTAGAATATTATTTTTGTGAACCCCCTTAATACTTCTCACGAGCCCCCAGGGGTTTGCAAACCACCAGTTGGGAAACGATGCTTTATTATAATAAAGAGTAATGCATCTTAAAATATAAAAAAACAACAGTTTAGAAATGCTTATCAATTTTGAAATATTAAACAACAGAAACATTCCCAAGACCCTCAAAAAAAAAAAAAAAAACAATTGATACCGTTTTAATGAAAGAAAATGAATGGGGTAAGAAACATGTTTATGAACGTTAATGTGCAATTTTTCACACTAGTGTATATGAAAGATGTTTGTTTTTGCTTTTGCATTGTATTAATATCAATAGAAACGTGTTTCTTAAATCTTGAAGATTATGGCAGACTGCTCTTAGAGACTTATTACAGTCTTTTGTTTAACAATCTCTAGATTCTGTATTGCCACCTACCGTATGTACATGTCGATCTCACGTATAAGTCGACACCCCTTACTTTTAAGAGAAAAGTTGGGGAAAAATCGAAAACCCGCCTATAAGTTGAATCCCTTCTTTTGGAAAAAACGGGAGAGTTTTTCGGCTAATTTTGAATTTGAACGTTATAAAAAAGAGGAAAATGAAATGTAATAAACATTTTTATGTTAAAAAATGTCGGTTTTTTATTCTTTTGCATCAAAAGAGTTCACTTTTGTGATCACGATTTTTGTAAAGAGTTTGATTTCGCTGTTAGGATTGTTTTTTACTGGTTGCTTTTATTTTGATTTTATATTAATAAAATTTTATGCTCGAGTCATATTATATTATTTTTCTAAAAAATGAGCAATAATTCGCGACTATCTGGGAAATTTGCGAATACAGCGTTCCCTGCACTTTTCGGGTGGTCGGCCATTTACTGTAATTATTTATTCTTTATTTCACAGTCAGACCATATAAAATCATATAAAAAAAATTAAGTATTTACTTTTTTAGCATCACCTTAAAAGAGATGGGCTAAAATTGGGAAAATGTTCACATTTTCAAGTTTTTTTCCTAAGAAAAATTGGGCAAAATTTTCGGAAATTCTGCCCTGCGTATAAGTTGACCCCCTAACATAACTTTTTGTAATAAATTTTTTGACTTTTAGGCGAGTATATACGGTATCTAGAAAACTTACGTATCTGGTATTCAGTGTTTCCTGTACCACTTATACTCTAAACTTCTTTGAATAACCGTCTTTCAATAAAAATTTGTATTAGAATGTGTCAGTATTTATTTTTTAGTTGGAATAAAAAAGAGAAAATGTTGGATCGTCTAGGTGTAATTTTTAAGTTTCGTACAGGAAAATATTTGGCATATTTTGCCTATTGTGTTAGATGGCACTTCAACTTTGAAGTTTGTTTTTGTACTAAAATTTCCTAAATTATATGCAATAGATTATTTATAAAGGATTTTCACATGTGTATGTTTTTAAGTGTTTCGAAAAAATGCTTGCTTTTTCGAAAATTGCCAAAAATGCATACTTTAAAAAATGGCAGGGAAATCAAGCAGAAATGTCTTGGTTTTCTGGATCCTGAATAAAAGGTTCTATACTGTAAAGAATTATTAATAATGGTGATATACAAGTTATTCTTACTGTCTGTTTTACATTTTGCTTTGTCTTTTACTGCTATTGAAAAAAAAACCTTTAATAATTTTTTGAAATAAAACCGTTTTACAGTAGACTTCCTTGTAATTATCTTATGCTTTGTTAGATCTGCCTTCAGTCTTTTTCAATAACTGCATAAAAAGTATTTTAAGTGGTTTCAATCATCCCTGCAAATATTTTAAAAGGGTTAAATTTTGGATTTATGATGGTAAATGCAATAGAATCAATCATGTTTTTGATGTTGGAAGACATGTTTGCACCTTATCTTAATTGGTGAATTTTGATTGCAAATGATGTCATTTCATTATTTTGTGTCAAAAATCAATGCATTGTTTAAGTTCAGAAGTGGTGAGATATTTTTCAACCTACAGCTAAAAGTAATGAAATGAAACAACTTGTAAAACAAGCTGCACCAATTAAAATGAGTTGCAAAATTTTTTTTAAAAATCTCATCAGAATACCATTATTACTTATGAAAGGGTCTTTTTCATGATTTGCCTGTGTGCAGTATCCAGATAACATATTTTACTACCTACTTGCTTGAATTTACATTACGTTTTTGCTTTTGCAATTTATAGTTTTCCTAGCAGATGGCTTGTTTTCCAAAAAAAGTTTAAAGCAAAACATATTGTAAGCCAGATTTGAGGTTAGTTTTTTACTGCTTTTTATCTGTGGGAAAAGCAGCTTGATTGAACACCATGAAACAGTCCAATGTGAAAATAGAACAACCAGGAATTTTGCCGAATATAATATAACCGACTGATACTTTTTCTGAAGAAAAGACTAACAAACAATGCTTTGTGTGCTACTTAAAAAGGAATTAGTGTAGGAAAAATGCAACAAAATTCATGGTATTTTAACCTTAAGTATGATATAGTACTTTGCTTGCCCCATGTTTTAAAAATTTCCAAACAAAAGTTGAGTTCAAAACTTAATAAAAATGTTATTGCTGAACTTAATATGACATCCATCCATCTAAAGCAGCAGTTCCCAACCTTTTTTTCCTTGTGAACCCCTTTCAAAATCCATAAGAAGTTGGCGAACCCCTGTGTATTAATTAATGGGTAAAAAAAAATACACAAAGTAAAATTTGGGAGATTTTTTTCAGCTTGATGTTGTTCATCAGCTCAATACAAGAACCAAAACATAATAGCAAAATTCAGAGGTACAAACGTGACTACGATCTAAAATAATAACTTCAAAATAAAGGCAAAAATAAAATAAAATAAATAAATAAATCATTGGTTATTTCTTGTTGAGCTTCAGCAATTTGAAAAACCTCTTAAAATGAGATATTTGTGTAACAAAGATGGTAAGCTCAAAGTTTGATTTAAATATCTCAGTTTTAGTCTTATATTAGGTTTAGCATTTAAGTTACAATAAATTAAAACGTAATAGCAAAGTACAGAGGTACAAAGGTGACTTTTAACAAAAATAGCTATAAAATGTATGCAAAAAAAGAATGAAATATAAAACCAGTGATTGTCCTTTGTTGAGCTTCAGCAGTTTGTAAAAACTCTTAAAATGGGATACTTATGTAACAAAGAAGCTAAACTCAAAGTTTGGTTCAAATATTTGAGTTTTAGTCTTACATTAGGTTCAATATTTTAGTTGTTTCTGTATTTATCTCTGTATTGAAAATAATGCTTCACATGGAAACGCTATCCGAAAAGTGATTTTTTTCAAAGTAAAAAAAGCTATAAAGCTCTCTAAATTTGTCTTAAGGAAAAGGTCTATTGCCCAACTGGTTGAGATGGATTTAATGCGAACATTAATCATTTGAAAGCTGAAGAATTTTCTTGTCCTTATGCAAAAATTGGAATAAAATGCAAATGTGCATATTGAAAAAAAATAAATAAATAAATGAAAAATAATATATATATATATATATATATATATATATATATATATATATATATATATATATATATATATATATATATTATAATTATAATGGAAGTGAAAAATATTGAAAGGACCACGCCAAAAGCCCATAGATGTGCAACGCAGCAAAACCAAAAAGCCAAGTAAATATAAAAAGTATACAAGCCAAATCACAAGTTTTAAACAATTTATATGAAAAATACTGATGAGAAAAAGGAAAATACAGGCAGCAATTTTAATAGACAAATGATGAATCCTGAGCTCATCAGCCATGGAGGATTCAATAAATATAGTTAAAAGACCAAAACATTTTAACTAAGAACTAAAAGAGAGTGTTCAAGCTCCAGTATACGTAATACAGAGTAACATTGAGCAAAACGCACCACATGTTAAATTACAAGCAATAAACAAGAACTTAAATCTAAAATTAAAAGCAGGGGGTTTCGCCTGGACTAATTATCAAAAACAAGTTCCAATAATTAGCCATCCACGGGACAGTACCTGCTAATAACTAAAATCATCCTACCTTAAGATCCAAGTAGAAACAAATCCAATCCATTAATCGGCAAATTAAGGTTCAATCCAATTATCAACTTTAAAATCAGAATAAATTTAAACCAAGTCCGTGTCCGAAGAAACCAATCCATAATCCATGCGAATCATCCAGCAATCCAAAAAAAAATGGTTTGTCACGGTTGTATCACTTACACAGTTAAACAGTTTCAAGAGAAGCCTTAGCTTACAAGATTTTTCTTCCTGTTTAAGTAAAAAGGTTTTTATTGGCATCATTGTTTCACAAGCTATCAGAATAAAAAGAATTTGCAATACTATTCCCGCTTTTAATCAAGAAATTTCTGTACTCAAAAATATACTTTTTAATAACGACTTCCATAAAAGTCTGGTTGAAAAAATTTGCTTAAGTATAGCCTTCGATGAACATTTCGTTTCTCTTGAAATGGTTTAACTGTGTAAATGTGTGATACAACTGTGACAAACCATTTTTTTGGATCGCTGGTGTGGATGTTTTTCGCACGTAAGAAACAGACGATTCGCATGGACTATGGATTAGTTTCTTGGAACATGGTTTTAATTTATTCTGATTTTACAGTTGATAATTTGGATTGAACCTTGATTTGCTGATTAATGGATTAGATTTGTTTTTACTTGGATTTTAAGGTAAGATGATTTAAGTTATTGGCAGGTACAGTCCTGTGGATGTCTAATTATTGGGACTTGTTTTTCCTAATTAGTCGAGGCAAACCCCCCTGCTTTTAATTTTAAGTTCAAGTTCATGTTTATAGTTTAACATGTGGTGTGTTTTGCCCAATGTTACTCTGTATTATGTATACTGGAGCTTGAACACTCTTTTAGTTTGTAGTTAAAATTTTTTTGGTCCTTTGACCATATTTATTGAATCCTCCACATTTAATGAGCTCAGGATTCATCCTTTGTCTTTTCCTATTAAAATTGCTGCTTGTATTTTTCCTTTTTCTCATCAGTATTTTCATATAAAATGTTTAAAACTTGTTATTTGGCTTGTATACTTTTTATAACTTGGCTTTTTAGTTTTGCTGCGTTGCACATCTATGGGCTTTTGGTATGGTCTTCTCAATATTTTTGACTTTTATTATAATTATATATATATATATATATATATATATATCATATATATATATATAATCGAGTATAATTAACTCTAATTATTACACAAAAGATAAGTTTTACCAACATAAATATTTTTAAGTTCACTTATTACAATCGTCATTTGCATGTTTTCGGCACATCGCAAGAATAGTGTGATAGCTATTCGTCACCCTCAAATGGTAAAAAAACTAAACATCAAATATTAACGAAATATATTTCTGGCGCTCGCATATGCACCATGTAATGTTTCCAATAAAACTCTCCCAGGGTAACTTTGTGACTGTCTATACGGACGGCTCATCTGAAATATCCCTCAACAAAGGAGGTGCTGGCATTCTCTTCCTCCTTCCAAATGGAGATAAATATACACATAAAATCAACACAAGCATAATTGCTTCTAACTTCACCAGCGAACTTCTTGCGATTAAGGAGGCACTCACTTTTTACATGACCAATCAAGAGATATCAGTCCCAACTGATGGATTGGCAATCTTCTCTGACTCAAAAGCGGCCTTAGAAGCAATCAAAAACGGAGCAACCAACATCACCTCTGCCATAAATGCCCTACTCGAAGACTTGCACGGCAATGGAAAATCCTGCATGCTGCAATGGATACCGGCACACGTGAATATTGAAGGGAATGAGTGTGCAGATTCCCTAGCAAAAGAAGGCAGAAACATTGGCAAACCTTGCACCACCATCACACTAGCAGACTCAAATGCTGTCGCAAAACATAGAATTCTGCCACATACCTTTAAGAAGCCCCTCATCACCGACTTAGATTGCCCCAGAATCCTAACATCTACAATTGCAAGATTAAGAACAAACCACTATAAAGAGATGAAAATTCTTCCCGACAAAACGAGAACTTATATTCCCTGCAAGAACTGCACCGATGACCAACTGACTCCGGATCACATTCTTTAGTGCCCGGCCCTTATCCCACATGTTCTGCAGCTGGGTATGGTGCCACTGGCTTCAGAACGTCGAGAGGTCCTCTACAGCACAAATGCGTTGCTATCTAGCGGACGCGGTCTTGAAGACACACAGAGCCATTTAATTGTTCATGGACACGACAAAAAAAAAAAAAAAATGTTTCCAATAAGTGTAAGTAGAATGTTCTTATCAAAAGCTACTGAGAAACCAAAGCATTCATATATTTGACCTGAATATATTGTATTAAAAAGTGAACCTTCAATTCCATCCTTCTCAATGAAAATGATAAAACTTTTGCCTCTTGGTGACAGACTTAATTTTCGAATGTAAAATGTGTCAGCAAATATGCTAGCATTTTCGTGCAGTGAGTATCAAATGTGAGAGAGAACTGAATAAATGCTGAACAAAAAACCGCTGAAATTTAAAACTTCATCTCAAACAAGCATGTTAAAGTTCCGCTATTACAATATTATTTTTGAAAGCCCCTTTATATCTCTCACGAACCCCCAGGGGTTCGCTAACCATCGGTTGGGAACCAATGCTTTAAAGTGTGCTTTCCAATTCATCTCAATGTTTGAAAAACGTCAATTTGAAGTAAAAATACTGTGATTAAAAATTAAACTTATGAATTAAAAATATAATTCTTTTAATAGCTACAGATTGGAACTTATGTAATCGATTTAATTTTAAAATTTATAAAAAAATGTGGTTAAATAAATGAAAAATTAAATGTAATAAAATTAAAATATAGCCTCGTTTACAGCTACTTTTTTTTTTTAAAGGAAGGGTTAATGATCTACTTTCACTTCTGAGCTATTTTATTACACCAATTTGTAGTGTAAGCCAAAAAGTAGATGGCTTGTGCTCTATGTCTGTTTTCGAGAAATATTACTGTATTACCTCCATTTCAACCAACATGCCGCAAAATTCATGCTTTTACCAGATTTTCAATATTCCTTGTCTTTTCTTTCCAGGATGCTTTAAAGAATGAGGATAGAAAAATATATTCAATTTAATGTAATAAAGTTAAAAAATAATGTGAGTTCTATATATTATCTTACTAGTATTAATAAACAATTTAATTTTGTTAAAATAATTCTTCTGGTAAGAAAAATCTTATAGATTACAACGCAAGTTCCTTCAATCATCCATGTAAAGAATAAGTAACTACTGCTATGTAAACACACTTATTTACAGCATGCTGGCAGGTGTGGGTAATGTGGTAAATGCTTGTAACAGGGTTTGTTATAGTACAAAAATGCATTCTATCATAAATCTATTTATCTGTTTTACAGTTCTCTAATTTGATTGAAATTTTGCTGAATTGGTTTCCAGTCAATTTCATGTAGGAGGAGTCAACCATACTGCAAAGTACTACAAAATCGAAACATATGAAATATTAACTAATAAAATTAATTAAAAATTTAACTTTTAAGCTCACAATTGAAAAAATTGTATGCTAATTTTAAGCTTTTACTTAGTTGAAAAAAACAAATGATATTTGTTGCCTATGTTCTAGTAATAAAAGTTACAAAAACTGGGGGAAAATCATTGCTTTGAGACTAGTTCTTAATGTAAATTGATAAAGCTATGGATATATTCATCATTTAATGAAGGGGGAGGGGGTTCATAGTTGATTAAACATTCATTTTACCTTCTTTTATTACATAATCTCAAACTTTTGATTTGGTTCTTTTTCCAGTGTTAATAGGAGAAAGAAGACCCTTTATTGCTTAAATTGTTGCTTGTCCCTTTGAAAAGTTAATTTCCAAGAGTTATATTGACTACATGTATGATGAGATCAACTTTTCCATGTAAAGAATGTACAGAAAAGTTAATAAGAAAATTTTATTTATCTATTTAGATCATTATAAGCATTCTATGTTTGGGAATCCAAAAGATAGGTTTTTTTTTATTGAAATAACAAAAAAATTAAACTCAAAGCGTCAGGCTTTCATTCCTTCATTCATTTTAATTAGACAAAAAATATTGAAAATAATAGTTTGTAAGGCATAATTTAAAAAAAAAATGCCCTAAGAGATACAATACCTAAATGGCTCAATATTTTCTTCTGTAATCTGCTTGCTATTTATTTCTTTATCCTTCTTTCTTTTAATGAAAATCTGTACAAGTCAAAATCAATATACTGTGGGAAAATGTCTTAATTGTGATAGTAAAGTTTGAAGTTTAAAATATTGTGATACAAACTTAATTATATGGTATTTTAGTACTAGCATTACACTTAACTGTAAATATGTTTTTAAAATCAAATATGTTTCTGTATATATTGTATAAAATAGTGCTTTAATAGATTCTAGCAATGTTACTAAATAAAAGTTCCTTTTAAAACCTGTTTCATTACTTATTCCTCTGAAAGTACATTTCTCTCATTCTATAAAAGCACATTGAAAATCAATTAAGAAAGAATGCATATACTTTTGCTTTTCTCTTGTACCTGATTCATAGGTGTTTAAACCATATAATGTAAATATAAATACATTTATGAGAAATTTTTCAATCTATTTTTCTGAACTATTCCACTAAAACTTTTTCTTTGTAAGTTAATTCACAACAATTTTACAAAAAAGCTCTAGCTTATTATTGTTCCATTCTCTAATTTTATAGTAATTTTTGGATCCTGAGTTTCCTGCAGGTTTTCTCTTGATTGAGCAAAATATTTTTGGTAACTTTTCAATAATCTATATCTACATGCGTTGCATATGCTCATTCATTTCATGCTCTATTATTACAATCAATTCATTTAATTCAAATACAGTACAGTCTCAAGAATCCGAGGTAATTGGGGCTGGTACCACCTTAGATTACTGAAAACTCAGATTATCCAGAAAGTTCTTAGCAATTACAATTTTACACTTATTTGGAAGATAAGAAGCAGCACGTATCTTTTACTTACTTGTATGAAGTATTGTAACGGTGAAAAATTTTCTCTTAAATTCCCATTTTAATCACCCATGAATCTATTTTCAAAATTGTTTCGAGATGTCTATGTATTTAATACGTAAGAACCTGTGAGCTATCAAAAAATCCAATATGTCTACTATCGGGTTCATTTCGATTAGTTTTGTTGAGAACTAGTTTGTCTCTAGTCAAGTGCAAATTTTACACCACTTTACAAGTGCTGGCGACACAGCCGTCGCAATCTCTTTCAATTACTTTACTGTAAGTAGATAATGAAGTTTTATAATAAGTAAAAGCCTTACAAAATAATAACTTTTACTCCCTTCTCTTTCAAGATATCTAGAAAGTGGATAGATGTGTTGTTCTAAAACGCAATTTTGTTCCTTGAAAAAAAAGAAAAAATCATTCTTACAAGTGAGGAAAGGAATCAAACTTTTTGATACCTCAAATTAAGTGGAACCTCGGACTTTTGAGACTCGGATTTTCGAGATTCCACTGTAGATTCATAAAGTTTAGCTATAAATTATGCGCTAAGTATCAATTCATAAGAAGGTTTTTAATTGTAATGAAAATGGTGTCAATAGTTGGGTTAATTAGGAACACAATTAAAACTGGTAACAGTAGGATAAGGATTCATTAGCATTTGGATTCTTGTTTAATTTTAAACTTGGGGACTGTCTATAAATGATGTCACTCTTTTTTTTTTCAACAAATTTAACACTCCTTCCCACTTTATCACACTTCAGCTTACCCGCTCCCCTTGTCACATGTCAAGCTGTTTTTTATTTGCATATTTCTTTTTAAAAATGTGCAATGTCACTTTTTGTTACTCCTTTCCCCTCAAAGCGTGACATTGTTTCTGAACTACCTCTTAATGAAAATGCAAATAAAACATTAACGTCATTGCCATGTTTGTTTTTCGTGCTTTTATTTTGCATTTTAATGTATCTTTTAATTCTGTTTTATGGCTAGTTTTATTTTATTGGCTTACTTGGGAGCAAGTTTAAAAAATGTGATACATTTCATGCCATTTTCATCACCAAAGTAGAACTTGACTTGATTTTATCTGAGAAGAAAACTTGCTATATAAGCTGTGAGGAAACTACTAGGGAAAGTGAGAAGAGAAAAGCAAAAGAAGGAAACAGCGGTTGGCAAAAATTTGAACAAGTTGTTTTGGAAGAACCAGTTTATATATTTTACACGTTTCTGTTCAACAACTGACTTTTTCCAAATATTTAACATTCAATGAGCAATGATATGTTTTTCATTTTATTGCAATAAGCTATATTTGTTACTTCAATGCCACACTGTTATTTTTAGTTAAAATATAATAATTGAGACAGTGGGAACCAAAGGGTTGTAAGTTTAAAATTAAAAATTTTGAAATAATCTACAAATGGTAGAAAAACCTCTCCTCTGTTTTGAGGGAAGGGATAGAACAAGTATCCCTGGTAGGTGCAGCTATACATTAAAAAAAAATTCAATGAAAGTCTATCGGCGATTTGAACTTCAAATGCGTTTTTCTCAAAACTAAGAAGTCAACTTACATCCCTTTGCCTCTCACTGCCACAATTGTGCAATGCATGACAATTTTATTATTAAAGTGAGCTTTGAATAAAAAAAGTTTTATAATCTTGAACTTAAACTTAACTTTTTAAAGACAAAAAATAGCTTTAATGTTTAATATAAAACTTCAACTGTACAAATCATGTAGTTTTTGTGCTCATTTAGTTCAATGTACAAAAATTTATCAATTTTTATCACCTACATATATACATCTTCTTCGAATTATTGTGGGGGAAAGTAATTACTTTCTGTGAGTAACTTCAATGTTTCATGTGTTATGTGGCTGAAAACAAAAGTTAAGCAATTAATGTAGTAAGCTATTTGAAACTATTTATTACTTGAAGCATTTTTTTTCACTTAAATTCTAGCAAAAGAAGTATTAAAAGAAATAGTTTAAATTTCTTACCGTGTTGCATAATTTGGCATGTTGCTATCAAATACAACAAAAATTTGAAATGATGTGGAGTTGACCACATAACCTTTTCCTAGTGTTGTATAAATGCAGTATTCTTTTGCTTCACAGTCTCCAAAATTGCAATCTCCACAATCAAATGAAGAACCTGCAAAAAATTGAAATGTGATTACAAAAACAGTTAAATAACTTACATGGTACAGAGCTTTTCTAAAAAAAAAGGTGATCTTAATTAAAATTAAATTATTTTTGAGAAACTGCACCCTATTTATGTTTTTATTTTAAATTAAAACTTGACATAGAAACTTTACATTCACCATAGGCTGACATGGCCAAAAAAAACTTTTTCTTGTAGTAGATTTTTCTGCTCAGCACAGGATTGTGACCCCTTCTTGTACTAGTAAACACAGGTTTTTATGTGGCTTAAGAGGGTATTCTGGTACAGAAATTCAAAAAAATGGAATTTTTTTTCCCTTATATTTTCAAGTTTAGACCTTTAAGAATAGGCTTCTAAGAGGATTTATGGAAATTTGAATTATTCTCGGAGCTATAGTTAATTTTATTAAGATAAAGGAAAAGCCGGCGAATGAGATCAATAGAGTGACAAACGCTTTGAGGTATGAGCTTCCGAAGCTTCAAAAGAAGGCAGAACTGCTCTTATAGCTGAAAGATCTGCCAAAAATGTGGCTTTTGAGGTATAGGAAGAAATGATGTGTAAGGCAGGGATGGCTGTTCAAAAAAAAAAAAAAATAAGTATAGCATACCATTAAACCACTTAGCAGAGATAATCGTAAAAGTTCTTAAATAAAAGATAAAGATTAGATCAATTGAAGATCAATTTGAAATGAATAAGAAATAAAGATAATATCTTGACTTCTAATTCATTTTAAATTGATATTGATATTATTTATTTTGGATTGCAAAAACTATTACAAGATAGTATATACACCCGCGTGTTTGGTGGATGTATTCGCTGCGGGCACCCACATCTGGCAATAATTGTTCAAATTCATACTGCTCACTCCTAATTTGTTTTAAACTGATATTATTCAATTAATTTGTAAAAGTTATAAATATATAGTATATAAGCAAGTGCGTAAGGTGGATACATGTTGACCTAACAATTTGTGTCTAACTCCCGTAAGGAAGGTAAACACCATAAGTTTAGCAGATGCCTTTCTATTTCACATTTCTGTAGCTATCAAGTGAATGAAATGTCAGAACTCAAATTGAAAAGCTAAATCATTTTATTTATAAATCTAATAATTAACAACTGTAAGTAATAAATAACTTCTGTAAATGGTATAAACAAGTATGATGGATTTCAACAATACTCAAATCAATCTTCATGTTCCAAAAGAACATCTTTCCAAAAAAATATTTGACACCCTAACAAGAATTATTCTAAAATGTTTCAAAAAATTTTTAAGTCCCTAACTCTCATGGCGAAATCCTAACAGCCATCTCCTCAATGCAGGACGTTGCTTCAACAGCGAACGATCCTCTTAAAAAAATACGACTATCGTCAGTCGGAAAATGAGAAACGCGAGCAGAAGAGTGATTTCCTTCTCATTTCATCTGCTTGCATCCTACCCCCGCACACACGGCACGTCACTCCGGATATGCTTAAGTAAGAGCCTTATCTAGATCTTTCCAGAACAATCGATTTGTCGCGGAGTCATCGGGGGATTACATCACACATCCGCTCGTGCTCTGGCGTCACATCCTTCTTCCTGACGAACACATTGTTCGAAGTCGTTCCGATGTTTACACGTTTTTCTGATACGTGATTTGAAACAACCGTCCTTTAAGGGACAAGATTTACTGCTTTTTCATTATTAAAGAAATACAAGTGAGTAAAAACATTTACATTTAGTTTACACTTAGCTTTTAAAATGAATTGGTGAGAATATTTCTCAAATAGACATTTTGTGGCTACCAATACATATGCTGTGGGCACGCGCATCTTGCGATAATCGTTCAAGTTCTTTTCACTTTTAATTTGTTTTAAACTGATATTATTTAATTAATTTGTAAAAAATTTTAATAGATAGTACATACGCAAGCACGTAAGGTGAATATATTTGCTGCTGTGCGGATACATTTGTTGAGAGCACTTGCATCTCGCAACAATCATTCAGATTCTCCTTTACATCTAATTTGTTTAAAATTGTTATGTACAGAATATCAAACGCCATTAGCAAAGATACCTGACATATTCTAATACTGTCTAACACTAAGCAGAATGAATATTACACATTACAAGGAAAGATACTTCTGCTATAAAAAGCTTTTATTTAAAAGTCTAAAATAGTTGGTAAGCAAAAGAAATTACAGTATATGTTGCAAAACAGGGTGGATGAACATTTAACTTCATACCTGTAAGCTGAATATTCTAAATAACACACTATTCGGACATGAGGAAAAAGAGCACCATGCTAAAAGACAGCCACACACCAAAAACCACGCGAACCCTCTGTGATCTTACTTTTTATATCCCACAGAAAACATATAGTTGATGCCCAATCGTGGCGCCATCTACCGAGATTTACAGTGAGACAAACAATGAAAAAATTGATATGTATATATTTATGATGACAATAGGGGATTGTTTAAATGGCAAGACTAATTATGTCTGAATATATTATACAACAAAAATTGATATAGCTAATGTAAAACGTAGTAATCATAGCTAGATAATATAGACGGATGCAGATACATTCGCTGCTGTAAGAAAATATTTGCTGCTTTGCGGATATATTCATTGTGGACTAAAATTTCTAAAATGTTAATCCTCCATTTTCTCCTATGCATCAAGTGGTGATAACTGAGCAATTTTTTTCATGTGCCTTTGTATTTCCTTTTTTTTTGTTCTCACATCAAATAATAAAAGCACTTCTGTGGTTTTAAAGCTTATCATATGGGGCCAGCAAGCTCGCACTTGCCTATTTTTGGAAGTTTGCACCGCACCCGGCGTAAACACTGCGCTTTCAGTTTAATAAACTGTTGAGGAGAATTTCTAATCTAATAATATCTCCTCAATATTTCCTTTAATATTTGCAGAGTGAGTTCTGGAAGAAGACTGAGATACTATTTCAAACTTGAATGACGTTTATTGAACAACAAGTTATATAGCTAAAACTGTCTGTAAATGATAAAGTATACCAAGAGAATAATAATTCCAGCTCACATTTAGCTAAAAACTGGCACACCGTGTGCTATGTGCTATTAATGTACGAGATGAATAATACAGAAAAGATGAAATCTAAACTGCATGACTATCGACTTAAGCTTCAATGTTAAACTTGAAATCTATTAGGAAATAAGCTAATACAAGCTCACGATACTGAAGAGAGGCAAGTGGCATGAACAAGCAAGTTCGAATGCTGACGATTCAACCGCCTACGACGATGAGAGATAATCAAAGAGAAAGAACATAAGCTGCGTGGGGTTAAATATCCCCAGGGTCATTAGCATATCCAAGCCACATGAACGGACACTTGTTACTGGTATCATTGAACACAAGTGCCATCAGATTCCTTCTAGAAGTTTCAATGTGATGTCATTCACTACGGAGTTTCGCAAAAGTTCCTTTAAGTAAAAACTGGCCTGTGTGGTTCTTTGGCCTAAAAAGTTTGGGAATCGCTGCTGTAGACTAGAATAACCCTTAATTTCATCCAGTTTTCCACATGAATTAAAAATTATATTAAAGATTATTAAAATAATTATAATCTTTAATATTTTAGTATATAGGCTTAGAGCTGCCACGTGTGATGGATTGTGCTTAGATTTTTATAAAATTGAAGCATAAGTGTATAAGTAAAAATAATGATTTTTTTTTTTTTTGCCCAATGTTTTCAAGTTCTTTATTGAGCTAAATACGTATCAAGTAGCGTTTCTGTGCAGAAACTTTACACAAAGTAATTGGAAAGAAAAATACGTGGATATATTTTTTAAGTTATTTAAATCATGAGTAAATATTATTCGTCAAGAATTGATATTTACTCCAAATAGAAATATTGAAATGTACTTACTTGTATCATCAGCAGTAATTGTTTTCTCTATTTTAGGATCAATATTCTTAAAATATGTTCCAACAGAAAGTTTATATAAGCTTCTTAATGCTGATTGTCTTTTGCACCATTCACTAACAAGTGCTGTTCTTGATTCTGTTGCAGTATTTTCATCAGATGGTTGAACACTACACATAGCCTGTTTTGTTTCTGTGTTCAGCAAAATAAGCCTAATAACAATATAAATTAATTTTCAAAAACGTAAAATTTAATGCAGGGTATACATTGAAGGAAATTATTACAGTGGAGAATAAGTAGTTTCAAGAAATTACTGAAGGATAAAATTTAAAAAAAAAAAGCTAGAATTTTGGTTTACAAAAAGATGTAAAGGAAATGGAAGTTTCATAATTCTAAAAGTAGGTTTGAAAATCTTTCACCACTCTTTAGAGAATGTTTTTTATCTTGTTAAAAGAATTTGGGCTTTTGCACAGTATTTTTCAAATCATGTAAGAATAAAATTTAAATTTATCAGAACTCAAAGTTATGCTCAATAAAATCATTGCTATATATATTACCTATGATTGATGTGAAAGTATTTCAAAGTTGCTAAAACGAACTTTACAACTATGAGAAAAAAAAATAATGATGTAGAAACTTAAATGACCTTTTTTTACTTAGTATTAATGTTTGATATGTTCTATAAAAAATTTCAGTGGTTACAGATAAAAATAACTAAAAGAATTTTTTTTTTTTTGTGTATCAACTGACTGCAACATAAAACATTCACAACATTTCGAGCTGATATTCTTGCTTCATTATATTGATACCACATAAAATTGATTACTGTCACTGAAAGTTTCAAAACTAATATTTATTTAATAATGAAAATGGTAGTTTGACATAATTTTATGCTGATAAAAATATTAATCGACTTGGATAAGTATAAGTAATGTTTCAGCTAATTTCATTGCATTAAATATAATTTTAATATGATCAGAGCCTACGTTTTTCTTTTGTACTATAGAATAATCATTTCAAAAGTTAAAGCTCATACTTTTCTGGAACACATGATTATTTTACTATATATCCTTACAAGATTTCAGTGTACTCCCTTTTTTCATAAGGACAGTCCCAATGGCTTGTAAGTTTTTTTTAAATTCTATCTATTAGGCCAATTTTGGTAAACTGTTGATTGGATCACATAAAGAAAGCAGATTACTTAGATTCAGAACTGGTTTGGATACAAAATGTGTATGATGAGTCTCATGCTACTTGACTGTGCAACAGACTTTGACTTATTCTTAAAGTTGAAAGAAATTATGCAAGGATGGTGCGTTTTATCTCCAGTCAACCTTTCTGTTACCAGTACCCTAGCCATTAATGCGGTGGGCACGTAAAGGGAAGTAACTACAGGCATCTCTCATATAATAAGGTTTTGATATTACACGGTACGAAATTTGCGATTATTATAACAGGGTTTCGATATTACACAGTACAAAACTTGAATTCATAACTACACGGTTTTGATGTAACACAAAATATAAATTAATTGTTAATATGAAACTTTTTAATTGTTTGTTTTTATGAAACTTTTACGAAAAATTGTCAGACGTGGGCTCAAAAGTTTGGTTTCTCCGTACAACACTAACTTTCAACTTTTAAATACATACTTGATTTTTCTCATCAGTGTTCTAAAAGCAAAAAGGTGAATATTATTTTGTTTCCAATGCATTGTCAGAAAATAACATTAGGATTAAACATAAGCTAAATTTGGCAAACCATAAATGAAAAATGTAGTTGAAACAAAATATCAAATAAAATAAATAGAATGATTCTATTTATTTTACTTTAAATTTTGTTTTGTTGTTGTTGCTCAGACAAACTTTATTGCTACAGAAAAAAGCAGATATTTTTTATTATAGAATGCATTTTGCTCTTAGTACAGAAAGAAAAGTGGATCAAGTTTATTCTTGTTGTGCATAACAGTTTTAATTTAAGGTATGTAAAATGATTAAGTTTTATCGTTTATAACAACCCTTCTTTTTAAATCAGTTGGTCTTTGTATGTTCTGGTTGCCAGTTTTC
Organism: Uloborus diversus; assembly: GCF_026930045.1. Taxonomy (NCBI): domain Eukaryota; kingdom Metazoa; phylum Arthropoda; class Arachnida; order Araneae; family Uloboridae; genus Uloborus; species Uloborus diversus. The sequence goes on along the minus strand of NC_072731.1, from coordinate 70,894,166 downwards.
GTTTATATGTTCTATTGATGCGAAATTTTATCTATTATAAAATTTGCACCTTTTGAATTGGTTTCAATATAATATGGTACACATTCCTTGATTTATATTATTTCAAGGTCTCGTATAACACGGTTTCGATATAACACGGAACATGGTTTCGATATAACACTGTACACTTTCACATGATTTATGATATGTACCTGATTAATTAGGTTAAAAAATGAGTAAAAAAAAACATTGATAAAATAGTCTCATATAACACGGTTTTGATACTACACGGAATGAATTAACCGTGTTATGTGAGGGATGCCTGTGCATATTTTTCATTTTTCTGCATTTCAGTCATCTATTGTACGTTAGTTTATTCTACAGGCTTGTTCATTTGTTTTCCGCTGAAAAAAAAAATCTAATTCCAGTATTTCCCTATTGTCAGTATTGAATCCAAAACGGGTTTCTTCAAATATCTTGAAAACTCATTTCTGAGGATACTGTCGTTTACCCACCGCAGATTAGTCCTATGTGGTTTAATGGTTAGGAACAATAATTTAGAAGACTCTAGATTGACCTACAGCATGAGAGGGACTTAACATTTCTCCTGTGACATGTGATGATCCTAAGGCTCCATGCTAAAACATATGGAGTTGTTTTTATAAAGTTACCATTAACAGATGAGCAAAGATAGCTAGCTAAATTAAATTGAAAAGCTTTCAAAAATTGACTAAATAAATAAAAATACCGGGAAAAAGAAAGTGACTCTCGTACATTTCATGTTTATGGAATAATAATTGAAAGCAGATTATTCAAAAGCAAAGGTGAAAATCTTATCAACACAGACATAGGGGTGAAAAATAAATAAAATGAATTAAAATAAAATTATAAAATGATTTGGTATTACCCAAGAATATTTTTGTCAAGCTCTATAGACGCTGGAAAATTTCTTGGATGCAGATTAGAAACAACTTTTAGATCATCAAAGCAGCTTTTCCAAATATTAGGAGCCTATTTAAACAAGGTTTAATTTAAAATTCCATCTACTTCAACAGTTATGTTGTAATGATGGAAGACATTTAAATTTAAGCAATTGATTTTTATTATTGCATAAGCCTATTTTTAAGTTTTAATTTTGCTATAGTTCTTTAACTTGTTTTTGTTTCATTAATTTATTTATTTATTTTAGGTTTTGAGGTATTTTCTAAAGATTGAAGCTATTTCTAAGATTTTTTTTTATCTATCTTTTATTTTAAAGAGAAAGTAGACTAAAAAAATATTAATGTGCTAAGATATATAGTAAGTACAGAACACAGAAGAGCAAGGGTGGCTAACCTTTTTAGTCAGAGTGCCACTTACTGGAGAAGAAAAGTTATGTATGCTATTAAATGTTTTCAAAACACTGAAAAACATAAAAAGTGCAAATATGTTATTTATAAACTGACTAGCAGTACCTGCACCAATGTCCGTGCTAAAAGTTTAATGGAAGTCCGTTGAATAAAAAAAATTGACGCCCCTCCCCACTCTAATGTGAAATGATCATTTTTCTTTGTATAAAATGCATACACACCTTTTCAAAAAAAAAAGAAAAACTATTTAAGTTTCTTTGGAATTTAAAACTTTTTGTCAAATTATTAAATTAGATTTACAGTTGCTTTAAAATTCTATTTAGCAAGTGAAGCGGTTTTTACTGCAATTTAAAATATTTCGCCAAATAAACAAAAAAGAAAAACATCAAATAATATCTTTCATATGTAAAAATAATTCTGGAACTCCATTGCTTATCGCAATACTTGCCCAGCAACGACACTATCATAATCGATCCAATGGGGGAAAAAAAAGATCGTACATTTCGCTCGGATAAAAACAAATCAAAAGTTTCTTTTATTTCAAAACAATGAATTACATAATCGGTTGCCTTAAAACAATAATCCTAGACTGAACTACTCAGCGCCTAAGGCGCCAAGCGACCACGCTACCAGAACCCAGCCCTTTTGCGAATGAAGTGAATGTTTTTTCTTTGGAAATAATAAATGTTTCGCTAAACAAACAAAAAGGTATAAAATAACATTAACAGTGGCTTTCAAATCTTTATATATTAAGAGCTGTGTTGCCCAGCTTTGCCCAGTCTACCTTGAGAATAAAAATTGTGTCAAGTGACATATATTCAACAATCAGGCTTAAATAAAAGAAAAAAAAACACCATGCAAAATTAACCTTTCAAACAATGACCACATATATTAAAATACTTTTAAGAAATTAAAATGCAAAATATGGATTTTAAATGCGTAACCATGGAAACATGAAATAAAATAAGTTTGAGAAATTAAATGCAAAATAAAGAAATAAACAATGGATTCAAAATGCGTAACCATGGAAACGCGAAAATGAAATGTTTGACAACTTGAATCAAAATGACATATTTCGAAATTGATTTTAAAACGCTTGTAACTTTTTTTCCTTTGAAGATAGAAGCTAAGTTTTTCGACCCTAGGTCGAGAGAGATCTGGAGTAAAATATGTCGTTTTTTCCAATGGTGTCAAAAAGCAAACTGTGGGACAATTCCTTCACTTTTTATTGACAGATTTAATGAAGAAAATAGTGCCTAAATTTCAGCTAAGCCTAAAAAATTGGAGCTAAAAACGTGAAATACTCCCGCTGTAATTAAGTTGGAGCATTGAAACAAATTATTTAGAATGCGGAAAATTCTACCCTTTTCAACGATACATAATATTAATATGTGCAAGTAATTTTTCATCTCTTTAACAGTCAATAATAGGCAATTTACGTGAAATTTGGGCCTTAATTGGAATTTAAAAAGAACTATTTATCGGATTTTTTTGAATTATAGCCTTTACTCAGTAAGAAAGCACCTTTCATATAGTGAAGGAATTTTTTAAATAGGTGCAGTGGTTCCGGAGATTACCTCGAACATATAAACACACAAAAATCCGCCCTCTCTCTTTATAATATTATATAGATAATGTCATTTGTACTCAAATAGCACATTTCTGTCTTCTGAACTCATTTAGGGTTGTGACTGAACTTGGAAACCATAGAATATTCTGAAAATTCTAGTATTTTGCAAATATTATTAGTGGGGCTAACAATATAACAGCTGTTGTGTATTACATTTTTAATAGCCAAAAGAGCAATTTGCCAAAAAGCAATAACCATGCTACCAAACTAACCATGTGACTTTGGCACATTATTGCCTCAAACTTTTCTCACTGAGACATTGTAATTGCTCCCTCCATTGAGTATATCTGCTCTAAGGGTATGTCAGCCTAGTCTGAAACTAGAGGCCTGTTCTTTGGAGGGGCCCTGGCTCTGTATTGAAGTAGTGATGAGAGTAAAATACACACAATGAAGAGTGAGGCGGCCGGGCTTAAAAATATTAATGATTAATGAACATATCATTTTGAGTCAAATTTTCATAATATTACTAGATACGATACTTGAGAAATATTTGGTCTATTTTTTAATTTAAAAAAAAGCTAAATGTTTAACAGCATAAATCAGGCCATACCTCTTCTTCTAAAGTTGCTAATGATGGTTCATTGGAACACAGCACACATACTTCAACATCACGAAGAAGATGCAATGCTACCAACCTATTTGGAGTCTGCATAAAACAAGATACATATAAGTGAAAGTATTTTTAAGAAATGATAAACCTACATGGTTTATAGCAATTTCTAAAAAATAGCACAAAATACTTAATTTAGCATTTTTGAAAACACACATACACAGGTATGGAGCACAAACTTTCCCTCCTCACTCCCAAGGGCAGATCGAGCTTCTGGTTTTGTAGGGGGTTAATATCAGAAGGAGGGTGGATCAAAGTGTATTAGGCACAAACAGGGAGTTTAAGACGAATTTGTCAAAATATAAGTCCCCAAAATGTGGTTTTAGAATATAATTGGTCCTTCGAGAAGGGGCAAGGGTCATGGGCCCTTTCTTCTGACTCAGCAGTTCTGACTTTACATTATTTCTATTCTGCGAAACATGCCTCATACTCCTTTTTTCTTCGGATGTGACAAATACAGATTAAAAGTCATGAAATGTATTATTGACTAGCAACTCATATTTCTCCAACTATCACATTGAAAATGTGTCATTCCATGCTAACAGAAGCCACTATGTGGTTTTATGAACTTAAAGCAACCACATTAAGCCCTTCCAGGGATGTGCCGACCAAAACTCTCTTTGGGAGCAGGAAAATGGTAAGTTTGGAGCAGTGAAATGGTGAATTTGGAACAGCCTGGAGCAGTAAAATTGCAAATTTGGAGCATCATGGAGCAGTAAAATTGCAGATTTGGAGCAGCATGGAGCAGTAAAATTGCAAATTTGGAGCAGCTTGCAGCAGCAAAAAGTTAAATTTTGCATCAGTTTGGAGCAACTATGTATATTTCACGCACAGAAACATGTGTAACATGATAAAATAATAAAAAAGGAGGTTAAGGATGCAAAAACACCATAACTCCAACTACTAATTGAAGCTCTCTTAATTACACACACACACACACACACATATATATATATATATATATATATATATATATATTTTGTCTAATATGTTTCACAAAAGACAAGTCATGTCCTGATATACTTTTTTCTTGCACTAATTTAAATTTGGTTCACATATTTACTTTGCTTAACACATTACTGCTTTTGTGCACATTTAAGTTTTTGTGCTTTGATACCTATTTTTAAAAAGGGGTTGGCTTTTTGTAGTTCATTTATGCATGTAAACGACATATAAGATATATTTTCATAAAACTCAAAAACATATATTCAAAAAGGATATTAAAAAAAGAATGTTTAAATTTAAAAACTTTACCTCAACAAGTTACAAGTCAGTTTTAAAGAACTATTAGTTAATCTTTTTTTGTTTTTTGGTATGTGTAAGTTATTAACTTACATTTGACCTTTATATAATCATATATGCTACATACTGAACTACTTGATTAACAAATTTGAAGATCATGCAAATGCAACCATTAAAACCTTTTATTTTTAACTGTTTGATATTTAATCACAAAATTTATAATGAAACCATAATGAAAAAATGGATGCAACTGAATTGACATTTTCGAGTGGGCGTGGCAATAAGACGATCTTACAAGTCCTCTTCTTCTGAAAACAAAATATCAGAATGGTTGAAACTAATGGTCAATACAAAACTTTTCACTCAAAGGAGCAGAATCACATAATAAATTAATTTTCGATCGAGTTTTTCAAAAGCAGATGCAATCGGGTTTCAAAATACGCAAAAAATCAGCACTAAGTCAAAAAATCGTAAAAACAATCTACAAATACATAAACTTAATGATAAAATTGCTAAATATGCTGAAGGAACTGCAACATTAAATGCAAAATCGCCCTTTTAGCGCAAGTTTGTCCGATTTTGGCACAGAAAAGTCCATGTAGCAGCAGAGCCGGATTTGGAAGTGTGGAGACCCCGGGGCAATGAAGGAGAGGAGGCCCCTAATCAGGGTTCAAAAAGATATCATATTTTCGAAAATATCCGATATTTGGATATATATATGCGAATGTTTTGATATCTATGTATATATTCCATATTTTAAACCTGTGAAAGTTAGGATATTTTGTAAAAATTTTATTGTGGGGGCCAGGGTTGTTTGGTTTAAACCACGTTGGTTTAAACCAATTGGTTTTTAAAAAAAAACCATGTGGTTTTTTAAAAAATGGTTTTAAAAAAAAAAGCCAAAAAAAAAATCATTTTACAGGTTTACATTGATTTCCCCACACATATTGAAAAAGGTAAAATTCCATTTATGCTACGTTCCTAGCTAAGTTACAGAGATAAATACTAAAATTATAAAGTTGCTTTTTCAAAATGTATTACAAGCTTTAATCGAAAAAAAATATTGATACATTTTTTATTTCATGTATGTGCCATAAAGCAGATTTCAGTCAACTTCCATCATTATACTTAATTTGCATGATTAGTTAAGATTTACTAAGGACTGAATCTTTTATTGTAGATGCAATTCATTATATTGCTCACTCCTGTTGCAGGGGTGTGACATTTTTGCCCATTTATTTGCACTTTCCTGGAATTTTACCTTTGACTTGTAAGGTAATCAACAGTCTAACTTAATTGTTTGCACCTAAAAATTAAGATTTGTTCTGCAGGTGAACACAAATAATATTTTTTGAATCAAATTTTTAAAAAAAGTTTATACTTCATATTATGATACATAATAGTTCCTTACATTATAATGTAGGAAGATTAAAAGGCAAATTTTTAAATTCCCAGAACAAAATGCAAATGTATGTGTAAAAATTGATTGAGAAATATATAAATCTTCACATATAAACTACACTCTCCATTGATGTTTTTTTTTTTTTTTTTTGGATTATGTGTGCTCAAAAGATTTTGATTGGCTATACACCTATGCTGCTTTATGATTATTGGGTGCAGATAATTCTTAGTTTTTTTCCCCTCCTTTTGTTATTTATATTCGCACTGCACTTTTCTGAAGCTGGTTTTAGTAATGTTGAAGACTTTTAAAGACGGTTGCATTGCATTTTTCAAATTCTTTTTCCTGGCTTTTCCACCACTCAGTCACTGTTTCAGAAGATATAACGTTTTTGGCAAAAAAAAATTCTTGAAATAGAATTTGCTACACATTTATTTACAAATACAAATACAAATACAAATGTGACGACCAGCAACAGGCACTGGGCCCAGCTAGGCTGGTCCTAGTCAATTAATTAGTCCCCAATGAAGATCAATGGCCCTCTTAAAGCTATCCACTCCCTTGCTCATTACCGCCTCTTCCGGTAAGCTATTCCAAGTGCCCACAACCCTGCTAAAGTAGTAGTTTTTCCTGATTTCCAAGTTAGCCTGAGATTTAAATAGCTTAAAACAATGACCCCTTGTCCTGCTTTCCCCGCAAAAATTTAATCCATTTACATCTTTCATTTTGATAAATTTAAATAACTGAATCATGTCCCCTCTGACTCTCCTTTGCTCCAGGCTATACATGTTAAGCCTATTAAGTCTGGTATCATAATCTAAATCTGAGAGTCCCCTTACTAATTTAGTTACCCTTCTTTGAACCCTTTCCAATACAAAAATATCTTTCTTCAGATAAGGCGACCAAAACTGAACAGCATACTCCAAATGAGATCTTACTAAACTCCTATATAAAGGCAGAAGAACTTTCTTAGATTTGTTTGAAATAGATCTATTGATGAACCCAAGCATTTTGTTGGCTTTGTTACTAGCAATACTGCACTGTTGACTAAACTTGAAGTCCTGATTTATAAAGACACCCAGATCCATAACATTTTCTTCCTGATTTATGACTGAACCCTGTAAACGATATCTCATACGCTTATTTCCATGACCTAAGTGTAGCACTTGACATTTCCCTACATTAACTGCCATACCCCATTTATCTGCCCACTTAGTAATATGATCTAAATCCTCTTGCAGCTGTTTTACTTGTTCTTCATTTTCGACAATCCCCATAACTTTTACATCGTCAGCAAAACAATTCATGCTTCCAGAAATATTTTCATTGATGTCATTCATAAATATAATAAACAAAAGAGGCCCTAAAACTGATCCCTGAGGAACCCCACTTAAAACATCACTCCAATTAGAATGATTTCCTCTCACAACTACTCTTTGCTTCCTACCAGTAAGCCAATTTCTAACCCAAAGTAAAGTTTTTCCTCCTATTCCAATGTCAGCTAACTTGCTGAGAAGAGCAACATGCGGTACCTTGTCAAAAGCTTTTTGAAAATCAATATAAACAACATCCACACATTTTTTGTTATCTAAAGCTGAGGTAACCTTGTCGTAGAAATGCAATAAATTAGTAGTACAGGATTTACCTTTCCTGAAACCATACTGCAAACTAGTCAACAGACTATTAGTCTCTAAGAACATCATGATCTTAATTTTGATCAAAGTTTCGAAAATCTTACAAATCACCGAAGTCAAACTTACAGGTCTATAATTCCCAGCAATACCTTTAGACCCCTTCTTGAAGAGTGGCGTTATGTTAGCCAGCTTCCAGTCCTCTGGCACCGTCCCCGAGTTATAAGAAGCATTGAAAATATTCAAAATAACATCCACTAATTCCTCTGCACATTCAACTAAAATTTTTGGATAAATATTATCTGGTCCCGGAGCTTTAGTTGCTTTAATCTTTTTCAAATGAAATAAAACCTCCTCCCTGGAAAATACAAAATCCTCAAGCTGTATAATAGCTTGTGTCTTGTTAGTGTCAACTGTTGAGATACAGTTATCGTTAAACACACTGGAAAAAAAGTTATTTAGAACATTTGCAATATCCCTATCGTTTTGGATTAAATTTCCATGCTCATCAACCAAAGGCCCAATTTGACTGTTTCGAGCTTTCCCAGAATTAGCGTAAGCAAAAAACCTCTTAGGGTTCCCATCAATGTCATCTGCCAGCCTTTGCTCCAATTCCCTTTTCTGAATCCGTACCAAATACTTAAAATTTCGCCTTGCCTTACCATAAAAAATTTGTTCTAAAGATTTTGCATTTAATATTTTTTAAACTTCAATGCTGGATGCAACATGTATGCCAGTAAATAAGCTGTAATTTAAGCCATGTTACACCAATTTTTCTATATTTTTGATTTGGTTCTTTGTTTTAGCGATAGTCGATATATTTTCCAAGTCTTTCCAAAATAAGAACGGAGTCGAATATAGAGCAGCACTTTTTTTAAAAACTTTGTCAGTACAACAGCAATCGATTTTTTGACTGTTCAATCATGTACTGTTGTACATTTTGCTTTACTTCAATATTTGCGACATTGTGTATATAAAAATCAGCATAATGTAAGATCAGAAAGAAAAAATATGAAAATTTCTTTTGAAAAGATTATGCTTAAAAATATAATTTTTACCTTTATTCGATAATTATTCATATTATGTTGGTTTTATAAAGTTTTTTTCCGGGATCTTCATTATGTTTTATCTTAACCCGCATCACAACCACTTCTTGAAGTATTTCGTATCATAAAGGGTCTATATATACATGCATACTAATATGTTAATCAAGACAAACATTTCAATCAATATTTCCCCGCAGAAAGCTATTTTAATTATTTAATTTAGTTACAAGATTTTGTTCTTATCTCTTTAATTAATCAAGAAATTAGGTATATGTGACTATTGAATAACTGTTAATTACATGGAACCTTAATTACCTTCTGAAAATTAATTGTTTTTCTCGCAAATAGTATTTAAACCAAAAAAAATCCGGTTTAAACCAAAAAAACCTGGTTTAAAACCAAAAAAAAAAACGTTTTTTTTAATTTTTTTGTGAAAAAAATGGTTTTTTTACCAACCCTGGTGGGGGCCCGGGGCAATAGCCCCACCTGCCCTCACCTAAATCCTGCCCTGTTTAGCAGTGTTTTGGAGCAGTTTCGCGCAGGATCGGCGGTTGGCGCAGCTGGCACATCCCTGCCCATGTGTTCTTGTGTTTGACATAATTTTGGAGAAAATTTAGAGCAGTTTCTGGATTGAACAGTTGTTTTCAAAAGATATGTATAGTTATGTTTTAAATTTAAGATAAATAAGAGTCATTTCTGATTTTGATTTTGTAAGTTTTAAAATGTTGCTTATTTTAATAGTGAAAACTTCAAAATATAGTGGTTTTTCATATAGTCTGTATTTTTCCAGAAGGTAAATTGCTTCTGAGTACATATGTCCAGTGATTAGCTTCAAGCATACAAAGATTTTTGCTTATTTTCATATTTTAAAAACTTTCCAGACATTAATTTGCCAAAAGGTTCATTCCATAGTGCCTATCCTAATATTTGCAGCTGCTTTTCTTACTCTTTTTACTTACATGGGGAGTAAAAATATTTTTTTTTTTTTTGGTTTAATGTGTAGATTTAAAATATTCAAGGTGACTATTTTCACTTCTACCAAGAATTTGAAGCAAAATAAGCGCTGGCAGGTATTTTTTCATCAAAAAAGGCATCATGACTAGCGTAACATTTTTGCAACCCTGAGAAATAATGCTTATGTTACAAGGCAAATTTTTCTGAATGTTACGCAGGCATTCAAAATTGGCCAATGCATATTTGTAAGAGGTAAACAGTCTATTTTTTAAAATATACTACAGATTTATTACAGATGAATCTTTTTTGGCCCTTAATGGTACTTTTACAAAAAACTGCATGTGACTAATGTAACCATCGAATAACAAGCAATGAATGCATGCAAAAATTTTTTGCTACTAACTTCTTGTCTTTTGTAATTAATCTCTTATATTACTTTTACACTTTTTAGCAACCTTTTTCATGTTGTATTATGGTTCTTTCTTTACTTTTTTTTCTGTATTAGTGTAAGAAATTGAATGGAAGGATTCAGTTCAATTAATTCAATTTGAATGAGCAAAAAAAAAAATAAATAAATAAATAAATCAATCAATAAATAAAGAAACAACTGCTTTTACTAACTGTATAACATATTTTTTGGGCTAATTGAATCCTAAATATCTCTCTTTTAAAAAGTTAACTTTATAGAAGTTGATAGTTTCACCAAATTCCAGTATTTTGCCGATATACTAGTTATCGTCATAAGAAACTCCGCAATACTATTCAACGGCATATTTTGTTTTATAATTTACTGATTCATCAAATGAATAGTGTTGTGCATCCTGAATTAAAATGTAATATGGAAAAAAAATATTCAAACATTTTTGCAGAATGCATTTTAATTCTAGATATCACCGCAAATGTTTAAATTTTTAAATGATCATTCATGCATTTTCTGAAATATGCTGCAGCAGCGCTTATTGTCACTGTATCATGTATCGTCTTCATATATTTTCCAACGAGCTGTCATTTTTTCATTTAAATAATAATTGGAGACGTATTTTCTAAAAAATAGAGATGTTTTTCTTAGTTAAGACTGTCTTTCTATTTTCTTAATTCTTTAGCTTGAGTCTTGTGTTGAACGCACATTCAGCAGAGTACTCATTTGCTTTGCTCACCTTTTTCTTTTTAAATAATAATTTCTTAAATAGGAAATATCTTTTTAAAGACCTTTAAAAAAGTATTTTTCTAAGTAGACAGAAGGTCTACAATGTAATATTACTGGTATTTTTCAACCTAAATATTTTTAATCAATGTAGAATGCCTACTTATTCGAAATTGATCATGAAAATGTACATTTAATTAAATAAGCTTTAAACATTAGCAGTCATTTTAAAATGTTACGTTAATCACACTTATTTTTTATATCTACTGATACTAAAATAAATATTTTGCCCTTTTTAAGTAGATATGACACAGAGGTAAGAAAATCTGTTTGGTTCAATCATCTGGTTTAGTTTTTAAGAAGAAAATAGTACATTTTCTTGAGTAACATAATGTAAATATTTTCAGTGAACTAACAAACTAATTAAAATACTTATCTTATAAGGTATGCAAAAAGAACAGTCATTTTTATTGGGACAGCATCCAATCTTTTAGAATAAACATAATTCTTTTAAAAATTTGCAAAAAATTTTACATTACACAAGAAACCTTAGATGCCTGTTTTTTGTGAATGCTAAGCCTTTCCTACAACCTTGCATGTTTAGAGCAAGAAGAAAAACACCGAATGAAATTTGTGCAAACTGTTACTGGATTTATGTGCTACAAAGTAGGCTGAATGAAATGATAGGTCACAAGTAGGTTTTTGTGGACAAAAAAAATTCTGAGGTTGAAGTTTGACATTTCTATGGAATGACCCAAAACAATAATTTTTTCCCACCTGATGCGGTTTAGTTATTTTAAATGTTTAAATAATTTTTATACATCACTTTAAGTGTAAAATTATAGTTTGAAGTAGTTATAACCAGTAGGTAGCCTTTTTTGAGTAGTACGGCAAACCATCAAAAAACATGATTCGTGATTTTTCACATTCTTTAGGATGAATGAAAAATATGGAGCCAACAAACTGGTCTGAATGATGTTAGAAATATAAAAATCCACATAAGTGCTGGAGCAGAGTTCCTGTGAGCTCCCATGCAAATTAAGCTCTGATAATTGGTATAAAATACAAATAAATCACTAAATTGTCCTTTAAATGTTCTCATTATGTTTTGTGTTTGAGAAAAGGAGCTTTAAAACAAAGAAGTGTAGCAAAATAGGAAAAAACTGCATTAAATTATATTACAAGACAAGGAAAAATAAAATAACTTCACAAAATCTCATACCTGTGGTGAAGATGTTGGTAAAAATATTACAACTTCCCTGGATAAAACTTTTGGCAAAACATTCACATATTTACATATCAAGAATTTTTCTTGAATTGTAAGAGTCCACCATTCTTTTGAAGCTACAACTACTTTACCTTTTATCAATAAGCAACCATAAAGGCTATCAGCAATTTCCAAAAACCGAGTTAAATGTTCCTATTTAAAGAAAAATATATTGAGATAACAGTTTTAAAAAGATTTCAGATAGTAAGATTATAATGTTCTAAATTTTTTTTTAAACATTCATTCTTTCCTATAATACTTACACAGGGTGGCGACAGGAACTTTGAAAAAAAGTTCCCTGACATTTCCCTGATTTCCCTGATTAAGTTTACCAAATTTCCCTGATTTACGTTACCAATGATAATGGTTTTCTTTCTTTGCTCTACTTGAAATTCATTGTATGTTTGTATAAAATTCAGTATTTTAAATGTTTTAAGTTGTGTAAAGTTGTTGAACTAAAGATATATTTTTAAAAGATGCTACTTTTTTAATAAAATGGTAAAAAAAAACATATCAAGTCATTTTTTTTGGGGGGGGGGGGAGAAGCCTACAAAACAGCATATTAAATTTTTTTACAATGGAAAGATTATAGAAATTTTTTTTTTAAAATACTTTACTTCCAGAAACCACTTAGCATAAGAATTTTAAGAAACTATTAAAATTAAAAACATATGAGTATTTAGGATAGAACTAAAAAGCAATTGAAATTATTTTGAACTAAGTTTTCAAACAGTACAATAATTGTTGAAAGAATAACATGTAATAGTGAAATAATAGAAGTAATGTAGTTATTCTTATATAACTAATTGACATATTTATGCAAAACAGATGAAACCATTTGACATCCATTCATAGGGAGGTTTTCTCTAATCAAGAACATAGGTTTTAATGAATGAATACAGCATTTTAACAATAAAAAAATAAAGATATTTACTTAAGTGCACAAGTTAACTCTATTTCAAATAATTTCAGTATATAACGAAAAAAAATCTTCCATTCCTTTTGTAACAAACAACTTTAAAATGCAAGAAAAAAAAAGAAAAAAAAAAACAATTACTTAATTTCAAAATATATAAAAGAGGAATACAACTTGGTTATAAAATTAAAGAATCACTTAAGTCTGAAGAAAAGAAAACCTTTATAATCAGCGGTGACAACAAATAGTATAATGGCAAAAAACAAAGTTTTTTTAATTGAAAGTTCAATTTTAGGAATTAAATTGAAAATGCAAAGATGTAATAACTTTTAAGCTTTTATAGTATTAATTCAAAAACCAAAGATTTCTTCTTGAAATTGTACGCTAATTACTTCGAGACAATGGAATAAAGGCAAAGAAGCTAAGGCATTAATGAAGGCTTCCTCTTTGCCTGTATGGTTGTTTATTTTACGTAGCATTGAAAGCGTAATAGGAAATTTCAAGCTAGGTAAAATAAACAACCTAACAGACACAGAAGCAATCTTAGGAAGTTCATCCTGTGGTTAATAAGTAAGATTCAATACTTTGACGTTGAGGAAAAAAGATGCACAAATATGCGGCAGCGTATAATCACACCTCATTAATTTTACTTTTTTTTTGAACAGATAATTGCCGGAAAATGCGTAGGGAATTAGAGTACTTAATTTTGTAAAGCAAAAAAAAATTTTTTTCTTCATAAAATCAATTTTCCCTGATTTTTTGTTATTTTTTCAAAATTCCCTGATATTTCCCTGATTAATAAAGTTCCCTGACTTTTCTCTGATCTCCCTGATTTCCCTGATCTGTCGCCACCCTGTTACAAACACAAATGTGATGACCAACAACAGGCTCTTGGCCTAGCTAGGCTGGTTCTAGTCAATTTATTAGTCCCCAATGAAGATCAATGGCCCTCTTAAAGCTATCCACCCCTTTGCTCATTACCACTTCTTCCGGTAAGCTGTTCCAAGTGCCCACAACCCTACTGAAGTAGTAGTTTTTCCCTACTTCCAGGTTAGCCTGAGATTTGAATAGTTTAAAAACAATGACTACCTTGTCCTGCTTTCGGTGCAAAAATTTAATCCATTAGCATCATTCATTTTGATAAATTTAAACAACTGAATCATGTTCCCTCCGATCCTCCTTTGCTCCAGGCTATACCAAAGAATATAGATAAGGGAGAAGAACTTTCACTTCGAGACCGGTTTGTAAGCTCCGCAGAGAAAATAAATTACTAACGAAAACATGTTTTGGGACAAAAGCCGACATTTAGGAACAAATTCGTCGCCAACGGTGAACTGGCTTGGCGGAGGGTTGCCATTTCCTCGCAGGAGTCGGGGAGACACACCCCCCATGGAGATTCTAAAGCCTTTTGTATCTGAAGATTTGAAGAGTTCCAGATGTTCAATCGTTCCTCTCTTTTAACTAATGTACTCATTTGCTACTGTTGAAAACCCGCAACTGATACCGCGATTTTTCTCTTTGAGTGGGCCTGGAAGAAGTGCCATCGCGCCGTTCGACCCCCTGAGCGTTGTGCGAACTAATGCATCTACTAATCAGAATGAATTCGCCCTAAATTTCCCCTTTTACTGATCATTGAGGGAAGAAACATTATTATTTATTTCCACTTTTGCTGATTTATATCATTGAGGTTGTAAAAACAAAATAACCTTTTTGGTCTGCTACAGGAGTTGTTTTAGGGGAGTATTCTTCTTTTTTTTTAATTTAAAGAAATGGTTTAAACGAAGAAATAAATTTAAAAGTTTCTCTAGCAGCTCTAGTTTTCAGATAATTTCAGCTGCTTTACCCAAATTATGCAGTTTTAACTCCATTTTATGCATTTCTAAATCAAAGTGTAGGCTTCTGAAACAAGGACTGCCTCCAGCATGTTTGCTCTGCTATAATCAGTTGGCAGTCTAGTTACATTCAGAAAAACTCACTACATGGAGTAAATATCTAGTAAGTTTAGTAACAAGGCTTCACCGAATTGCGGTCAACTTGTAAGTTCTTGCAATGCATATATTCGCTTTGCGTGATGTGTGACGAATTGGATCTTTGTATGTAATATTTTCAGGGTCCGACTAATGTAGACAATAAACAAAATTTTTTGGGGGTCCTCTACAGTCAAACCTTATAAACAAAAGCATTAATAAAGAATCAGGGGTGGTAGTTTCAGGGGTGTTCAGGTGTTAAATCACTTATTCAAAGCAACCCACACTTGTACACATGAAAAACTAGATAAATTCAGGAGAGTACCTTAATTTTCTTACATAGAAACTGCAGCAATTTTAGTATTTTTGGGGCTCTTAAAAATTGGGGACCCATGGCCAACAGCCTAATTGGTCTGGTTGGTAATTGAGCTCTGATTCTTTTGTATAATACACTTTGAATAAAAATTCCATTATTTGTTTTTCATTTGATCTATGGATGTAACTTAAACCCATGTCACAAATATTTCAATTTATTTATCATTGCATCTGAGCATATTTCTAGTGAAATGTAGTGTTGTAATTAATTTGTTACCCTGACAACAATAAGAAATGTAGTGATATGGAAGCAAACTAATGAACTAATCATGTAAATATTCTTATTTTATGTAATAAAGTGTTTCAGTGTATTATGAATTTTATTGACTCAAATTTTTAATGCAATCTTTATTTTTGATGCAAACAATACAATTGGGAAAATGAGAATACATACCAAACTGATTGAAGTCAAGGTAAATTTAATATAAAAGGAAATAACTAATGAAATTGCCTATTGATCATTAGAATATTAGCTCTATATAGGCTGTAGTACACATTACGAAGCATAAAAAACATTGTTTTACGAAAAACATTGAATCATTTCACCAGAAATGAATTGAATTTGTGGGATCAAAGCTATTTTTTAAATTAGACATCTTTCATTACTTTTCATCATTGAAAGACTATCACTCATTATCATGTTACCGACCTTTGTAAAAAATTATTATTATTATTATTATTTTATTTTTTTGCACAATCTAAAACATTTTCACTTTTATTAGATTCTGTTGAATTTGTCAAAGTGAAGTTTCAGTACGAGTTCTCTCGAGTACATTTCGGGACGAAAATAGTTTTAAACATGAGTTTTTAATTGTTTCCATCCAGGTATAACTATTTTGAATAGTTTCGTACGGCGAAATGGATCAAGCTTATTCTCTTCCTACTTAATCATGGAAAATTATCGAACTTTATCGAATATCGGAGCAACTTGCACGCTTAATAAGGGGACCCACTAATGATTTTTGGAAAACTGCTGAATGATCCTAGTCGATGTTACTTTTTAGGAAACTCTGTAAAGATACATTTACCGGGCTTTCCCCCTTCCCCATCTCTCTTATTAGTTCTGTCTTCTCTTCCTTTCCTCCGAAAACACCAATCACTACCCATCACCCCCAGAGGCACGGAAGAAAAAGCTATGTCCGTAAGGTTAGTTCCCCCTCCCGCCCCCCCCCCCCCCCGGAGATTATCAGTGAAATTGTTAATGAGGTCTAAGGATATCAATGGTGCAATACTGTACTGCCGTGTGCAGGGGAAAAGCAGTAACTGCAAATTTTTCATTTTTGATTTTTTTGCATTTTTGTCATCTATTGTGCGTTATCTTTACTGTACAAGCTCGCTTATTTGGTTTCCGCTGAAAATAACGCGCGAAAAAGACGTCTAATTCCAACACTTTCCTATTGTTAGCATTAAATCCAAAACGCGTTTCAAATATCTTGAAAAATCATTTCTGCAGTTACTGCTGTTTACCTGCACAGGGCAGTATGATAAGGTTTAAGGCGAGCTGAACGATGGTTTTTCTTGATCGTAGGAGGTCTGTGATGAATTTCCCTACTGAATGGAAAACTGGTAGTCGGCCCCGCTTAAACGAATACCGTGAGTTCCAAGAAATATTATTCGAATCAGCGGGGAAATTTTATTTATTTTTCCTGATTGACAACGTTTGTCTTAAAACGTTATAATAAATCAATATCTAAGTAATAGAAGAAACAAGTTTTTTATTAAAAAGCGTTTTAAATAAGCTAAGTAAATAAAAGTACGTATGAAAATCATATGTC
The DNA here is from genome assembly GCF_026930045.1 of Uloborus diversus. NCBI lineage: Eukaryota > Metazoa > Arthropoda > Arachnida > Araneae > Uloboridae > Uloborus > Uloborus diversus. Next base: position 70,876,882 of record NC_072731.1, on the reverse strand, counting down.
ACTTACAACTATGGGTAGTGAATCTTTGTTCCGACACCTTTTTTCAGTTAATATTTTTTGGAGACAGTCCATAATAGTGAATTCTTTGCTCAAGGTATTTTGGGAGCACCTTTCAAACTTCAATTACCGTGTTTTACGCAATTAATATCTATCAATTTCTTATCTTCTGCAATGTTTATATTTCGTTGCGTTTTTTAATTTAATTATCAACTGTCTGTTGGTAATGGCAACGATAAAAGAAAATAAATAGAATAGTGGATATGCTTTGATGGATTATGAATGTTTTTTCCCCCGCCGGTTGTTTGCCGAAAAATACAATTTTTAATTTTTGCTTCAGTAATTGCTCTTAATTAATTTTTTATGTATTCAAAAATTTTCTCAGCTAAAACATATGCGAAAGCTGATCACTATTATTCGATTAACCGGGGAAATTGTTCGATTAAGCGGGATCCCTAACATTGCGAAATGTCTAACATTGGGAAATATTCGGTTCCTGGAGATTTTATTCGTATAAGCGGGGTTTTCGTTTATCCGTTACGAGATAAGGCGGGGCTGACAACATTGTGTTTCCATTACGATCCAAGTGCGCAGAACAAAAATTGACTTATTTTGTAAACAAACAAATAACAGAATTTTTTAAAAAATACCAAGAACTTTTCATAATGAACTCAAAAAGTACAAAATAATTTTTCTGGGTCACAAAGGACAATTTAAGAATTCCTGTAGTTTTTGAAAATGACACCACAAACGAAGAAAAGTGCGGCTCATGTCATGAAGAGGATTTATTATTATCTAGCTTTCAATCATAACTTTGAGTGTTGAAACATGCATATTTTTGTTATTGGGAAAGTTTGGTTTGAAATGACTAGAACCGCACTTTTCTTCATTTGTGGTGTCATTTTCGTAGAATTTTCGAAAAATACAAGAATTCTGATCTAGAAAAGCTATTTTGTCCTTTTGAGTGCATTATGAAAAGTGCTTGGTATTTTTAAAAATATTCTGTTCTTTTATTCTTTTTAGTGTAAATGTATTTCAGAAATAGAATAATTTTACCCTCACGTTTTTCATATAAATGCTCCCCACTAAAAGGGAGAAAACCTATGTACGTGTCTAAAACTTTAAGCAGTAGGCACTAAAATTTAATCCTTGTTCCTCTGTAGGATTTATGTTTGCTAATTTCATGATTGCTTCAGAGGAGCCTTGATTCAAAATTTTCATTATGATTGCTTTTAACATTAGTGTTGAAAGGCAACAAAATTTGTAACAATGGGTTTTATATTTAAACATTTAATGAGGAAATTACATGAAACTTGCGGTTTTCCATCTTAACTTAAATAATTATTTTATTTTAGAATTTTATTTTTTCAGCGCTAAGTTGTACCTTAAGATTAAGCAAATCATTTAGTGAAATCCCGAAGTCTCTAAGTAGTCTAATAGCAGAGATATAAGAGAAACCAGGCCTCAGATTTCTCCGAGACAATCAGGCCAAGTATAATAAAAGTGCTTAAATAACAGAATTAAAAAAAAAAAAATACTAAGCACTTTTCATAACGCACTCAAAAGGACAAAATAATCTTTCTGGGTCAGAAAGGACAATTTAAGCATTCCTGTAGTTTTCGAAAATTCCAAGAAAATGACACCACAAACGAAGAAAAGTGTGGCTCAAATCATGAAGAGAATTTCTTATCATTATATAGCTTTCAATCATAGCTTTGAGTGTTCAAACATGCATATTTTTCTTATTGGGGAAACGCTTTTTGTGTTCTCAAGAAGCATTATGATATTGAATGCAAAATAAACCTAATATTTACTCTTTGTTAAGCTTTAGTAGTTCAAAAAAAAAAAAAACTCTTAAAAGTGTTACATGACGTTGTGTATTTATCTCTGTACTTTTTTGAAAAACCTTCTTCATATAAAAACGCTGTCCGAAAAGGTGATTTTCAGGAAAAAGTTATAAAGGTCACTATATATGTGTCGTGGAAAAGGTCTGCGGACTGATTTCTAGTTGATAAGGATACAATGCGAACATTTATCGCTTGAAATCTGAAGACTTTTATTGTCTTAAAGTTAAAATTGCGGAATAAAACGCAAATGCGTATATTCACAAGGAACGATAAAATTAAAAATTTTAAAAACCTCCGATTGAGTCGCAACTGCAGAATCAAGAGGGGAAATTGAAAATCCTTTTAAAAGTCTTATATTATTTAAAATCAAAGTCAAGTATTTTTTTTTTTTTGCTATTAAATTGAAACTGGCAACAGATAAAAACTTTAAATCACTGCTTTTAATTCCCTTGTTGGTCAACAATGAATGGGGTCGTTTCCAAAATTTTAAAAGTATTTTTTTCTGAAAGAGCATGCTTAAAAACACAGGATCTGACAATTTTTTAAATAATTTGTTTAAGTTTAATATTAAAAAAAAAATGCTAAAATCTGTGCGCTTCCATTGTTTACATTTCTTATGACATCACAAATGATGAAATGCCATTCTGTGTTGCCATTCACAGAGCAAAATATTTAATTCGCATCTTTACTCACGTGTATTGGCAACGATATGGTTAATAGCAAGCGTAGAGCTCAATTTTAATTGGCTTCTTGATTACCATAACGTGGAAACGCGGTACAAAGATGCGTCAAAGAGCATCATTTGTGACGTCACCAAGACCACGCTTTGTTTGAAAAATCGGACATATTAAAAAATTAATTAAAAAATAACTGTTGGAAAAATGAAAGAATTTTTTGGGTTATGTCATTTATTTATTTATTTATTTATTTTTGCTTATTCAATCAATTTTAGTGACTAAAAGTATTACTTTTGACTGAAGGAAACAACCCCATTCGGTTTTCAATCGCGTGAATAAATGCTTAGCGGTTATTAAAATCTGCATTAAAAAAGTCATAATTCGAATTTTATGAAAGATAGAAGCTCCAAACACATTTTATCAGAAGGCGGAAAAAATTTCTCTTTATTTTGGTATTAAATTTTAAAATTTTTAACTATGTTCTCACTGCAAAAATCGCGAAAAACATTTCAGAGGTTTTTAACTAATATCTTCGTTAATTAATGTCATTCAAAAACACAACCTAGCTAAAAACACTCCCGATCAACTCCCCTTTCGATTTTTAAAAAAAAAATTTTTTTTAATAAAGCTGTCCGTCCATTTTGGCCCTAGAGTGCGACAGACAGATACACACACATAACGGGAGCTCAGATTTTAAGAAAATGCATATATCTTGAATAATTGCAAATTGCTTATCTCTACTATATCAGTGATATAATTGATTCACGTGCTTTAAGAAGAACTGCGGAACTTAGAATTGGATATGGAGAATGTCCATCCGTCTCAATTTTTCAGGCTGGCCAAATTGATTGAGAAGGTAATTCAATAAATGATGAATTACTTTTTTTCGAAGATCTTCTAACAATTGTTTTACAACAACATGAGGGGTATTTAGCACGTTTGGGAACAAATAACAGACGTGTTTAGCGTTTATCAAAAGTCTAGAACGTTTTGACTGCAAAAATCCACAGTGAAAAACACACGAACACAATGAAAAAGTATGTTTTGGTTTTTCCAGTAACTGAAATAAAATATTTAGATTTCGGATGTTTAGTTCTGATGTAAATTAGTATGCTAATTAATTAATATGTTGAAGTTTGCTGATCGTTTATTTAGTACTTTTGATATAAAGTTATCTTACCAACCCACTAGTACTCTCATTTTAGAATTAAGAGAGGGAGGGGGATATGTAAGAGGTAAAAATGTCGCGTAAAAATGAATAAGTGAAAGGGGGGGGGGGGTTCACAAGCGGTTTCTTTATAATATCTGATACCAGGGTCCACCGACTGATGACAGGCTCTGGTGTTAAGCAAATTGTGATTTAAAAAAAGGACAAAAAGAAAAAAAAATTCGAAGTGAAAAACAACGCATGTTTTTTTTTCCGGCAAAATTAATTTATTTTAAGGATTCAAAATTTTTACTCGTTTCATACTTTTGCGCCATTCTAATTTCGCCCCAATTCTTTTAAATCACGTATCGCTAACGTAATAACTTACGCTTGACGATTCTACAATGACTTTTTTACTACTCTTTAGCAATGAACCATCGTACAAATGAGGCTTAATTACCTCCCTTTCAGCGCTTCCGCAGAGGGGAGAGAAGAGAGAAAACATCTTCACCTCCGGATTCGCATTGCAAATGCAGCGACATCAGCATTGGCGATTTAGTGCCTTTTCGATCATTCAAGCACGCTTTTTCCCAAACTTGTCTCGCCAACCTGTTCCTTAATGTCGGCTTCTTGGTCGAACCACTTTTTCGTCAGGGGTCGAAAGGAAGGTTACATATGTTTCTACCGGAGTGGAACATCTTTGCGTGTGAACTATCTTTGGCTATACATATTAAGCTTATTAGAAGTCTAGTATTATAATCTAAATCTGAAAGTCCCCTTACTAGTCTAGTTACCCTTCTTTGAACACTTTCCAATACACAAATATCTTTCCTCAGATAAAGCGACCAAAACTGCACAGCATACACCAAAAATGGGGCCTTACTAAACTCCTATATAAATTCAGAACCTTCTTAGATTTGTTTGAAATAGATTTGTTGATAAACGCAAGCATTCTGTTGGCTTTGTTACTTGCAATGTTGACTAAACTTGAAGTCCTGATTTATTAAGATACCCAGATCCATAACATTTTCTGCCTGACTAATGATTAAACACTGTAAACAATAATTCATACGCTTATTTCCATGACCTAAGTGTAGTACTTGACATTTCCCTACATTAACTGCCATACCCCACTTATCCGCCCACTTAGTATTACAATTTAAATCCTCTTGAAGTTATTTTACTTATTCTTCATTTTCTACAATCCCCATAATTTTTACATCATCAGCAAAACAATTCATGTTCACAGAAATATTCTCATTGATGTCATTCATAAAAATAAGAAATAAGAGAGACCCTAAAACTGAACCCTGAGGAACCGCGCTTAAAACATCATTTCATTTAGAATGATTTTCCCTCACAACTACTCTTTGTTTCCTTCCAGTCAACCAATTTCTAACCCAAAGTAAAGTTTTTCCTCCTATTCCTATATCAGCTAATTTGCTGAGAAGAGCAACATGCGGTATCTTATCAAAAGCTTTTTGAAAATCAATATAAACAACATCCACTTAATGAAAATCTTTCTTTTCAATTCTGCACAGCAGTGTAGCACTGCATGCCAAGAGCATAATATTATTAATTAGGTATATTTTTCTCTTTATTGAAATATATTAGTACATAAAAAACAAAATAAAATAGTTTCAAACATCATAATATAAATATACTATTTAAGACTTAACTTCCGATAACCTCTTTCAAGAAATATAGTCAACTTGAATCTAAAGGGACTGACGAAAAACTTTGACTTATCGGAAGGTCCACTTACTGCTAGTTTTGGTTTTCGACATTTTTATATTAAAAACCATTGAATATTTTAATTACATAACAGACAAAATTACAGAATTAAAAAGTTTTTAAGCACAATATGCACAGTTTAATCAAAAATATTGAGGGAAAAAAATCAAAAGCATGGTTTGGATTTCAATACTGCTGGAACCACTTGATACAACTAATTCTACTTCAGGTAAGGTTCACATTTTCATTCATTTCGAATTTGGATTTATGGATTCTACCGCTTTAGAAGTTTCTCTTTTTCTTTTAATATCATTGACAGAGTACTTGCTTTAATAATAAAGAAAACACACTCTGTCTCTCAGGAACTTTGCAGCAAATGATTGAACTAAAGAATGAAGGGGAGTGCATCTTAACTTAGGTCAGCCTTTGAATAAAGGTACAGTCAGTTGACTTGACAACTTGACAGCTAAAAGCAAATTTGTAGTCCATCAACATGTCAAAATGTAAACAGTACAGTACAACAAAAGAAAACAAGCTAATTCATTTCCGCAAGTGTAATTCCTTCATGGAACATTGACTCAACAGATGCTCTTCTTGCTTTAGAAGTCTATTGTGCAGGAATTGCACGTGAAGGTGAATTAATTCTTCTCTTATAGCCACTAGTTTCTTTTTTTTCTTTTTTTCGTTCTTTCAAAATAAACTTCGATTCATCTTTGAAAAAACGTTGAGTTAAAGGAAGTTAACTTTGGGACATTGAGAATTATTAGCATGGAATTAAAGACAAAGGGGTCGGGACTTCATGAAAACTTCGAGTTATCGCGAACAGACTACATAGAGGGTGAATTTGACCTAATCTGCCACACAAAAGGGGGTGTTAGAAGAACCCAAGTGGCGCATAGAAACACTCATTATTGTGTAAAATTTGTAACTGTAACCGAGTTACAGCAGAAAGAAGAAAAATGAGCCAAAAAACAAATTTCTGAGATTAAGACTATTTTTTGGAATGCCTGAGAATTTTATACACAAAATGAGAACATATTTCAAAATAGCGGACAAAATCTTATAAAATGACACTTTTTTCATCCAGATAGTTACATTTTTCAGTGAGCTTTGAACACTTTTTGTGCTTTGAAATAGTCAAAGCACTCAAAGTTGAATTGCCGCTAAAATCTAAACGGCATTTTCAAAAACAATAGTTTTAGTAGATTTGACCAGCTCAAAGGATTGTTTTAGAAAATGCCGTTTACAGTTTTTGGCACCAATTCAATTTGAATACTTTGAATATTCCAAAGTTTGTAGCTTGCTGAAAAATGTAACTATCTCGGTGAAAAAAGTTCATTTCATAGGATTTTGTCTGTTCTTTTCAAATATGTTCTTTTTTTCATGTGTAGTATTCCCAGGAATTTCAGAAATCCCTCTTATTCTCAGAAATTCTTTTTTTTTTTTTGGCTCATTTTTCTTCTATCTACCCTAACTCGTTTACAGTTACGAATTGGACAGGATAAGGGCTTTTATGCTCCACTTGGGCTTTTCTAAAATCACTTTCCATTTTGCAGATTAGGTCAAACTAACTCTGTATACTTTTAAATTTCATAGTATTTTTAGTCTAGCTTGAAATTAAGGTAATAATTGCTAACCTGGAGTGCTTGTGTATCTGGAGCTAGAAAACAGTCAGTTTTGCAAGTTAAATCAGCAAAGGTAAAATTTTCTTCATCTGATTGGCAAAGTATATGATCTATCAAAGGGTAACATGCCTCAACATGTCAAAAGAAAATAGTAAAATATATTATTAACAAGAAATAAGAAATGTATCATTTTCACATTATTATAAGACTGCTTCATTTTAGAGACTAGAGGCTTATAAAACCTTACATTTTGCATTGAAATAATCAAAAAGATATTAAATAGCCAAATGAATAGCTAAGTAAAACATTTTGTTAATAATGCTTATAGGACAAATTTTAAGTTCATAATAAAAGAGCCTCATGATATATTTTATATTTACAGCCAGAATCTATAAATGTAGCAGGTGTTTAAAAAAACTGAGGCTGGTTTTTAGTCGACATCAATAGTGTAAATACTTCCTGGGAGTGCAGTTTCTGATTCAACTAGCCTTCTTCAAAACAAACAAACACACATACATACATACACACTAAATGAATAGATAAATTAAAAAAAAAAAAAAAAACTTTGTTTACTACTTGTATTCAGCATTGAAAGAAAATTCAGCATAGCTTTTTAATCAGGGCTCGGAGTGGTGATTTCAAAAATTTTAGGACACAATTTTGATAAAATTTTAGGACATTTTTAGGACAACACAAATCAAGTTTCTTTTTAACTTAAATGTAATTTATAAGCTTGACTTTTATAGTGGATGATAAAAAGTTTCAAATTCAATCTTGAAACCTACAATAAAATGCATTTAATTTTTAATTCTTAAATTCAGTGACACATTATAAAGTAGAAGTATATATCACATACCAGTAGGATCAGGGGAGTGTACAGACATTTTGAGGCCAGTCACAAATGACTTTTCCAGGCCCCCTCAATATTGTTTACCCCCATATTTAACACCTAGTTAAAAAAAAATATTGGGCCCCCTTCAAGCTCAGGCCCAGGTCAACTGGTGTCCCCCCACCCCCCACCCCATGATTGCTTCTGAGTAGAAAAAATGTTTGTCCAGTTATTTCTTTACTTGCCTTGTTGTATCATCAAAGAATCTTTCTACAAAGAATGATGAAAAACTAAATAAGAAGCGATTTAAAGTTAGTTATTGTAAGTCCAAAATTTAATATGTACTTAATTTTTATCAGATAATTTGATAACTTTTGCTATCTCAGGATCATCAAAAATATTCCTGTAAATAACAGATAAATATCATGTAAAGATGCAAATGAAAATTTTTTTTCCGACAACTAAAACTAAGAAAACCTCTGCTTTGGAAATTTTATCTCAGAGTGAATTTGGAACAAAAGCTTTGGATTGCTTCATCAAAATAAATTTGTTTTCAATAGATGATGAAAAAGAAAGGAATTAAAAATATCACTTGATTTTTCAAGCTACTTGCGGCCACGTATGTCCCAAGGCATCAGCATGAAACAATACCTGTGAAAATCCTTGATTATTAATATGGAAAGATAATGTACAAACAGAACAAAATGCTTTAAATTCATCCTTTTCTGCACGGCACCATGTGCTGATCTTGCATTTATTTTTGTCTGCTTTTTCCAATCACAAGGAAGAGAATTTCGTTTTCTGTAGCATTTTAAATAAACAAACAACTATTTACATTTTTAAAGCTAAAAGTTAGTGACAACATCTTCTATCTTTAAACGAGCAATTCTTGTGGGTATGTATATATTTTGTATCTCGGAAACGGCTCAAACGATTTGGATGAAATTTTGGAGTTAATTGTAGTTTAGCATTCTAAGTTCATTTACAGCAGCGTTTTTTCTATATCGATTTTTTTACAAAAACGAGTTTTTAAATATAAAGTCTAATTGAGTTCAGCCCTGAAAAAAATTGTGAATTGACACATAAGGCAGACGATTTGCAACCATAACAATGAAAATTTGTCCATTCTCGCTTTAAAATTTTTAACTTGCTTAGAGTTGCCAGGTTTGGCTGATATTAGCCACTTAGGCTAATTTTAATCGCACTTGGCTAAAAACGAATACAAAAGCATTATGTAATTTGATGTAAAGTTTTTTTTTTTTTTTTTTTTTAAAGCAAAACTATTGCTTGACCGTCTTATTTTATTTTATTTATTTATCTTCTTTTTAACATTACAAATAGTTTTATGTGTTTTTTAAATCACGCATTTAAATTTTATTTTGAAAAAACAAATGTCTTGAAACTGTTTATATTTTGTTAAGACTGTTGTTATAATTTGTTGGTGTGGTTTGTGGATCATCAGTTTTTATGGATAGCATGCTGTATGTAGCATTTTCTGGCGTAAAGTGACCAACTACACTAAAAGTACTTACTTATTCCAAGTGAAAATCTCGATTGGGATAAAATTGTGAATCGCAACATAGTATGGAAAGAAGAATTGGGTTAAAACCAATTTCACCAAAGTAAAATTGGCTCAAAGTTTAAAATCCTTTAATTTATGACAGGAAAATTGTATAGTGGAAACAAAAATGTAACAGATAGTTTAAAGCAAAATGTTGATTTAATTGCATTCAGAATCTTTGTTTTTTTTAGTGTTATAAGATGGTCGCGGCACATTTTTAATTCTAGCAATTTTTTCATATTTATTATTGCAATGTTTGGTCTTAGTTTTGGCAACACCGTGCGTTAAATATGTATACGAAAACCAGCTCGGAGCTTCCCTATGTGGATGACTGTGGGGGAGAGGAGGCCTATATTCAGTAGTAGACTTCTTATAGCTGAAATGATTATAATGCTGATGAAATGATTACATGTATATCTCTCGTTTCTCGAAGCATATCCAACGACTGGTGAGAACCTTAATATATTGTTAACGTGATGCTTTTCAAGCATATTTGAAAAAGTATCAAACCTTAGAAAAACACGAGTTGACAAAAAAAAAAAAAAAAAAAAAAAAAAAACCTTTTAAAGCCCAGCAAGGCTCGGTTGTCCAGGTACTTTAACAATTATGTGTGCAAGAAATAATACAACTTCACTGAACAGAAACACAAAGCAAACTGACTCTTCGCACTGTACCGACAAACTAATACTCAAACTACACACAAGCACTAAAAAATAAATATTACTTTCCACCTGGGGACAAAGCATTTAAATTTTGCTCCAAATAAAGTTTTTGAACCAAGTGCTTTATTTGGGTATACTCAACACATAGTATATATTTTATTTCAATTTTATCTATGATACTTTTCCCCTCCTCCCCCCTCTCTCCAGGTAACTGCAATTTGAGAGAAGGCAGGAATACTCCCCCCCTCCCGGTTCACATATTTTTCATTTTGTTTCAAAGGCAGGGCCTGATTTAGAAATTTTAGGACTGCAAGCAGTAAGCACGACAAACCTGTGGGGGCGCCCTTGATTTGCAGAACCGAAGAACGGAAAAGATATGCTCTTTTGTACATATTTTTTTAACTGCAGAGGTTCCCATCTCTCAAGAAAAATAGCGTAAATCCAAAAAAAAAAACTGATAGCAATAACAATTTTATTTCTAAACTTAAACTAGAAAAAAAAAATATTTAAAGAAATTTCATAGCACAAAACAAATGAAAACATTCATTATGAAAAAAAAATATATTTTGTAATTTTCGGGGGACCCCCAAGCTAGGGGCCCTAAAGCCGGCGCTTCTCGGGCTTACACTTAAATTAGAAAATTAGGAACACCAGATGATGTTCCTTTCTTCTAACTTTTGTTGTGCAAAATTTGTTACACAGCTGTTTTTATTTTCTTTATTACTTTATCTTTATATATTTTTTGCAAGAGAGGAATGATTACAAGAGCTACAAAGAATATATAAAACAAACAGCTTTATACTGAGCATTTGTTTTGGCTAACTGCATTCCTCTCCCCTTCTCCAGAAAAAAAGCAGCAGCAGCACAGGCGTTTTTCTCTCTTTTTTTTTCAGAAAATTTCTTTGGATCTACAAAGTTTATTGTATCCTAAAATATAGGCAGATCATCATGAAAAATTTCATTTTTAGGTTCAATTTTATTTTTTGCGCAAACAGGGAATAAATAATGAAAATTTTAGGAATTTAAAGACAAAACTCAAAATTTTAGGAATTTAAGGAAAATATTAGAAATTTTAGGATTTTTAGGACAACTCCTACCCTTGCTTTTAATGGTTTTTCTTTTCGGTTCAAATGTTTTAATTTGTTCTTTATCCAAATTAGTTTTTATTTATAGGATCAGATGTGGGGAAATAAAAAACAAGGGATAAAATGAAATCTACAAAAACTGGCAGTAGTTGACAAAATTATGGTTGCATTGGCATGTGGATTTTTTTTTTTTTTTTTTTTTTTTTTTTGTAGATTATTCACATCTTGAACAATATTTGAAACAACTTTTTTTTTTCTTTTTGTCAACATTCTTTTTGTATGAAATGCTCTCAATCAACACAGCAGTAAGAGGACAGCTCTGTAACCTCATATTTTAAAAAATCTCAAAAAGCGTTAGCTAATGTACTTTCACTTTTACAAGACTTGATTTTTATGATATTCCAGCTTGAGTGGAAGACCATGCAACAAAAATAAAAGAATTTTGCCAGCTGTTCAAAACAATTAGGAAATTTTGAGTATATTTTCTTTTTCAGCAAAGGTATTGTTTTACTACTTAAATTGAGATTGGTTACCTTATTAAAATGTGTGAAGGTATTTAATATAAATTGTAAAGTATGTAGTTTTAAAAAGTATTTATAATATTAACAGTACTATTATAACTTTTTTAAATAAAAGTTGACCAACCTTTTTCTTTTTTTCCAAAGAAAAAGCTGGCTTTTTTTGCAGCCCTGAGTATAATGGAAGAAGAATCGTTAAAACTTTTGTCTGTCAAACTCATTTATTTTCAATATCTCATAAAATATCAACTGGTAGAGAAATACTGTTCTAAAATATTGTTGGTGCAAGTTAAATCAAAAGTAACATGGTCCAAATTATATACAAGCTAATATATATAGCGGACATTAAAAATTTCTTATGTTCAATTTAAATGATAAAATTATAGATACATGTGTTCAATAATATATGAATCATCTCTTTCCAATTTATCTTATATAGACTTTTAAAAAATATTGCATTTTACTCCATAAAACGATCTAATAACAAGCCTAAAAGAAACAATTTTTAAAAAGGTCTTTTTTTTTTATTTGAAAATAACCAAGTTAAAAATTTGAGTTACTCTCAGATAGTGTAAGGTTAGCTATCTCAAAAAAAATCTATATTTTTTGAGCAGTTTTTAAAGTGTAGCTTTGCAAAGCTGAAAATAGCTGAATTTTTATGCTCAATTTAATCTAGCTGACCTTACTTTATGAAAGAGATAGCATACGAAAAAAAAATTAAAAATTGCAACTTACAGTTAATGCTTTTTGTAACTTTACAGTTTCATTTTGCTTCAAAATTAAATCCATACCAACAACCATCAACATGGCAGCAAAAATATTGTCCATAATATTAAAAATGTGATAGTCATTCCCACCGTCATTCTTTGAGATCAGAATCAACACTAATCTAGAAGAATAAAATAACACAAATGTTAAAATTGTTCATCCAGATAGGAAAAATAAAATCAAAACACACACACATACAAAGATACACTTTAAACATACTAGTACAGTCACCACCACACCACAGCTGGGGCCGATGGTTTTGTCAAAATTTTTAGGTTGGATTCGCTTACATGTTTTGTGATGTTACTTTGAAATACCGTATATACTCGTATATAAGTCGAGAAATTTAATACAAAAAATGAGATTAAAAGTTAGGGGGTTGACTTATACGTGGGGCAAAACTTCTGAAAAATTTTCACAAGCAATTTTTGGGGAAGATACAGTCGAAAACACAAACATTTTCCCGATTTCGGACCAACTCTTTAAAGCAGATGCTATAGAAGTAAATACTTACACATTCTGCTATAATTTTACATGATCTGAATGTGAAATAAAGATTAAATAATTACAGTAAACGGCTGACTCCGTGAGAAGTGCAAGAATTGTCGTATTCGGGAATTTTCCTGATAGTCACAAACTAATGCTCATCTTATTAAAAATAATATAATGAGACTACAGCAGAGAATTTTGTTGACATTTATTCAAAATAAAAACAACAAGTAACAAAAAACCGTAATAGTGAAATTTAACCCTTTACAAAAATCGCGATAACAGAAGGAAACCCATTTTGTGCAAAAGAATAATAATCGGACGTTTTTTAACAAAAAAAAATGTGCATTACATTTCAATTTCCTCTTTTTTATAACGTTAACATTCAAAATTAGTGGTAAAACATTCCCGATTTTTTCAGAAAGTAGAGGCTCGACTTATGCTTGAGTATATATAGCAGATAACCAGGGATGCCCACTTCGGAGGGGGGGGGGGATAGGGGTTTTAAGGAGTATTTTTCTCATCTTTGGGGGACTCTTGTTTTTTTTGGGGGGTGGGGATGTGCAGCCTTGCTGTTGGGGGTGGGCATCCCTGAGATAACCATCATTTTTTCATATATATGAGCTAATGATGTATTACAATTAGCCATATAAAATATTTTACCACATGTTTATTCTTGATTGCTTGAAGTTTTTGCTAATGATAAAGTATAATTATGTGATAATATCAAACACAAAATTGGAAATAAATCTCTTAGTTCCAAATAAAATGTTGCAAAAAGAAAATACTTTTGAAAAGAGTACAAACTATCATATAGTTACATCAGACAATAATATGAATGTCATGCATTTGAAATGATTGATACTTGCATTGCAATATTTATTAAAGCCAAACACAAAAATCAATTTTTAATGGAATTTCCTCCCCCCCCCCAACTTTTTACCAGTCTTGCATAATATTGACAAACACGCGCGAACGTGTTCGCAGAAAATTTTTGGCTATGCAGAATTTTTTTTTCAAAATCCCAGTTTATTTCTATTAAAGCCTTTTAAAACACATGTGTAAAAAAAAATAATGGTTTTGGCAGTTTTCTTCAGTTGGTGAAAAATAAGCAAACTATATGTTATTGTAAAAAAAAAAAAAAATTATTTAAAGCTTTTTTTTTGTCTGTTTCATATCTGAATATAAATTTAATTTTTTATTCATGGGTGAGTTAGGCAAAATAATTATTTGCAGATAATTTTTCAGTTAGGATTTGTGTTCACAGAAACTTTTCATTTTATCTAAGTCTGCTTTTTACTAATATTAATATTATTGCCATCTTAAATCTACCCAAACTTGTGTACATGTTTAACACATCAAGTTTTTAGAAATTTGCAAACAGCTAATAAGTAGGAAAAGATAAAATATGAATCCAGAGCTCATCAGCCATGGAGGATTCATTAATTATGGTCAAAAGACCAAAATTTTAACTATGAACTAAAAGATAATGTTTAAGCTCCAGTACATGCAATATAGAGTAACAATGGGCAAAAGCACCACTTGCTAAACTAAAAACAATACACTAGAGCTCAAACCTAAAACTAAAAGCAAGGGGTTTCGCCTTGACTAATTAGGAAAACAAGTTCCAATAATTAGCCATCCACGGGACAGTACCTGCCTATAACTGTCCCGTGGATGGCTAATTATCGGAACTTGTTTTCCTAATTAGTCGAGGCGAAACCCCTTGCTTTTAGTTTTAGGTTTGAGCTCTAGTGTATTGTTTTTAGTTTAGCAAGTGGTGCTTTTGCCCATTGTTGCTCTATATTGCATGTACTGGAGCATGTACAGTTTCTTTTAATTCATAGTTATAATTTTGGTCTTTTGACCATAATTAATGAATCCTCCACGGCTGATGAGCTCTGGATTCATACTTTATCTTTTCCTACTTATTAGCTGTTTACATTTTTCCTTTTTATCATCATTAATTATTTATAATTTGTTTAATATTAGAAATTCTGTTTGCTTAATTTTATATTTACTTGGCTTTTTAGTTTTGCTGCGTTGCGCATTTATGGGCTCTTGGTGTGGTCTTTTCAATATTCTTCACTTTTATTAAATATATATATATATATATATATATATCTTACCTGGGGTCATATCTAGAACAAATATATCTAAATCCAGAAATTCATCCAAATTCATGACCCTCAAGTTTTTGTTGTCTGAACTACACTGATTTGCAGGACTCCAGAATTGCAATGGCGTCTTTATTGGAATTTGAAACTTTGGGACAATATCTACCCTCCATAGACATTTGATTTCTCTTGTCAGTACGAGGGGGAAGGGGGGTATTGTGAATGCATTTAGTTGACACATACGGCAATGAAAATCAAGAAAAGGGTAAAGAAAGTTTAATTTTAAAGGAAAAACCATTGCTTTTCCGGACTCAAACAGCAAGTTTGGAACCCCGTTGCAGCCGAACTAGGGTCTATGCAGTCAATCTGCTTTATCTGGGTTCATATTTAGTGCCAACTGACCTAAATCTAGAATTTTATCCTGATCTGTGACCCTCATAGTCGTGCCGTTTGGTAGTTAGCTGTAAATGAGTAGCATTTGTACCCTGAGGAAGTGAACCATATTCTTACAATCTTTTTTTTATCCTACATACGTCTGCAGAATTTTTGACATTAATTGTCGAGCAGCCCAATAAGATGAAGTAGAACAATAATGTTAATAAAATTTAGTGTCCTTAGAGTTGTCATTTAAAAACTTTAAAATAATGGAGCAGCTCCTGAGATGATCACTATCCATCTCACCCTGGCAACAAAGAGGACAACAGGGCAAATCCTTTACTCCAATTCTACGCAGTTGTTTTTGCAAATAGTCATATCCATTGATTACACAAAAACAAGCCACTCCAACAGAGAAAGGCAATGAATTGGGATTCTTAAAATCTGACATAATACAGATTCAAATATTTTCATACCAAAAATTTTAAGACTACAACCCTGATTATTTTTTATTGGAGGGGTAGAATCAATTGCAAAGTTGTAGATATCAGGGTTACAATTTAATAAAGTACAATCTTGTATTTATAAAGAAAACATTTTAGTATACTACTACTAATTTAAGTTGTCATTTATGTTTGTCTTTAATGTAACAATCTGGCCAACATGCTCCAAATTTTTGGGCAAATACTGACAGTATGATGAAGACTGAATCTGATCCTGACAATATAAATATCATTAAAACATTTATAACATTATAAAGACCTCAATTTTTATATTTAAATATATGAACTTATGCATGTTTAGAACTATTGCATTACACAAAGCTTATTTTTCAAACTGAAGGTTACATCGAAATAATACTTCATGCTGGATGTATTGTGAGTATGAAGTTGAATTATAGTGTCATAGCAACCTTGTAAAAAAAAACTAACTATAAGTTTTATACAAAAAAGTACATCTCTTGGCTTGGTGCCTTGCTTTATTTTCTACTAGGTGAAAGTAGAAAAATAACAATTGCTGCTCATCTTTTCCGAATTTTCCATTTTAATGAATTTTTTTTAATTTATTAATGATGCAATGCATTTATTTAGCTGATTTTTTTTAACATCTCTTATTAAGCATTTAAATTTGTTTGATTTAGTGGATTAGATTGGTTATTTGGAAGAGATTTTAAATGTTCTTTAATAGCATATATTTAATTTGTTGAATTATCTTCATTTTAACAGCTTATTTCAATTATCTGGAGGATTATTTTCCATTTTAAGGGAGCTTTCAGTCCAGTGTTATGGTTTATTTCACTAAAAAGTCCATTAGAAGTCAAAACAAATATATGCTAGCACCAAACAAGTAGTTCCTATGTAACTGTGACCCAACTTGGTTCCAATGAATAAAAAGGAAAAAATGCCAATATTAAGAAAATGCCAAGTGATGTACCAATAACGAAAATGAAACCATAAACGCTGTTTCCCATCTTACCGTTCACGATACACTCTCCAAACTATTTTTTCTTCAGGTGTCACACACTGTTTCAGTTCAGCACCACGTAGACGTGAAAACATATGCACACCGTTTAGAGATCCAACAGAAGCAAATGGTAGCTTCTAAATAGCAAAAGAACGTATGATGAAAATAAATGAAAGAAAAGAAAGCATAGTTATAAGTAGCATAATTACAACATACAGAATATTTTACTTAGAACTAAGCAACGTTTATCAAGTGTAAATATCATAAAGAGTAGCTAAGAATTAGAAAAATTTACTAACTGCTTTCATGTCTTCTCCAGTCTGACGGGTAAGTAAAGGAATACCACCGTCAGCGGTCATTACAGCTAAAAATGTCATTGCAGTATTCCAATGAAGACAAGGGAAACTACAAATTTCCAGATTTCATCCAATTAATGAAACAACATAACTTTCAGAACAAAGCTTATGAAGAAATAAACTGAGCAATTTTTAACGGTCAAATAACATAAACAGTAAACGATGCGAAACTACGGACGCTACCTTGGCAACCAAAAAGATTGAAGGTTGCCATTCCAGGTTCAACTTTCTAAAGCTGCAATAAAAATAGAACTATTGTTGTACAGCTTCTCCTCTCGAATCAATTGAAGTACTAATTACACTACTTCTAAAAATACCAACAAAATATTCGTAAGTGAATGGAGAGAAATGTATAGCCGATATTGGACTAAAAAAGAGTGACTAAAATCGTGTTTTATTAGAACGAGTGGTTGCTCAAATCCATCTGAGTTTTGGCACCAATGTCAAGAATGCTTCAAGGATTATACAAATACAAATACAAATACAAAAGTGACGACCAGCAACAGGCTCTGGGCCCAGCTAGACTGGTCCTAGTCAATTTACAATCCCCAGTGAAGATCAATGACCCTCTTAAAACTGTCTACTCCTTTGCTCATTACCACCTCTTCCGGTAAGCTGTTCCAACCCACTCAGCAGAACTGGTCGGCGAGACGTCCCATACTGGTCGTATGTTTGACGTCTGGAGGGCGCTTCAATATGATGTCCACAGGACGCCTCTAATTTTATTTTTAGTAAAATTTAGCGCAGAAAACGAGTCAAAAGATGATAAAATTGTCGAAAATAGATGAAAAACGTATATTTTACTTCAAAAAAGTTTAATTACTAATTAAAACCGTGTTTTTCCAGTTTGGTCTAATAGCGTCAGTTTAGTCAGTCCGTGGGACGACATAACATTGACCATTTGAGGACCCTTTTACTCAACCCGGGTTCCAGCCCTCTACCCTGGTCCCTGGGTCGTCCTGGCGACGGACTTCATGCCGTCTATGCGACGCCGAACCTTTTTACACTTACACTTCATCAAGATACTCCGCGTAAAAATATACTCCTTAGCAAGAAATAAATAAATAAATTATTGAAAGGTTTAAAATCGCGTCTTTTTGTTTCGAAACACATTGTAACGAAGAAACATGGATAAAATAAAGAAAACATTTAAGCTTCCAACGGTAATTTAATTTTTGATTCTATTTCGAGATATTCATGCGCGGCATTCTAAACTAGCGTTGTCTCTCTGAGCTCCCGCTCGCCGTTCGGCCATGTTTTTGCAAGCATGAAAGGTAAGTAAAAATATTTTTTTGTTTATTACGTACAGAAATGCAATAAGAACGTTGTGTGCATCTTTTCTTAAAGATGTTTGTTTAAGAGTAATCCTTAACGTCACCGAAAGAAAAAAAGCAAACTTTTAATGTATATTCGTGTGCGTTTTTACTTAAAATGTAGTGTTAACTATATGGTGTGTTCCATTGTTTGTCCGTTGTGTTTGTGGCAGTTTAGTGTAAATGTTTACAGGAATACGTTCTTGAAGTATTGAAAAACATTATGTTTTTTTTTGTTTTGTTTTCTGCGTGTCCCTGCAGCATGTGAAAAAAAAAAGGGTGCTCGTTACGTAATGTAAATACACAATCATGCCGATACTTCGACTGTTGCAGATTCTGTTGATACTAAATTTAACAACGATATTTTTTTTATGGTATGAAATTAGACAGTTGTGATTAACATTAATATAATGTGTTTTATTGCAAGCAAATTCGTATACTCTGTATTATAATGCAAGCAGATGATGTATAAAAATAATGATTTTATTGTTTTTCAAAGCTGAAAATTATTTTTCTTTATCTCATGCTTGGTTTTCTCCTTAAAGATGTTTATGTCATGATTCTGTAATTTTACTCCCTTAAAGTATTACACCAAATTTTTAAGAGTAAATAATCCTGAAAAGATTTTGCTGTTATGCATCGTTTTATTACTTTATTGCATTCAACTGTTTTAAATTTTTCAGGATGATTTACTTCCTTTTTATTTTTGTCATTCGCAAAAAAAAAATCATGTATAAATTTTAATTTACTAATGCAATGATCATGCTCTTTTTCTGGAGAATTTCTTTAGTAGTATTTACATAAAGTTTGTCTGCGAGGTCACCAAGAGCCATTGAAATTTTAGGAGTCTTAGTCTGCTCTTTTTAGAAGAGGGAGGCTTGCCATCGTTCTTATGGACTTGACCAGCGCTGACAAGATTCCATGCCAACCTAATCGAAAACTGGTTGACTGGGCATGGTTCGGAATCAGAGTCATGTTACGATTTTTATGGGGATGCCTGTTCCAAGCTAACAAGGCCTTTTGGGTATCGGTGGCCCTTGCATTCACGTGCATGATATAGTGTATGAAATTAAACTTTTTCTTCTCCTTTTTATTACAAAATTGTAATGCATTGTTATTTAAAGTCTGAACCAAATGATTGGTATGACAGCAGCAGTGTCATGTGATTTTTTGAATTTTACTAAAATTTATTTATAAACGTTTAAATTCCATTGAACTAGACTATATTCTTAATATTAGAGCGAGGTTTTGTTTTTGTGAACGACTTTATTTAACAACTACAAAATATTTTATTAGTGTTTAATGGAACTTGATATAATACAGTCGTAACTGCATTAAAGGTACAAAGATAATTTTCATCTTGATTAAATTACAATAAAATACCATAAAAATTATTTTTCTTTAAAAAGCCGGCTTTTTACAGTGGTTTAATCCAAATAAAGCCCTGCCTACTGGTCCCTTGAACCAGTGAATTATTTTTCTAACCCATATGTAAGCAGTAAGTAGCACTGCATGAGTGATGGCCTGTTTTCAGTTTTCATAAACTATGTAAAATTGTCTACATTGTGATATCAACGCAGCATATATAGAAGATTCGAGGGGTACTATAATGAAGTAACAAATACATATTAACATACTATTGTATTTTTTGTCATTACATATTATTTTATTCCCTTTTTTAAGGAAGAAAACTTAAAGGGATCGAGGAGCAGAATGGAAATGCTTCTACTTGAACTTTAAAGTCTAAAAGGTAATATAATTTTGGTATTTTTGTTTCGTATTCAAAATTCAAAGGAAAATGTTGCATTGTTCTGTAGAAATGTTTACAATAAATGCAATAAAAATAAATACTGCAGATAAAACACCTTATTTACATTCTTATTCAATAATAATAATTTCATTTTTCAAATGAAATTGCGAAATAAATTAAAAAATTAAAAATAAAATAGTAATAGAAATGTTTTCATCAAGAAAAGTGTATAAAAACATCTTTTGAAGAAGTAGTTTTGAAAATTTTTGGTGCGGATTTATTTCTAAAGTGGCTATTAAGCTAGAAATTTCTAAGCGTTGTTAATGGCGTGGGAGGGGGGAGGGCAGATTCAGGAGAGGGTCTCTGTGACAGTAATTTGTTGTGATTATTATTACTTCATTTTTTTCTATGTGAAAAATAGTACATGGAATGAATATTAACGTGTGTGTGTCCCCGTTCTGTAAGGTATTTCTTCTCAGGGCCTCATAACTCAAAGGAGTGACTGAGTTCGTTTACTGGGGTTATTGCTATTTTGAGTTTTCTAATTGTTCATTTTCAAAATAACAATCATGACTAATGAGTTCAACGTTTTTTCAGAGCACTATTCCACCTCAAACCACATGTGTGTCTATGCTTTTCCAATATTTTATAAATTTAATGCCATATATTCAAAGCTTGTGGTAGCGTGACCAGCCTATCTGCCAAAAGAAATATGACTTTTATGATGAAAATTTGAAAAAATATGATCTATGGTGCAGGATGCGACATTGGAAAAAAATAGGGGGTTGGTAGGGCATAATTGAAAGGATTTTGATCTCATTGGGTTAGGGAAGGGGGGGGGGTGCCTTGTAGCATGTGAGGGGGTGCGCCATCATCCTTGGGGGATGGACTTAACTGATACTTTTTTACGTAGGTGGTACGACGTTCGCTATTGAAACATGACTCCCTTTACAACAATTTCTGGATCCACCCCTGTGAGAAGGGGGATGAGTCTTTTGATTACTCATTTTACAGTGGGGACTAAAGGAATAGGACAATATTTTGGCAAGCCAGGAATAAGAATTTTCTTAGTACAATAGCTTATAAAATCACATGACTTTTTCCTGTATTGAGCAAGTAATGTTTTTCTTTCCCTTCCTCCCCCCCCCCAACCCATTAATATTGTGCTGTCCTTTTTTGTAGTTTTTGAAAATATTCTTATTTTTTCTCTTCATTAATTCTTTTTCAGATGGTATTGGAAAAAACATGAAGGTATCAGATGACCAAGGCAAAATGAAATCCTGGCTGAAGCATTCAGCAGACTAGCTGATAAGGGAAACAGCCAATAATTAATGAAATCTATTGTTTAAAGTTTGTCAATAAAGGTGTTTCATTGTATTATTTTAGTACTGCTCTTTGTATCAAACTTCATGGAATCCATTAAATGAAATTCAGATAAATTATATAAGAATGTTGTGCTTCTTATACTTCTTTTTTTCTTTTGCAAAACTAAGTCCTGGCTTAATGTATTTAATTATTTTCAGTTAGAATTTCATTGTGTATTGATAAGAACCAATTGTGTACTAGTTTTATCAACTTGGAGGAACTGTATTTTAGTTTAATATTGATTGCTTACATGCAGGGAATAAATTGAGAATAACTTGTTTAAATGTACATGTTCATTTAGACAACTTTTTATATCGCGAATAAGAATTTTGAATTGTTTTTCAATTGGAAACAAAATTTGCCTGCAATCTTAATATTATGTACTGGATTATAAGTTGTACTATGTATATTCATGTTTTGGACAGTTGTTAAAAGGAATAAATAAAATACATGTGAAAATGTATAAGCAGTGCGATGGCTGCTCCATTGTAGGCAAGATATTTTATTAACAGCTAGTTCAAGTAGTTTTAAATTGCATTACTAAGAGGATTTTTTCAAGCCACTTGCTATAAGAAAATTCAAAACTGTTGCTTAAAACTTGAAAATCTCCAATTATATGTTTAACAAAAGGGCTACAAGTTTTATCACAGCGAACTAAAATTTTGCATTTTCAATTCTTATAATAGCTATAATAATAAATTCTTATATTAATAATTTTTTTTAAAAAATGGAAAGTCATAAACATAAATAGACAAGTAAGAAGGTACATAAAATGATAATAAAAATTTTCAATCGAGGAATGCAATATGCCAAAAGCTGCTTTAGGAAAAGATTGTTGGACTCCCATTCTCCAAAGAGCTTGGAAAAAATCAATAGAATACAATGCACCAAAACAATGAATGACAACTTTTTTAATTATCTGAGAGTAAAATTGATCTGAAAAAAAAAACTGAAAGGCGTTCAATATATGTATTTTATAGTTATGATAAATATACTGAACTAAAATTGCTTTAATTGACTTTTTTATTTTATAATTTAATTTATATTTTTTAAAATTAGTTTTCTTCATTTTGTGAAATAACATTGGGGCTGCAAGCTTGATGAATTTTTAAGAGAAAAAAATAATTGCAATAAAAATTTTCGTAACTAAATGAGCTACAAAATGAAGTAAACTGAATTTTAAAAAAATAAGTTGAAATAAAAAATAAAATAGTCAAATAAAGCTCACTCTACACAATATAAAGCACTATAAACGGTCACCCGACGCCGAAGGGTGTGTCTGTGGACGACCCTAGGGCGCCGTGAGACCGTCGCTTTAATGTGGGTTAGTCCGCCCTAAGGCGATCCTGAGATGTCTCTGCGTCGTCCCTTAATAGTCGCAGTTCGTCTCCCGGACGGCAGACGGTGCCCTTCTGGGGACGTCTGCAGACCGTTATTGAACCCGGACATGGGGGCAGACTTAGGACGCCGGGGAGTCACGTTGCCAGGACGCCTCTATCGTCAGCAGATGACGTTCCAGTGACACCTGAGCGACGACATTATGCTGAGTGGGAAGGTTCCACTACCCTGCTAAAATAATAATTTTTCCTAATATCCATGTTAGCCTGAGATTTAAATAGCTTAAAACAATGACCCCTTGTCCTGTTTTCACTGCTAAACTTTAGCCCCGTAACATCTTTCGTTTTAATAAATTTAAACAGCTGAATCATGTCCCCTCGGTCTCTTCTTTGCTCAAGACTGTACATTTTTAGCCTTCTAAGCCTGGAATCATAATCTAAGTGGGAAAGTCCACTTATTAGCCTTGTAGCCCGCTTTTGAACCCTTTCCAATACATTAATGTCTTTCTTAAGATAAGGAGACCAAAACTGAACAGCATACTCCAAATGGGGTCTTACCAAACTTCTATATAAGGGCAGAAGAACTTCTTTAGATTTATTTGAAATAGATCTATTGATAAACCCAAGCATCTTATTGGCTTTGTTGCTAGCAATGCTGCACTGTTGGCTAAACTTTAAATCCTGACTTATTAGGACCCCCAGATCAGTAACTTTGTCTGCCTGACTAATGACTGAACCTTGCAAATAATAACTTGTACACTTATTTCCATGTCCTAAATGTAGCACATGACATTTTCCAACATTAACAGCCATACCCCATTTATCAGCCCACTCCGTAATATGATCTAGATCCTCTTGCAGCTGATTTGCTTGTTCTTCATTTTCTACAGTCCCCATAACTTTGACATCATCAGCAAAACAGTTCATGTTCCCAGAAATATTTTTGTGAATATCGTTCATAAAGACAATGAACAAAACAGGCCCTAACACTGATCCTTGAGGAACCCCGCTTAAGACCTCACTCCAATTAGAATAATTTCCCCTTACAACTACTCTTTGTTTCCTTCCGGTCAGCCAATTTTTTACCCAAATGAAAGTTTTCCCTCCTATTCCTATATCAGCTAATTTGCTAAGTAGAGCAACATGCGGTACCTTATCAAAAGCTTTTTGAAAATCAATGTAAACAACATCTACAGGCTTCTTATTGTCCAAAGCCATGGTAACTTTGTCATAGAAATGTAATAAATTAGTTGCACAAGATTTACCTTTCCTAAAACCGTACTGAAAACTAGTCAATAGATTATTAGTCTCTAGAAAATTTACTATCTTAATTTTCATCAATGTTTCAAAAATTTTGCAAACCACCGAAGTTAGACTCACAGGTCTCCCTTTAGACCCTTTCTTGAAGAGCGGTGTAATGTTAGCCAGCTTCCAGTCCTCTGGCACTGTCCCCGAATTATAAGAAGCATTGAAAATGTTTGCGATTACATCTGCTAATTCCTCTGCACATTCAACTAAAATTTTCGGATAAATATTATCTGGCCCCGGAGCCTTAGTCTCTTTAATTTTTTTCAAATGAAGTAAAACGTCATCCCTGGAAAATACAAAGTCCTCAAGCTGTACTATAGCTTGTGTCTTGTTGGTGTCAACTGTTGAGATACAGTTATCGTTAAAAACACTCGAAAAAAAGTTATTAAGAACATTAGCAATATCACTATCGTCCTGAATTAAAATTCCGTGCTCATCAACCAGTGGCCCAATATGACTATTTCGAACTTTCCCCGAATTAGCGTATGCAAAAAACCTCTTGGGATTCCTGCTTATGTTATCTGCCAGTCTTTGCTCCAACTCTCTTTTCTGAATCCGTACCGAATACTTAAATTTACGCCTTGCCTTACAATATTGGAGCCTATCTGCACTGTGACCTGTTTCTCTAAACCTATGAAAAGCAGCTTGCTTGTAATTTAGAGCGTCTTTAGTTTCCCTGGAGAACCACATTGGCCAAATTTTAGTGTTGACACCCTTTCTCCTAAAAGGAACATGATCCCTAACCGTATTCGCTAGATTTTCCTTAAACTCTGCCCACTGAAGATTCACATCGCTATTGTCCAATCCAGAAGAAAAAACTGCTTTCAAACTCTGCCGAAGTGCCACAAAGTCAGTATTTCTGAAATTGGGCACAAACCTAAAATTCTCTACTTTGTGCATATCAAATTTAATCCCAAACCTAATACTGTTGTGGTCACTATCTCCAATGTGTTCCCCTACACATAACCCCTGAACAGAGCCTTCCATGTCGCAGAAAACTAGATCTAAAATCGCGTCCTGTCGAGTACCCTGAGTTACAATTTGATCTAAGAAACAGTCACCAATTACTTTCAAAAAATCCTCATCTCTGCTATTACTATGGTAAAAATTATTCCAATCAATTCCTGGAAAATTAAAATCTCCCATTATGATGACTGACCCCTTGCTAGAAATGTCACTAATAATACTAAACATCTGTTCGTCTTGACCCTGGCTTAAGTTGGGTGGCCTATAAATATTCCCCAAACGTAGTTTTTTGCCCTTATTACTAATCAACTCCATCCAAATCATATCAATCTCATTGGGTTTATCATTAATTACCAATTCATTGCAAATTAAAGTGTCTCTGACATAAAATAAAACCCCACCACCTCTTTTACCTACTCTATCTTGTCTAAACAAATTATACCCAGCAATAGATAATAAATCATCATCACTTTCGGTAGCCCATGTCTCGGTAACTCCAATAATATCCAACCTCTCGTCTATAATTATGCTTTTCAATTCTTCCATCTTGTTCCTAATACTACGAGCATTTGTATAAAAAACCTTAAGTAAGCCCATCTTACTTTTATTTAACTCCTTAAGACCGAGGCCGGCCGTATACGGCTTTGTAACTTAGATCCGAGTCCGCCCGTACCCGGCCGAGTTCTGCGAATTCAGGGGTGGTGGGTAGAAGAAGACACCCTACTGGGGGCGAGACCTCCCCGAAGAAGACCCTTTCTTCTAGCCGATAGCTATTTAGCAAATGATAGCGACAACTGCATGAATGGGGAGCTGCTAATGACTTGATGTCGCTTGGCTTCCTCAAAAAATGAGAAAAGATGAATGCGTTGTACGATTTCGTTTCAATTTCCTCCACTTCTAATCCTCACTTTTTTGTACCACTTTTTTAAAAATAAATTTTAGTCTAGGATTTATAAATTAATGTTTTGTATAATTTTTATGATAATTCGTACAACATTAAAGCACAAACTTTGCAAATAACTGCATATACATGCTTCAGGTTTACAAGGAACCTCAAAACACGGGTGTGCAATTACTACTTGCAATATTTCGTCATCTATTAACCTTTTCTATTTTCATTATTTTTATTTTCAACCCAAATGTAATTATTTCTTTCCAGTTTTAGAAACTTAAAAGTATTACTCAGCAAATCAGAGCTTGGAAGGCATCCAAACAAAACAAATCTGCCCAGCTTGCTCGTGAAAATATACTGCACCCCACCACACAACTGTTCCCCAAACAGTAGCGCCCCACAAAAAGTGAGATAGGAGGTCATAATTCCATAAGGACTTAAAACACACATAACATGTAAAAATGTATGCATGGGTCAACCAACTCCAGTATTCAGGTCGCACGGGAGACTAAAGAAGATGCCTTAGATACTAATTCTCTCTAATGGTCAAAAGAAAAGAATTTTGTTACGATATTATACAATTTACAAACTACGGTATTATCCACTTTACCTTTAGAGTTCAAAATTTTGAGTAAAGTGATACTTGCTAGCAATATAATATATATTTGCACTTATAAAAATTTAATCACAAAATAGCACTTTCTATTTTTCTTCTGAACAACATGTTATTCATTAATTTGGGAAATTCAGTCAGTTTGTCAACATGTAAATTCAGAACCATGATTTACAAAAAAAAAAAAAAAAAGGTAAAAAATGGCAATCTGCTTAAATCTTCAAAAACAGTTGTCTCTGAAGTGGGATAAACAGAAATTTCTAATGGTGCTAAGTCACATTGTAATATTCCTTTAACGATTGTAGTGTAACAAACACCAAAAAATCGGATTTAATTCTGTCCTAAATTCATTTAATCAATTTAAAAAGACATTATCTCTTGCTTTCAGTAGCACATTCCACAACTTTGTTTCCTTGAAAATTTAAATTAATTGTTAAATTCTTCAAACAAATTAAAGTACATATTTACTTCTGTATAAATGGCATTATTCAGGAAAACATCATCAGAATAAATTTTAGGGAATATTTTTTTAAAATCATGTCATACAGCAGTTTACTTACTGATAAATATAAAGAAAATCTAAATCTGTGCTTCTACATCTGTTGCATTTACACTTTTAGCACTAATTTAGAATTAATTGATTTTTTAAGAGAAAACAAATGTCACCTCCTTCCCACAATATAAAAAAGTTGTCAATAATAATTAAGCGATTTCAGAGTTGCATCAAAACAAGAAAACTTTCGTTCAGTACAGATTTATCTATCTTGCATTTCTATGTTAAAAAGTTGTATGCTCTCATCTTTATCATATTCGATTAGCTAGTTATATACGATAACCATGGCAACTTGTGTGTTTGTGGGTTGGAGGGGCGGGGGGCAATTTTACCTTACTTTCAAAAGTAAAGGGGCCTTGCCCTCTCACTTTTCAGAGTTAAAAATTAACAATCGACTGAAAAATTATTTCTACTCGGATTGATTTTACGTATTAATTTATTTTGCGGGAATAAAACCAAAAAACTCCAAAAAAAAAACTGAATTTTTCTTATGTTATTTCATTGGAATGAAGATTATAATTGGAAGAGTTCATGGCCGGATTTGGAAGATTGGAGGCCCCGGGACAAACGAAGGAGTGGAGGCCCCTAATCAGGGTTCGAAAAGATCATCATATTTTCGAAAATATCCGATACTTTGATATACAGTAGAAGACCATTATAACGCCGACCTATATAACGCAATTCTCTATAAACCGTACAACTTTCCAGAAGTAAAGAATAGGTTTTGAAGTTAAAAAAATACCTCTGTTTTGTTATGCAAACATAAAAATTGTTATTTTGAAACAGTTTTTCATCTTTCCATCTTAATCCAAAGCTTTTAAATGGAAATTAGTACCCCCCTTACAGTAAACAGAAAATACCAGATGGCTCTTGCAAATGCAGCTGTTATGCAAACCAAGAAGCTAGCAGAAGTGCAGGATAATGCACTTTCGTTTGATTGTGAAACATATTTATTTGTGAATAACTAATTGTAATGTTGGTGCTTTAATACTCATTGCAGATAAAACTCATTCTGAAGTGCTAATATAGAGACATATTCTGAACTTTAGTTTCAAAATTTGTGAAATGACCTATATAACGCAAAAACCTGTATAACGCAAAAGCTCTGGTCCCAAGGTGTGCGTTATAATGGTCTTCTACTGTATATCCGAATATTTTGATATATATGTACATATCCGATATTTTCGACCCGTGAAAGTTGGATATTTTGTAAAAATTTTATTGTGGAGGCCCCGGGGCAGTAGCCCCGCCTGCCCTCCACTAAATCCGTCTCTGGGTGAGTTAGTCTACGGTGGCTATTCATCCCAAATTTTGACTCCAAACTCCATTTTTATCTGTCATTTAATAAGTAATGTCAAAATCCAATTACATAGACTAGGTTTATTTTAAAAAAGAAAAAAAGGGGGGAAATAAATAAGATTTCGTGGCTTCCCCACTAAGCATTCTCTTAACCCCCGTTTTTTGAGGAAAAGATTTTTTTTTTTTTCATTATTACTCTTGAAAAATTATCTTTCTATTATTTTCTTTTAACTTTCCTTTTTTTTTCTCCTGACTGGGATAGCTTTTATTACTTGTCCGTAGTATACTCAGAAATGGAAAAGAGATAGGGGTGCAATTTCTTCCAAATGTTTGAAAATAGTTTTCAAAATCATTCTTTCAGTAATTATTCTCATCAGTTTGTGCAAATGGAATTGATTGAAATTGGAAAATTTAAATTATTGCATAATGTACAATTCCCAATGGCAATACAACTGCAAGGATTGATAGCTAATAACTTGTGAAGATGCCCGCATTTTGGGAGGAAGGGGGAAATGAAGAAACTTTTATATTCATTATTTTTCATTCACGCGACTTGTTCTATTTTTTCCCTTTGAAATTCTTCATTCCGAAGTTGCTTTTGATTTTTGAATTTTTTTTTTTTTTTTTTGCAATTCAGATGTTTTATTCCTAATTTTAAAACATCCCATGTGTCTATAGATCGCAGACAGCTGAACCAACATACGCGATAAACACTAGCCTAGGGAAATAGCGAAAAAGGCTGCACGCCTGAAGCGCGACAGCGATTAAGGTGACAGCTTACCACGCCTCCTGTAATTAGTGCACACAAGAACTGACGAGATGCTGCCGAAGGGGGTCTCAGAGTGGACGATTCCATTTCCAAAATAGCTTGATCGAAAAAGTCAGGACCTAACTGTAGTAAAAGATTCCCCCCTTCCCGGTCTTAAAGAGTTAATGCTGCACGATTGTTTGAATCCCAAGTGTTAAAATCTTTTCTCTTATTAGCCACTCTATTTCCGTTTCTACTAAAATCCCGATAGTTAGCACCCTTTCGAATTCTGCTCCTTAAACCATGCCCCCCCATTCCAACTTAGTTTTTTGATTCTGAAGCCTCTAAAACCAAACCACTAACCATTTTGACCCCTGTAGAGCTCAGATGTAGGCCATCCCTAGCAATCCAATCTCGTTTACATCTACTCCACACATCAATAAACCTGATACTACGCTTAACGCAAATTTCCTTGAGTACCAGGTTCATACACCTAGCCCGTTGGTTTAACCAACTCCTATGCACTCCATACCTGGGAAGCAAACCAACCACTTGGACATTTGCCGAACAGTTGGTTGCTTTGTCCAACAGGGAATCCCATTCCTTTGTAAACTCATCATTGTTACTATGGCCTTCATCGTTAGTTCCCACCCACAAAGTAACTACATCCTCTTTATTAAATACCCCCTTCTTTTCAGCAACCCTATTTACATCTCTCACCCGAGCCCCTGGCAAACAACATCTAGCCACCTTACGTCTAACTCTGCCTATTGAGTTTCCCACCTCACGCACCATTGAATCTCCCAAAATTATACCCTTTGTTTCCCAGTTAGTCGCCTCAGCAATAACTTTCCCCTTTACCTCTGGAATTTTCCCACTATCTAACACACAGCTAATTCCCACATCATTTTTACTAACTTCCTCCTTTAATTCTGGAATATTCCCAGTATCTAACACACAGCTAATGCCAACCTCCTTTTTGCTAACTTCCCCCTTTCCCTCTGGAGTGTTTACCCCATCTACACGCCTACAAAATACACGCCTAATCCAACTAATCAGTACATTATTAAAGGAAATGATGATGGAATTTAAAGACGAAGCAAATTTTATTTGGGCCGTGGTAGCCTGATCGGTAAGGCATTGGAATCGGGGCCGGAGGGACTCGGGTTCGATCCTTGCTGGTCGAAGACCCACCGTCGTCATTAAAGGGGACTGGGCGACGTTAAATATGCTCGTGGTCTCAATGTCCTCCAAGTGAAACGATACCTCTGGGGGTGCTAGTACCAGGTAGCTATTAGCTCTTGGACTAGTTCTAAATTCTCATTAACTGTTCGATCCGGTGATGGTGCTGCCATCTATCGGTATATAAAATAATGGAGGCAAGGCACTTAGTATGCAGTCTTCGACATAAATACAGTTGAAGTCAGTTGTGACTCTTGAATAGAATAGAATAGAAATTTTATTTTCGACCAGATAAATTACAACAGGGTAGTTGTGTACACAAAAGATCAGTGCAGTGGAAGATCTTTAATTTTGGTGGAAAGAGCAAATTAGGCTATATATGAAGTTTTCTTTCTAAAGATGGGACCGCTAATCGGTCGGAGTTGGCTTCGCTCACTGATCGGCTGGATTACAGAAACGTGGTGGCTTGGCAACATTGGCCATAACAATACAGTTGCGTGATTATTTGTTCCCTACTTTTAGTGTAATTTATTGTATTTTTTTGCTCATTTGGTGAAATATTTTTAATTGCATGGTTTTTAAAGAATGTTTAGTCATTTTAGTTGAAGAACGTGTTTATTTTACATCTTAAGGCGGGAGGGGTGATTTTCACTTATTCAGGGAATTGTTTTTACATTTATCATTTTTTTTAAACGATATCCATTGGATTGATTTATTCTTTTTTCATACGGGGGACGTTGCAGTGGGATTTCCCGTTTTTTCAAGATGGGTTGTTAGTTTTTTATACTTAATGTCTGAGGATTATTTACTCAAAGGATAATTTGAGTATGTTTGAAGGAACAAACCATACAATCTATGTAGATCTTTCAAGTACGCAAGAAAAAATAGTTGACAAAACAAGTGATCAGTGGGGCACTAGATAAATCAAGTTGTAATAAATATACGCATTCTGACACCAAGCAGCTTAAAATATTTTCTATTTACTTATTTTTTTCAACAAAACGGTTCAAATACTTGATAGTTTATTGAAATGTTTCAACTTTTCAATTTACAAAGTTTGAACAGAACAACGTCTGTCGGGTACTCGAGTATATATTTATATATTGTTATAAATTCTGTAAATTGTAAACTTTTTTATGATTAGTTTGTCGTAATCTAGCTAAATTTGACGTTTATTAAATTATCTTTCATCTAAAATTATTGTAGCAACGTAACCAGTAAATAGTTTCTTGTAATGAATATACAGCCCCCGTACATTCGACTGAAGTATACGGTTCCCTCATTTCTGAATGATACAATTTATGAATGTAAATAAATGAGAAATTTGTAGAACGGTGTAGGATTTTCTGGAATATCTGAGTAGCTCTCTTTCGATGTCTATAAATAGCCGAGCCGCATGATAAAAAGTCAGTCTCGACTGATCCGTTGGACTGAGAGCATGTATTTTACTCTGTGTGTATTAGCCTTCTCTTTCGCTGTGTTGTTTCGCGTATTTGGATGTAAATACGTGTGCCATCGTTGAGTATACGGTGTTAATTGATATTTGCCTAATTGCTAGGGTGAATTTAGCAGTTGTTTACGATCTTTCCTGTACATAGTGTAAATAAATCTCCTGTGTTTTTTCAAGAACTGTGTCGTCATTTCAAGAAAGTTTGAAGCTGCACCGGAACGCCATAACAATATATATATATATATATATATATATATATATATATATATATATATATATATATATATATATATATAAATCTCGTGTCACGATGTTTGTTCGCGGTAAACTCCGAAACTACTCAACAAATTTTTCTCAAATTTCATATATATGTGTCATTTGGTCCAACTTAAAAGATAGAATAGTCTTAATAATTTTTTATTGCAAATTTCATATTAATTATACAATAATAGAGTGAATTAATTGTTTAGTTCTAAAAATTCTTAATAGATGGCGGTGTAAGTTAATTAATCGCTATAACTCTAACATCGTATGACTTATTACTAAAAACACCATGATAAAAAAAACTCAGAAATGTTGCTTAGAATTTCCATATAACGTTTCGGGATATTACAGGTTATTATTCACTTCCTGAGAAAATCAACTATATTTTTTAAAACGTTTCCTTGAATTGCTACAAATTGCAGATTTCACACCGTTGTGAAAAATATTTTTCTCCACCAGTATCAGGATTAGCTAAACGCATTTAATAAGTGTATCGGTTTCGGAGGCGATTACAGTTTGTCCAGATTGACTCAACACCCAATGTGTGCGAAAAGATATCTGGATCACGAAGCTTTGCAAGAGTTGCAGAGGAGAACCAAGAAGACTATTAAATTCTTCAAAAATATTCCAGGTTAATTTCAGGAAGGTTAATGAATTTAAGCGGAAAACAATTATTTTCTTTATTTTGTTCCCCAAGAGATTTTTAATATCATTAATTCTTGCAAAGATTACGTTCGCAACAGAAAGTTGTAGTGACAATTGCATCGTCAGGCATTGCTGCTACTTTTTTTAGATGGTAGACGAACAGCACATTCAGCTTTAACGTTGTCTATTAGATATTCATAACAAACAAAACGCAATGTGTAACATTAAAGAAAAAAAAAAAAAAAAAAAACGTGGAATGGCTGTAGTGTTGCAAGAGAGTAAAATTATAATTTGGGATAAGTGAACTATGGCTCATGAGTAAAAGCATTCATTCGAAGCACATCATAGGATTGTGCAAGATTTGAACGGCAACGATAAACTTTTAGGCGAAATTGTCTGAATAATGTCTGGGGACTTCCGGCAGACATTACCAGTTATTCCGATGAAATCAACGCATGTTTAAAACAATCGTTTTTATAGCTTAATGTCGAGATAATGCGATTGGCCATGAACATGCGAGTATAAAAGCAAAATAATCTAATCGCACAAGTATTTTCTAAGCAATTGCTGGGTATTGGAAACAGTGAAATTGAACTGTATCAAAATATACAGTACAACAAATAGCCAGACAATTTCTACACTGCCGTTGAGACGAAAAGTGAACTAATTGAGAGTCTATTCCCAGATCTATTTAATTATTTTTTCAATCTTAATTGCCTCTGTAATCGCGCTGGTTTTGTAGCAGTTTTGTTTTCGGTAAACATTCCCGAACAGACAGGAATATTTGTGGATCGTCAATTGTCGACTGTCAAATACATATCCCGATGCATGTCGCAAATTGTATTTATTGGTCGCACAAAGTCATTGGGAGTTGACACTTTCTAATGCAGGTTTGACACAAGGAGAAACACTAATCGTCAACTGTTTAAAACAATTTTGACGACATACTATCCAACAAAATCATCATTTTTTAAGGAGAGACTATATAACTTTCACGTTTGAAGACGTATTTCATAAAGTTTAACAAACACACAAATGTCCAAATCCAGATTTTACACCAGAGATGAATATGAAGCTTTAGTTTTAACTGAAGGTTTTTGCGTTTCAATTTCAAATTTGCCACTTAGTTATTATGATATGTCGTCACTTGATAGTTGTGCCACCGACTTAGTTAACACTGATTTGTAACGTATAACAACAGAGCAATGACGCTGTCTTAGCTATAATTATTGCGAATAATGAGCCGTTACTGACGGCTGGATAAAAAAAGCTCCCCATTGATGCTGAACAAGCCTATACAGTTGTCGATGAAAACAAAGCAGTAAACATTCCAACTGAATTTTTAAATTCCCTGGATACACCAGGAATGCGACTACACGATTTCCGGTTGAAATTGGCTCAACAATTTATTCTTTTTCGCGATTTAAACCCACCTAAATTACGCAACGGTACATATTTCTTCATCAAAAGTCAACAATTTTGACGGGAAAGTTT